>NW_028270171.1:8317520-8658770 GCF_037043375.1 Chiloscyllium plagiosum
GTTATTGATCATATATGGGGGATGGGGAAGTTGGAGGATAGAGAGTGTGAAGGCATCCTGGAGTTTAATTTCCTTCCATTTGTGCCAGGTTTCCTTGGCTGTTGAACTGTGTCCGACCCCTTTGGTCCAAAAATAATGCAGTGAAAGTTCAGCTCAATGCCATTATAAAGTAATTTACTCAGCCTGCAAAATTCCATCTCCAGGGTGAATAAATGTAAGTGTACCTTGGGGTCTGAGATTCAACAGGGACCATAAGTTAAAGCGGTCTGAATTCAATTCAATCTTCTTTATGTGGTCTCATTCACTGTGATTCCTAATTGTATTTAGATTATTAATGCAGCTGCAATCTGGGTGAAAGCTGCCATAAGTCAGGTACTGGTTTGATTGGGATCATGTCCTGATAGACTGCTTCCTTAAACGATTTGTCGGAATGTGTGAATGGGATTCCTTATCATGTATTGTGAAAAGAACTGAGAATTATTTATTAATCGTAGGAAATGCACACAGATGCTGGCCATTTGGCCCCTTGTGACTGTACTGCTACAGCTGTATAGAACTCTGGTGCGGCCGCACTTGGAGTACTGTGTACAGTTCTGGTCACTGTATTATAAGAAGGATGTGGACGGTTTGGAAAGGGTGCAGAGGAGATTTACTAGGATGTTGCCTGGGGTATGGAGGGAAGGTCTTATGAGGAAAGGCTGAGGGACTTGAGGCTGTTTTCGTTAGAGAGAACAAGGTTGAGAGGTGACTTAATAGAGACATATAAGATAATCAAGAGGGTTAGATAGGGTGGACAGGAAGAGCCTTTTTCCAAGAATGGTGACAGCGAGCACGAGAGGGCATAGCTTTAAATTGAGGGGTGATAGATATAGGACAGATGTCAGAGGTAGTTTCTTTACTCAGAGAGTAGTAAGGGTATGGAATGCTTTGCCTGCAATGGTAGTAGATTTGCCAACTTTAAGTACATTTAAGTCGTCATTGGACAAGCATATGGACGTACATGGAATAGTGTAGGTGGGACGGTCTTCAGATTTGTATGACAGGGCAGCGCAACATCGAGGGCTGAAGGGCCTGTACTGCGCTGTAATGTTCTATGTTCTATGTACTTGGGATTCAGATGACACAGGCAAGCCTACATGTACGGCCCATATAACGTGTTCTGCAAGGCTAGTTCACAGATCCAGCTGAAGTCACATACAGGTCAGACAAGATAGAAGTGATAAATGCTCCTGCTCAAACAAGAACAAGTGAAAGGCTTTGCTCAACATGAGGTTTTAACAGCAATCCAGTACAGAGGGTCCCCAGATTGCGAACATCTGACTTAAGGATGTTTGTATGTACGAACGAGATCCCATATCATGATTAATTTTTAAGGATCTGACATGCAAATGTTTGTTCGTGCTTCCAAATGGATATATTATACAGTACTATATTGTGTTCCAACTTTGTGTACAAATCAACTTAGGAACATACTCAGGAATTGAACCCATCCCTAACCCGGGGACCTGTAACGTGACCAGATTATCACTGGTAATTGAGTTTAATTTCACAATTTAGCCAAGATGGAATCACAAATACTGTGCTGGTTGTCCGATATAGGAACATGTTATTGTGCTAAAGGTGATTCAAAAGTGCAAGATGTTGGTGGTGTCATTGCTCATAGCAAAGCACCTGAGGTGACCCATTTGAGTGGACAAGTTAGCATGTTTCACATTGACAGAATGAACCTAAGCTTCTGGTAACCTGGAGTTACGTGCTAAAAGAGAAGCTGGATATGATCAATCAGAAATTTACAGAAGTCAAGGGCAATAGGAAGAGGGTTCCTCTAACCAAATAAAGAGGTGGTAGAAAAAATTATTGAGGGCAGCGTAACACAAGGAGCGAGGGAGGACTGAAACAATTGGTCCTTTTGAAATCAGAATGTTATAAACAAGATATTGCCAAATGTACAACTGAATCACTTTTCTGAAAATATCCAACATCATTCTGAATGTTGTAGGTTTGCCAGTTTGCTAATATAGAAGGCATTGGAAAGAAAGACAGAGGCACTTTAAATAAGAGTACAGATGACAATTCCAGACTGTTGCAGTTTGTGGAGTGCAATAAATGCAAAATTGTTCTGATTCCCTTGATATTTGAATATAAAAGCAGGAACAGTCAAACACAATGCTAGGTGCTCCGTAAATATTTGATACCCAATTCCAGCACATCATTTTACACAGATGCCATTTGCTTAGCCAGTAAAACCGAAGGCTCATCTGTTTTTTTGGATGAGTTGAAATATCATTCTTGTCAATATAACAACAACTTGTGCTGGTACAATGGCACTAACAAAAGAAACTGTTTCCAAGGCACTTTGACATGGAAGATAACAGGCGTCAAATGACTGTAGGGAAGAGATTATCATAAGCACAGTTGATAAGCTGTGATTTGCAGAAGCTTTGAAAGACAGGAGCAATACAGTTACAGGATGGTGAAATTTCAGAAAGGAACTCCAGCAAATTGCTTCAAGATAAGTTGAGGGACAGCTGTGTACAGGCATAACCCTGTTATGTAAGTGTATGGAAGCAGTTCAGAGGAAAATTTCCAGACTAATACCTGGAATGAGTGGATTGCCTCATAAGGAAAGGTTGGACAACTTCTATCTACTGGAGTTCAGATGAATAAGAGGGAACTCAATTGAAACATGCAAGAACCTGAGGAATTTTGACAAGGTGGATGTGGAGAAGCTGTTTCCTTTTATAGGACAGTCATGAACCAGAGGTCACAGTTTAAAGACCAGAAGTCACCCATTTAAAACAGAGAGGAAACAAGGCCTTTTTTTTTCTCTCAGGTCCATGAGCATTTGGAACTCTCTTCTGAAAAGGCATGAAAGCAGAGTATTTTTTAAGGGAGAGTGTAGATTCTTGGTCAGCAAGGGAGGGAAAACAGGTCTGGGGGAATGTGGTTACAATTGGATTAACCATGACCTTACTGAGTAATGAATCAAGCTCAAATGGCCTCCTCCTGCCCTTGAGTAGACAATGCTATAGCTGTCAAAGTTGACCAAAACCTGGGTACTGAGTGTCCATTCTCCTTTACCAAGTGCTCGTTTGCCTGCTAACCCTCTGGAGCCGGGGGATACACTGCGTCAGCTATTGCTGGCTCACTGCTCTTTATTTGCTTCATTTCATTTGGAAAAGCATCTCGTGATTAAAAGCAGTCAGCATGACTTTGTGAGGTTCCAGGTCATGCCTCACAAATCTTATTCAATTCTTTGAGGGGACAGGTTGACGAAGGTCATGCAAGGACTTAACAAGGCATTTTATAAGGTCCCCCATGGTTGGCTCATTCTTAAAGTCAGGAGGTATGGGATACAGGGAGATTTGGCTGTCTGGATTTAGAATCAGTTGGCTGACAGAGGGCAGAGAGTGGTTGTAGATGGAAAGCATTCTGCCTGGAAGTCGGTGGTGAGTGGTGTCCCGCAGGACTCTGTTCTTGGGCCTCTGCTCTTTGTAGTTTTTATAAATGACTTGGATGAGAAGGTTGAGAGGTGCAATTGATAGTATCAAGGGCTGTTGCAGGCTGCAGAGCGACGTAGACAGGATGCAGAGCTGGGCTGAGAAATGGCAAATGGAGTTTAACCTGGATAAATGTGAAGTGATGCATTTTGGAAGGTCGAACTTGAATGCTGAATATAGGATTAAAGACAGGATTCTTGGGAGTGTGGAGGAACAGTGGGATCTTGGTCTTCAAGTGCATAGATCCTCTAAAGTTGCCACCCAAGTGGATAGAGTTATTAAGAAAGCATTTGATGTTTTGGCTTTCATTAACAGGGGAGTTGAGTTTAAGAGGTTTTGCTGCAGCTCTACAAAACCCTGATGAGACCACACTTGGAATATTGTGTCCAGTTCTGGTCACCCTACTATAGGAAAGATGTGGAGGCTTTGGAGAGGGTGCAAAGAAGGTTTACCAGGATGCTACCTGGACTGGAGGGATTGTCTTATGAAGAGAGGTTGACTTGGTGGCACGGTGGCTCAGTGGTTAGCACTGCTGCCACACAGACCAGGGACCTGGGTTCGATTCCCACCTCAGGCCTCTGTCGGTGTGGAGTTTGCACATTCTCCCTGTGTCTGCATGGGTTTCCTCTGGGTGCTCTGGTTTCCTCGCACAGTCCAAAGATGTGCAGATCAGTGAACTGGCTAAATTGCCCATAGTGTGCAGGGTAGGTGCATTAGTCAGGGGTCAATGTAGGGGAATGGGTCTGGGAGGGTTACTCTTCAGAGGATTGCTATGGACTTGTTGGGCCAAATGGCCTGTTTCCACACTGTAGGGAATCTAATCTAAGCTCATACTGTTCTCTCTGGAGAGAAGGAGAAAGAGAGGTGACCAGACTGAAGTGTACAAGGAAATGAGAGGCATGGATAGAGTCGATAGCCAGAGACTTTTCCCCAGGGCAGGATTGACTACTATAAGGGGTCATAGTTTTAAGGTGTTAGGAGGAAGGTATAGAGGAGACGTCAGAGGTAGGTTCTTTACGCAAAGAGTTATGAATGCATTGAATGCGTTGCCAGCGATGGTGGTGGAAGCAGAGTCATTAGGTCATTTAAGTGACTGCTGGTCATGCACATGGATAGCAGTGAATTGAGGGGTGCATAGGTTAGGTTATTTTATTTTAGATTAGGATTAATCCTCGGCACAATATCTTGGGCCGAAGGGCCTGATCTGTGCTGTACTTTTCTATGTTCTATGTTCAGCTGGTAACCTCTCCATCTCTTTGAAAATTTAAATCCTAATTTCTTGACAAGCTGCTAGCAAGTTTTAAACATCTCAAACACATAGACTGGATCAGTTAGGATTATACTCACTGGAGTTGAGAAGAATGATGGGGTCATCTTATGGAAATCCATACAACTCTAATAGGATAGACTGGGTAAATGGAGGAAGGATGTTCCAAATGACTGGGGTGCATAGAACCCTAGGGATTAGGGGTATGGATAAGGGATAGGCCATTTACACCTGAGATGATGAAAATGTTCTTCTCGCAGAGAGTGTGAGCTTGTGGAGTTCTCTACCACAGATTGAGACCAAAATGTTGAATTTTTTTCAAGTAGGAGTTGGATACAACTCTTGAGGCTAAAGTGACCAAAGGGACGGGCAGAAAGCAGGAATAGAATATTGAGTTGGATGATTAACCATGATCATATCAAATGGTGGAGCAGGCACAAAGGGCCGAATGGCCTACTGCTGCTCCTATTTTCCTATACTTGGTGTTTCAAAACATCTTCAAGTAATCTTAACTGAGAGGAGAGTGGGATTCCTTTTCCACTATCTCCCCAACCTCTTTCTGCACTCATGCATTTTAACATGTCCCAATCACTGCCCTCAGCTCTAACCCAATCTCACATCCCCAGTTCACCCCGAACCCATCCTCAACGCCATCCCAAATCTGCCTTCAACCCACCCCTATCCCATCCTCAACCCCAACCCTATCCCATCCTCAATCCCACTCCATCCCATCCTCAACCACACTACTATCCCATCCTCAGCCCCACTCCAATCCCATCCTCAGCCCCACCCTAATCTGCCCTCAACCCTACCTCTATCCAGTCCTCAACCCCACCTCATCCGCTCCTCAACCCTACCTCTATCCAGTCCTCAACCCCACCTCATCCTCTCCTCAACCCTACCTCTATCCTGTCCTCAACCCCACCTCATCCTCTCCTCAACCTTACCTCTATCCTGTCCTCAACCCCACCTCATCCTCTCCTCAACCCTACCTCTATCCTGTCCTCAACCCCACCTCATCCTCTCCTCAACCCTACCTCTATCCTGTCCTCAACCCCACCTCATCCTCTCCTCAACCCTACCTCTATCCTGTCCTCAACCCCACCTCATCCTCTCCTCAACCCTACCTCTATCCTGTCCTCAACCCCACCGCAATTGCCCTCAACTTCTCCCAAATTCCATCCTCAACCTCACGTCAGTCATATCCTCTATCCCTCCCCAATCCCACCCTCAACCCACAACAATCCCATCCTCAGCCCCATCCCAATGCCATCTCCAAACTTCAATCCCCTCTGTGCCTAACCTCAAAGGGGTCATGAGTATTCGGCTCTAGAGTTTTTAATCCAGAGTTTTGGAGCATAGGGACCATTGGAATTGGGAAAGGACCTGGAAGGTGGGTGAACTGTGCTTTATTAGTGTTAGGGTCCAAATTGTGTAATTGTGATTGAGTTGGAGCTTCTGCAAAATACCATTGAGAGGGCTAACAAGAAGGGGGCAAGAGAAGCCGAGTAGCAGCAGGCTATGAATTAGAGGCAGATCTTCAACTAACCTTTATTCTGTCCCCTCGCTGCTCTAACTCTCTCAGGGTCAAAAAGCAATGGAGTTAATGTACAAAAACTACGTTTAAGCCCCTTATGTTCATACTACCTAAAAAGACCTGTTAGACCTCATCCAGCTTTCGCTCTTGTACATATCCTTATGGTTTATGGCATTTCAGATGTATTTCCAAAAGTTTTTGAGTACATTGAAACTTTCAGCCTCCCATTATCTTTCAGACAGAGTTTCAGACCCCATCACTCCGCAACTGAAAAGAAATTCACCCGAATCCTTCTGCCAATCTCTTTAAATCTATGTCCTCCTAATTTCAAATCTTTCTGTTAAGGAAACATGGTTCTGTCTATCCATTCTATGTCGGCCCCATATAATGGTATAAACAGCTTTTAAAACTTCTCTCAATCTCGTCTGTCTAAATGAAGCAACTTCACCCTAATCAATCTCTCTTTGCTAAAATTTTCCAGTCCCAACAACAACGTCATATATCTCCTCTATACCACGAAAAAAAAATTCCATTTGATGCTAGCTCTAAAGGTTCCTCTTGAAAGCCAATTGGACTTGCAAATTCTGAAGGTCAGACATAGCCACACCATAAACTTTGACCTGATTGCAATGCAATGTTTCTGAGTGAAGTAGCTTTGTTTATTCTCAGTACATTTATTGCGAACCAGGCACCAGTATAAAATTACAGTAAACTCCAGAATGGCCTTATGACCAGGTGGGATAGCTAAAGGCATGCTTTGCTTAGGAACACCTGCAACCCAACAAGAGTCACAAAAACTGAAATTGCTGGGAAAACTCAGCGAGTCAGGCAGCATCTACAGAGAGAAAGCAAAGTTAACGTTTTGGGTCCAGTGACCCTTCTTCAGAACTGATTGTAGCTGGGAAAAGGTTGGTGTAAATGCTGAATTGGAGGGAGGGTGGAGTAAACGATGGGTGGAGATGAAGTTCAGAGAGAGAGAGAGAGAGAGATAATAAAGACAAAGGAATGGATAAAGCTCAGACTGGGAAAATCAGTAGCTGCTAATTGAGACTGTTAGTGGCTTGTTTTAAACTCATTCACAGGATGAGGGTGTTGCTAGCTAGGTCAGCATTTATTGCCCAGAGGGCAGTTAAGAGTCAGTAGCATTGCTGTGGATCTGGAGTCACATATAGGCCACACTAGGTAAAGACGGCAGTTTCCTTCCCTAAAGGGCATTAGTGAACCAGATGGGGTGTTCCCCCCAACAATTGGCAGCAGAGTAATGATCTCTTAGACTCTTAATTCCAGATTTCAATTTACTTCAAATTCCACTATCTGCTGAGACAGGATTTGAACCCAGGTCCCCAGGGTGTTACTTAGGTGTCTGTATTAACTGTCCAACAATAATGCCACTAGGTCATCACCTCCTTGCTGACAATGGGATGGTTGTGGTAGCAGTCCATATGATGACGAAGCCTGGTATGTGGGGTGGGGGGGTAAGGATATGGGAGAAAGTGCTCAGGCCCTAAAATTATTGAACTCAATGCTGAGTCCCGAAGTTTGCAGAGTCACCGAGAGGAAAATGAAATGCTGTTCTTCCAGTTTGCACTGAGCTTCACTGGAGCACTACAGCAAGCCCGAGACAGAGACGTTGGCCAGGGAACATGTCGGTGTGTTCAAATGGCAGGCAACAGGAAGCCACTAAGAGAGTTCAATACTCATTAAGAGATTTGTATTAAGCCTTCTGAGTCACCTTCTACCTAACTTGCAGTCATTCCATGTCTACCCTAGATCCATATGTGAAGATCCACCTCATGCAGAACGGCAAGAGACTGAAGAAAAAGAAGACCACCATTAAAAAGAACACTTTGAATCCATACTACAACGAGTCGTTCAGCTTTGAAGTACCCTTTGAACAGATTCAGGTACGGTCAGGCATTTTATATTCAACTGCAAAAGCCCCATCAGATTTTTGTTGCACATTTCTGCCAACAGAGTACCAACTGAATATTGGAGGACAGATTTGAAAACATCTGACAAATACAGTATTTCTGGAACAGCCTTGAAATGAAGCTTGCAGCTCTGAATCTTACCATGTGTAAAATCAGTTCTTCGAATCCTGTGTTTTCACCTTTCATTTTTCTGAGTTTCCATGGTAACTCCTGAGGTCAACAATCCATTCCTATAATCTTTTATTTACTAGCATTTTTGATGTCGACACATTTTTGAAATTCTGGGACAATCTCTTTGTTGTGCAGGCTGTGGTATTTCTGTGGGTCACCCTCAGTTCTGACTGTTATTTCTAAGCAAGAGCTACTGAGAAGTCAGTAAACCCTAACAACCTGACCCTGTTTTGTTAATTTTATTTTGAGCTGCATTTTGCCCTCGCAGGTTCCAAAGCTCCTGTATCCTTATGTCTGCCTATGTTTGTAACACAAATATCTACAAGCTGCTGGATTGCAGCTCCTTTGTATTGAAGCACTCAGTGGTAAAGACTTTCCGTTGATCTCTATCTTTTATTCTGTCAGAAAAAATTCACATTTCTGTCATGCGTTTACATTCTTCTACATTTTTACATGAATGCCCAATTATTTTTATTAATTCATGGATGTGGAGGCTTTGGAGAGGGTGCAAAAGAGGTTTACCAGGATGCTGTCTGGATTAGAGCATATGAGCTATAAGGAGAGGCTAGAAAATCTTGCTTTGTTTTCCCTGGAGCCACGGAGTCTAAGGGGAGACTTACTGTTATATAGTTTTGCTGCAACTCCTAACCAGTTGAATAAATCAGGAATTTACTGTTACATGGTAAGTTGCTGAATAAAAGACAATTCTATTAATAAGATCATAAGACACAGGAGCAGAAGAAGGCTGTCCAGTCCATTGAGTCTGCTCCGCCATTCAGTGAGGTCATGGCTGATCTGATAATCCTCAACTCCACTTTCTTGCCATTTCCCCATAACTCTTGATTCCCTTACTAATTATAAATCTGTCTATCCCAGCCTTGATTATACTTAATGACCCAGCCTCAACAGCCCTCTGTGGCAAAGAATTCCACAAATTCACTCCCCTCTGAAAGATGAAATTTTTCCTGATCTCAGTCTTAAGTGGGTGACTCCCTATTCTGAGATGATGCCCTTTGGTCCTGGATTCTCCCACAAGGGGAAATAACTTTTCCACATAGAGTCACAGAGATATACAGCATAGAAACAGACCCTTTGGTCCAAATCGTCCATGCTGACCAGATATCCTAAATTAATCAAGTCCCATTTGCCAGCATTTGGCCCATATCCCTCTAAGTCCTTCTTATTCTTGTACCCACCCAGATGTCTTTTAAATGTTGTAATTGTACCAGCCTACACCACCTCCTTTGGCAGCTCATTCCATACACACACCAAAACTCTGCGTAAAAAATTTGCACCTTAGGTCCCTTTTAAATCTTTCCCCTCTCACCTTAAACCTATGCCTTCTAGTTTTGGACACCCCTGCCCTGGGAAAAAGGTCTGGACTATTCATTTTATCCACAGCCCTCATGATTTTATAAACCTCTATAAGGTCACCCATCAGCCTCTGACGCTCCAGGGAAAATAGCCTCAGCCTATTCAGCCTCTCCTTATAGCTCAGACACCCCAAACCTGGTAACATCCTTATAAATGTTTTCTGAACTGTTTTAAGTTTCACAACATCCTTCCGGTAGCAGGGAGACCTGAACTGAATACAGTATTCCAAAAGAGGCCTAACCAATGTCCTGTACAGCCACAATATGACCTTCCTACCCCTATACTCAGTCAAGTTCTCGAAAAATCTTGTATGTTTCAATAGTGTTACCTCATTCTTTGAAACTCCAATGAATACAGGTCCAACCTGCTGAACCTCTTCTCATAAATTAGTCCCACTACACCTGGTATTAGCCTGGTGAACCTTTCCCTGCACTGCCTCTAATGTAGTAAATCAAATGCACGGTGTATAGCCGTTACCCACCTGTGGAATTCTGCACACTTCCACACCTATCACCTCAGTTAATACAGCAGTCATGTGTGATGAGTAGCGTTCAGGTAAGCAGTAGCTCTGTTCAATTACGTTATGAGTAATTCCTACCTCGTAGATAGGAACTGTGCACTTGGAGAGCATGTATTACTTTCTAGGGACTGTTTTAATGCCAGACCCATTTGCATTGTTATTTCGTTATCTGATATGTAGCTGAATAAGCAGTAACTCCCCACATTCTCAATATATATCCTAATAGTTAAAGAAGGAACAATACCTAACATGTTAATTCATGAATGAATTTGACAGATCAGTTCACTTTGGGCACAGAATTTACATCATTTGTGATGCAATGGTTGCCGGGGGGGATGCTTTGGAGTAGAAGCCATAGTTCTCCCCTCTATGGCCAGATTCTGGAGTTCCAAATGTTGCTTTGGGTGCTTTTTCCACCCACCCTCATCCGCGCACCACCACCCCACCCCACCCCCACCCCCAATTAAGGTGTTATATTTTTGGGGCAAGATTGGAAACCAGGCATATTGATTGCCCTCATGATGCAGCCCATTATAACAAAGTCCTTGCACATTTGGGACATTTTGATGGGAATAGCCTCCACGATGGACCCAGTAATGTACCACGTTGTTACCTCTGTTGCCTGTTGTGTCAACAAGTACTTGTCATGGTGCTCCAAATAGCCCTGTTTCAGATTTCAATGGGCAGGTACTTCCTCCCACTGAGTATGACCAGCATTCTTGGTTGGGATCCCGCTCTTCCCAGCTAAGTATTGTTGAGGCTCACCTTTGCCAAACCTCCTATAACGATTTTCACTTTCTCGCCCGTTTGTCTTCCAGAAAGTGCAGGTGGTCATTACCGTGCTGGATTATGACAAGCTGGGGAAGAACGAAGCTATTGGCAAGTGTTTTGTGGGATGCAATGCCACTGGCGCTGAACTTCGACACTGGTCCGACATGCTGTCCAACCCTCGAAGGCCTATTGCTCAATGGCACACCCTACAGCCTGAAGAAGAAGTTGACATTGCCCTGGGAATCAAGACGTCGTGATATTGTGCTGAGGCCATTAGGAGTTGTAGTAGTTGACTAAGCTTTGAACAGCCGTTTGTTTTTCTTTGTGGCTATTTGTAAAATATATAACAAACAAGTTGTTGATGAGCCTACACGTGTACTTGTTTCAGGATGTCACAGTATGCTCAGAATAACCTTGAATAAGTCCAGGTGTTTCTCTATTTTACAGGCAGTCTGTGCTCAATGATAATATTCAAGGGACTGTTTTTATCCCAGACCTGATTGTATTGTTATTCCTATTATCTGATTGTGTAGCGTCATGCCTATGTTGTCAAGAAGAAGTTGGAAAGGAAGAGAACCTTGGGGTGAAGGGGGTGGGAGGGAGAAGAAATGATAGCAGAAAAATATATTGAGAGAAAAATAGAAGAAAAAAATAAAAACAATGAAAAGAAGCACAGAAAATGGAATGAAGGAAGGAAGAAATAAAGGGGACGGATTATACACGTCTTCCGAAAAATGTGATTGCAGACTTCAGTGAACAGGCAGAATTCTATTTTGTGAACAGAAGTATGATCTGTTGAATAAAACTTGAGTTATTGTCCTCATGTTTCTGTAACTGATGGTGGTGTTTGGAACACTGTTTCTTCATGGTATTAATATATTTACACGTTCAGCACATCTACAGACCAACCATCTCTCTGTTACAAAATCACACGATTCTGAAGCAACACCAATATCAACTCGCATTTATAAAGTGCGTTTATATTTAAAACATCGCATGAGGCTTCACAAGTGAACAAAATTTGACACCAAACCACACAAGATGACCAAATCTTTGGACAAAGATGTACATTTTATGGAGTGGACTTGATGGGGGGAAGCAAGGAAGAGTGCTAGAAAGGGTTAGGGAGGGATTTTCAGAGCCTAGAGCCCCATCAGCTAAAGAAATGGCTAAAATAAACAAGTGATGCTCAGAGTTGGAGGCATCCAGATATTTTGGAGGGTTGTATGAGGTCGCTTCTCACCTGATGCATGGTGAGCCTCAGGTAAAACCAGTCCCAGCTATATCTCTAATAGGAGAGCAGCCTAATGATTCTCTGGGACTATGGTGACTTTACCTTAAGAGGAGAGGGGAATTCAAGATAAAATTGTCAAGTTCTTCTGGAAAATTGGGCTGCTCTCTCATTAGAGAGAGAGAGACAGAGACAGGGAGAGAGAGAGACGTCTGGTGGTGGTTTAACCTGAGGGTCACTCTGCCTCAGACGAGGGGAGAGGTTGAGAAAACTGTTCTTTCTGGTAACTTCAGCTGACCCCCACACTGTTAGCATCACTCTGCATTGCAAAACAGCCATCTAGCCAATTAATCTATCCACCCCGCACTCCGAGATGGAAATTACAAAGATAAGAGATCAGATAGATAGAAACACCTTTACAAGGATAATTTTGCCTAGGATCAAGAAACAACAAAGAACCATTTCCCTTCTTCTTTTCCATAAGAGCTCAAGAGATCTTTAAATGGAATGTCGCGAATGTAATTTGAAATCTCTTCTGATTAATTCAGGAGCACAGGTTGAGAGCACTGCTGGCTGAACAGGAGCTTCAACAGAATGATTGCAAAAAGTTTAAAGTCAGGCGTATGTTCAGGCTCCATGATTGATAGCTGCACCAAATGGTTGTGTAGCCCATTAAATGTTCAGTAAAAGGCTTTAGTGTCTATTAAATGATCAGTAAATTGGAATTACAGATAAAAGACCTGCTGCTGTTGCAGATGTGTCTCTGAAGCCTGTGAACGCTGTGGAAAATGGGCGTGTGGGTCTGCAGCATAGAGAAAAATAACTAAATTTTTAGATTCATACAGGAGGCCCATCTGTGCCATTCCTAATTCTGAGCCAGCACATTGATGAAGCTATCCAATTAGTCCAATCGCCCTCCCCTTACTCTCTGTCCTTAGCCCTGCAATTGTTTCCTGTTTGAGCACTCATTCAATTTACTTTTAGGAGTTAACATTTCATCTGCCTTCACCATCCCTTTCCAAATCACAAAGCTACATTCTGTAAAGATAAAATTCTCATCTCACCATTCGCAATTCCCTTTAAATTTTCCTCCAATTGTTTTCTTTTGGACAACCAGTATTCCATTTCACAACAAAAACAGAAAGTGCTGGAGACACTCAGCAGGTCTGGCAGCAACTGTAGAGAAAGAATCTTGATTTCATTGTTCTGACCTTTGAATATAGGAGTTGGGACGTTATGTTGATGTTGTACAGAATATTGGTGAGGCCTCTTCTGGAGTGCTGTGTCCAGTTCTCGTCTCCTTGTTGAAGGAAGTATATTATTACGCTGCAGGGGGTTCAGAAGAGATTTACCAGGATGTTGCCAGGAATGGAGGGTTTGAATTTAAAGGAGAGGCTGGTTAGTCTGGGACTTTTTCACTGAAGCTTAGGAGGTTGAGAGATTTCAAGACTAGGGGACGTATTTTTAAGGTGAGAGAGCAAAGATTTAATAAAGATATGAGGGGAAATTTGTTTTAAACAAAGAGTGATTAATGTGTGGAATGAACTTCCAGAGGAAGCAGTGGATGCAGGTACAGTTACATCACTTCAAAGACATTTGGATAAGTTCATGAACAGAAAAGGTTGGGAGGGATATGGGCCAGGAGCAGGCAAGAGAAACTAGTTTAGTTTGGCATTACAGTTGGCATGGACTCGTTGGACCAAAGCGTCTGTTTCTGTGCTGAATAACTCTATGACTCTAAGATACAGTGACCCTTCTTCAAAACTGAAAATAGCTGAGGAAGGGTTAGACTGGATGGGGGGGCAGAGGGGCAGTTCAGTGGTGAATAGAGTATTTGGAGAACCTGCCCAGAGAGAGAAAACAAAAGGGATAGGCAAACGAACAGCTTGCTGATGATTAGCCGAGAGTGTGATGAATGCTAAGTAGTGTGCTAACAAGAAATGTAAATAATTGAAAATGAGTCGGCTGTGCTGGGAGGAACTCAAGTAAGACAAGACCCCAGGGTTTTGGAGGGGTGGGGAGAAGGTAACAAACATGAGTCACAATCATCGAGTCATAGAGATGTACAGCACGAAAACAGACTCTTCGGTGCAACTCGCCCATGCTGACCAAATATCCTAAATTAATCCAGTCCCATTTGTCAGCATTTGGCCCATATCCCTCTAAACCCTTCTTATTCATATGCCCATCCAGATGCCTTTTAAATGTTGTAATTGTACCAACCTCCACTAGTTTGTCTGGCAGCTTGTTCCATACCACACCACCCTCTGTGTGAAAAAGTAGGACCCTTTTAAATCTTTGCCCTCTCACCTTAAACCTATGCCCTCTAGTTTTTGACTCTGCTCCCCTAAGGAAAACACCTAAGCTATACAACCTATCCATGCCCCTCATGATTTTATAAACTCTATCAGGTCACCCCTCAGCCTCCGACACTCCAGGGAAAACAGCCCCAGCCTGTTCAGCCTCTCCCTATAACTCAAAACCCCCAAACCTGGCAACGTCCTTGTAAATCTTTTCTGAACCCTTTCAAGTTTCACAACATCTTTTCTATAGCAATCTCCTACAGAGTCCTGAAGGCTGTAAGGTACCAAGGTAGAAGATAAGGGTGTTATTCCTCCAGCAACTTTTGTTCATTTAGCTCCCACCTTGTGCAGGGGTGTCCTGCATATTTGGATGTGATAACATGCAGTACAAGACCAGTATAAGGATCACAGTATTGGTTTTGCCTGATGATGTTCGGATAATTCTCTCCATTATGAGGTACAGTCAGTTCTTTTATAACACGATGGTTGTGTTTGTGCGCAACCCCGCAACAACATCCTGCTTTAGAAACAGCGCTTATAGTTTTGGTGCTGTAATCACTTTACAGCAAACACATATTTTAAGAGTTTGAGCTGTTGAAACAGTGTTCCCCCATGTATCAATTGTGTTATAGCAAATTCACGTTGACGAAATGCACGTTATAGTGGGATAATGTGTATCGTGGAACAAATGTATTAACCACTGGAAGTGCAATTACTTGGTGAGATCATAGGGTCATCACTCAATCAATTCTTAAACATCTCTTGTGGGAATATGAATTTGTTCATTTTAACGGGCCAATCTGTAGTGTAATATAGTAGACAATGGAATGACACACAAGCACATTAATCAGTCACCCATTGATCTCACTAACAGCAATCTCAAGACTTGTACCTCTTGACAACGTCCATACCCCAGACCATTTCCAAACACCCGAAGGTGTAGTTCTGTAGGCCCCATAGTGCTTCAGGTGGTTCCAAACCCTGCATGTCTATAGGCAGAACTGCGTGTTCGAAAGCAGAAGACCGTGATTAAGATGCCAGCTGGGTACCTACCACTCGATACTTCTGTGCAACTCAATAATGTCAAGAAAATTGCAATTTTTAATCTAGAAATTTTAGTGTGGTTTCCTGTTGTCACAGGATAATGAGCTAAGCTACAAGTACATGGTAGCTAATAGGGGACCTCATTATAGTGCATAAAATATTAAGCTGCGCAGATGAGGCCTACCCTGAATATTACTTCAAAGTAGGGCAAACTGATAGGCCATACATAGAAAAGTAAAACCAATTATAGGAAGAACTTTTGGCAAAAGATGATAAATGTTTGGGATAATGCATCGGGTGGGTGTTGCAGAGATTAAAGTGGATATTCGGGTTGGAGAGTAGAGGTGCTCTAAATTTTTCATTGTGTTCAATGACCCTTTCTCTTCCTAATGTCTTATGTAAGATAAGCATTTGCCGAATAACTTTTAAAGCTGCTTCTTTTATTGTGTTAGGGCGCCCCTTTCAGGAGAAAGTTAATCATTACAAGTACTGTGTTCTTCCATTCTGATTTTAAGCACGTATTAAGTTCTCATTTCCTTGAACAAAATCATTATTTCTGCATTGTTAAATGTTTGTATTTAATTTTTTATTTCTCTTCTGTGGAGTTACCTTGCGGGTGAAAAAATAGGCTGGAAGTCTTATTTCAACCTTAAAGATGGTCATTTAGAAAGGGCAGTTTGCCTTCTGATTCTAACACTGCTCTTGACAGTCATAGTCCAACTGGTCACTAAGTTTCTGGAAGCTGAAGAAGGAATTACGTGAGTTATTCACACTGCAGCAGCGCAACGGTGCATCAACAATTTGTATTTAGACAACACTTTTAAGGTTGTTTAGCTCAGTTGGCCAGGCGGCTGGTTTGCAAAGCTAACAGTGAGAGTCAATTCCCACACTGCCTGAAGTTATTGTGAAGGTCCTGCCTTCTCAACCTCACCCTGTGTGGTTAGCACTGCTGCCTCACCAGCGCCAGGTTCCTGGGTTCAATTCTAGCCTCAGGCGACTGGCTGTATGGAGTTTTCACATTCTCCCTGTGTCTATGTGGGTTTCCTCTGGGTGCTCTGGTTCTCTCCCACAATCCAAAGATGTGCTAAATTGCCATCAATGTTCAGGGATGTGGAGGTTAGGTGCATTAGTCAGGGGTAAATGTAGGGGAATGGGTCTTGGTGGGTTACTCTTCAGAGGGTTGGTGTGGACTTGTTGGGCCAAATGGCCTGTTTGCACACTGTAGGGATTTTACAATTTAAAAAAACAAAGACATGGAACATAATCTGGGTGGAGGTCTTCGTGTCCATCACCAAAAATAGTTTGCTAGCACCTTGATGTCAAAGCAACATTTAACCAAGTGCGGCATCAAGGAGTCCTGGCAAAAAGTTGAGTCAACCATTTTCAGCTGCTCTATCAATGACCTTCTTTCCTTCATGATGTCAAAAGTGGTGATGTTTGGTGTTGATTCTAAGATGTTCAGAACCATTCTCAACTCCCCAGATACAGAAGAAGACTGTTGGTAATAAGCAGCAAGACCTGAATAACATTCAGGCTTGAGCTGCTAGCTTTAGGTAAGTAACATTCATGACAGGCAATGACCATCTCCAACAAGAGAGACCCTAACCATCATTCCTTGATGTTCAATGGCATTACCAATGATGAATGCGAATAGTCATGTAACATGATACCACCCTGACCAAACATCCAGCTTGATTGGCACCCCATGTACCATCTTCAATGGTCATTCATTTCATCACTGAGCACAATGGCAGCAATGAGTACTGTCTACAAGATGTTCTGCAGCAACTCCATAAGACTCCTTAGAAAGCACCCTCCAAACCAGTGACCTCTGCTATACCGAAGGCAAAGGCAACAGATACATGGAAACACCACCATGTGTAAACTCTCCTCCAAACCACACACCACTCTGGCTTGGACTATTGCCATTGCCATTCCTTCACTGTCTGAGTAAAAATTCCGGAACTCCATCCCTACACCACATGGACTGCAATGGTTCTAGAAGGGAGCTCACCACTACCTTCTCAAGAGCAATTAGGGAGGGTAATAAATATTGGTCTTGCTAGTGACACCCACATCAGGTGATTTTTTTTTTAAATCCTGCATTTTCCACTTCCTGCATTATATCTGAACTGGACAATGTTTCAGAATTCCAGTATCTGCCGTATTTTGCATTTGCACAGACAACAGCAAGGGGCTGAAAGACACAAAAGCAGAAAGTGCTGGAGAAACTCAGAAGGTCTGTCAGTATCTGTAAAGAGAAATGCCATTAATGTTTCAAGTTCAGTGACCCTTGCTCAAGTTGAAGAACAAATCATGTTTGACTTGAAATGTTAACTCTGTTTCTCTTTCCATATGCTGCTGTGTTTCTCTAGCAATTTATGTTTATGTTTGTTTCAGTTCTCTCGCATCCACAATTCTTTGTTCCATTTATATGACTCCCTCTATGTTACCCTTGGATCTCCATCTTCCTCTTTCTTTGCCTAATGCCCAACAACATTGACCTTATTGATCTGCTTAAAGAAGGGAGGATCGAAGAGACATTTCACAATCATACAGTTTTTAACAGCACAGAGAGAGAGGCCCTTTGGCCCATCATGTCTGCACTAGGAAATCACGCCTCTATTCTAATCCCATTTTCCAGCACTGGATCCCTAGCCTTGTGAGAAAGAAAAATAATAAAGTAATAAACACCAAAAACCTTAGGCCATTTCTTTGATAGATGAGGATAGATGAGGTGACTCATCAAAGAATTACCAGTAGGTAAAAGTGAGGACTGCAGATGCTGGAAACCAGAGTTTAAATTAGAGTGGTTCCGGAAAAGCACAGCAGGTCGGGCAGCATCCGAGGAGCAGGAAAATTGACGTTTCAGGCAAAAGCCCTTCATCCTGTGCTTTTCCAGCACCACTCTAATTTAAAAGAATTACCAGTCTCTGGTAATGGATGGTCCAGTTCAGTTACTGGTCCAGGAATTGGAAAGTGCAGGATTTTTTAAAAAATCATTCACATGGTGTGGATGTCACCATCAAGGCTGGTATTTAATACCCATCCCTAATTGTCCTTGAGAAGGTGATGGTGAACCTCTGCAATGTATGTGGTATAGGGAGTAAGTTCCAGGTTTTTGACCCACTGACAGTGAAGGAACAGCAATTTAGTCCCAAATTTGTGATTTGGAGGGGAATGTCTTCTCTGCATTGATGCTGCCCAGATCTGCTGAGTTTCTGCAGCAATTTCTTTTTTTTTCAGAATTTCACTTCCTGCAGTATTTTGCATTTGCGCAGACACCAGCCAGGACTTGGAAAAGAAACAAAAACAGAAATTGATGGAGAAACTCAGCAGGTCTGGTAACATTTGTGGACAGAGGGAAAAGCAAGAGGTTACTGTATCAAGTCCAGTGAACCCCCTCTTCAGAGCAGTACTGAAAGCACTGGTCCCAATGGCCTGGGCGCCAGCTCCTCAGCACTCTGAGTCACTACCCGCGGTTGTCCTCACGGTGGTGCTGTTGCTGGGCCCTCCGTACTGCCCCCTGCTGGCCGCCCCTTGGAATTTGTAACGGTCGCCGCGCGAGCTCCAGTTTCAAATCCGCTTTTCAGTTGGGAGCTCGTTGCCAGGGAGACCGCGTCCGCTCGTGCCTTCGGCCCTACCCGAGACCCCTGTGATTGGCCCCGCCGCCTTGGTAACAGGGGTCGATCCGGCAAAGGGTGAGTTGCGATTGGCGCAGCCCCCGTCCATCACAGCTGGCGTAATTCCATCCGGTTGGAGTATCTTACGACGCGCGGTGAGAATTTGACCGGTTTCAGTATCTTGTTTTAAAAATTCCACGAAGTGCAAAGCAGCAGCACCAGGAGAATTATTTTCTTGTATACTTTCCGGGCAAGCGGCAAGAGTGGGCCATCCGGAGTGGGCAGCCGCTGGGCGGGTCATGGGCGGGCATTAGGGTCATTGAAAGGTGATGGGGTCAAAAACTGATATTGGAACCATTGCCAGCTGATGGGGTCAAAGGCTGACGTTGGGGTCATTGACAACTAATGGGGTCAAAGGCTGGCATTGGGGTCATTGACAACTGGTGGTGTCAAAGGCTGACATTGGGACCATGCTAGCTGATGGGGTCAAAGGCTGGCATTGGTGTCATGGAAAGATGTTGGGGGTCATGGGCTAGCCCTGAGGGCAGCGACAGTTCATGCGGTCATGGCCTGCCAACGAGGTCATTGCAAGGTCGTGGAATGGTGCCAAGGGCATTGAAAGGTGATGGAGTTATGGACTTTTAATGGGGTCATGCAATGGTGATAGGACATGGACTGACCTCAGGGTCATTGACAACAGATGGGGTCATGGGCTGGCATTGATGTAATGGAAAATTGATAGGTTTGTGAGCTGCCATAGGGGTTATTGAAAGATAATGAATCATAAGCCATCAGTACAGTCATTAAAGGGTGATGGGTTGTCATTGGGATCGTGGAAAGGTGGTGCAGTCATTTAACTGTGATGGGTCAGGCAACGGGGTCATTGAAAGGTGATGAAGTAATGGTCTTCCACTGAGGTTATGGAAAGATGACTGGGTCATGGACTGGAATAGGGTTATTTAATGATGATGGGGTCATGGGCTGCTATGCAGTCAGGGAAAGGTGATGGGGTCATGGACTATCAGTGGAGTTATTGAAATGTGATAGGGTCATGGGCTGATTTGGAGTCATTGAAAGGCGATGAGTCATGGGATGCCATCGGGATTATTGCAAGGTGGTGGGGACATGAGTTTAAATGGGATCATTGAAAAGTAATGGGCAATAGATTGACATGGTCATGGAATGATGATGGGTCGTGGACTCACTTTGTGATCATGGGTAGGTGATGGGATCATGGACTGTCATGGGGTCATTGAAAGGTTGATAATGGAAGACACTTTGGATCACAAAGATCATATTCTGATGATGGGTTCATGGATACATATTACATAGTTGTATACTGTAATGATTGACACGGTGTCCAGAGAAATTGAACTGACAATGAGAATCTACAGTTTGGAGATTGACAGAGTGGTCTAATGGGGTTATAGTCCTGGCAGTGGGGCCCGGGAGCATTGAGATGTCTGTATAGTGCACTCTCGCTACCTCTACATGCAGGCCTTATAAATGGTAGGCCGAAAATAGGAGGAAAGGAACTTTCCAGAAAATCAGACCATTGCAGGTTCTAGCATAACAGTATTGATAGCTACAGCTTTTAACATAGAGGGCATCACAAGATATAGGAAATGTGAAAGCTGGATTCAGACTGCATCCTTCATGACTTCTGTATATTGCAAAGTACTTCAAAAGTGTCAGAACTGTTGAAATGGCATCAAACATTTTGGAGAAGAGCAAAGTTTGAAAGATTTTGAAAGGAAGCTAGTGTTTATTGACACTTTTTATATTTTTATCAAGTTTATTTGGAGTTGAGCTGAAAGCTGAAGCTGACCTTTGGACTGTGAGCAGCTGGTTATTTAAAAATAGAAGAGAACAAACTGGTATGTGTTTATGAGGCCAGGCCTGAAAGTTAATTGCAGGCTGATTCCTGTTAAAATGCTCCATAGATGCTTCAACTCAGAAG
This sequence comes from Chiloscyllium plagiosum, assembly GCF_037043375.1. Lineage (NCBI taxonomy): Eukaryota > Metazoa > Chordata > Chondrichthyes > Orectolobiformes > Hemiscylliidae > Chiloscyllium > Chiloscyllium plagiosum. Next base: position 8,338,753 of record NW_028270171.1, read on the forward strand.
AGGCATTATGCTCAATCAGATGGCAGAAGTTTGAAGAGTAGCAGGAGCCTCATAGGGATACAACAGTCTATCAGAGAGAAATCGGAGGTTGAACTGGTTTTTGAACAGTGTTTGGGTCAGAAGGATTTTGGCTGCAACAGTTCCAGGATGGAGGTTTGATTGCTCCCTGGTTGTCTTCTCATTATAAACTTTTGGAAGTTCATAGAATCTCAGTTACAAGATTTAAATGAATAAACCTCAGAACCTGTTGGAAGTTATTGACATACAGTGGTATCATCAGAAAGCAACCACTATATAAGCCCAGGTACCTGTGAGATTATGGATCATGGAAACATCTTAAGTGAACTGGCCAGTTACATCTCATTTTTTTTCTTTTGATTTCTTTTTGACTAATGGTCTTTGTGAGAGTAGGGACTAGAATCAAAGAAGATTGGGTTTAAATCATAGACATTAATTAGAAAACCTTGTAGTAGTTTACTGTTGCTCTACTAAAACTATGGTATTATTAATAAATTGTTAAATATTTTGTTTAAGATATAATCCTCATGACTGGTATCGATTATTTATAAAGTCTGGTTTGTCACCATTGGGGTCAATTTTGAGGATCTTTGAAGATGTTAATTTTAGTGTTTTGCAACGAGAAAGATAGGGAAGCTGATTTGATTTGGCTATCTGTAACAAGTGTCAGAGATGCCTTTAGGAAAGCTGAAGAGATCAGAAAGGGAAGACAAAGCATAATACTGAAGGATGGACAACAGAAAGCAACAGTACACAGGTGGAGAGCAGTGAGTCCATAGAGGAAGTGAAAAAAGAGTATATTACATTTAATGCATTGGCTAACAGGGAATGAGAAAGTATGGACAAGTTATGAATAAAGAAAGGTTAGCACAGAAAGCTTTCAAATAATTGACTTTTGAAGTCATAGAAATACGGATAAAGTTGTTAACTGGGCAGCACATCTGGAATGAAGCCAAAATGTGGTTGTTGTCATACCACAGTGGAACACTTATGCAATCCATAATGCTGCTAATAAAAATTCAATAACTATATTTTTGTAAATTTAGTACCAAAGGCTAAATAATGTCTTGTTCATTGACCATTTGCACAAATGTGGAGCCAATTAAATTCTAACTAGCTCCCTTACAACACTTTTATCCAAGATTGCTCTGGCACAAATGACAGGCATATGGCAAATGTTGTACCTTTGTAAATTATTACAATAAGCTTGTTCATTTATAAACTTATTGAATGATTCCCCTGTTATTCATAGAAGGAAATTTCAGAATTCGTGGGAGCTGCTGGACTGCCTTATATTACTGTCTCATCACTGACCCTCTGCTAGAGGGCTGGGATAATCTAAGTTAAATATTTGGGCTATGCCTTGTGGATTATGCTCATGAATCTCACATTGCAATTTATGTTCTAACAAAATGTTCTGAAATTATGAGAAGAAATCACCTTTTTTACACTCTTTGAATATCCAGGATATCACTATTTATTGCAGTTAGTTAAGTGATTTATAATATAGAAACAATATTTTATTTTAAGTACAATGATAACATTGTGGCTAAGGAGGGAAACTTAAGACATGAATGCACTGAGTCAGCATCAGGGAGATAGAGTTGATGATTACTGAATAACATTTTTCATAGCTTATCGGAGGCAAATAACTGGAATTTGAATCTGGGAAATAACATTGGAAACTTTTCTTTTATTTGAAGGAGTGTTGCAATATATTTATTATTACCATTTACTTTCCTTATTCTAGTAACAAAAGATGACAGCCTGTGGCAGTGGGGAGGGATTCGGGGCAGTGGCCTGGTGGGGATTCAGCCCAGCAATGGATTTCCAAGAAAAAGGTGAGAATGATTTGAAGATATTGGCGAAACTTTAAAAACCAGTTTGTATACATTTATATATATATTTCAGGCAATGCAGAGATACCACTTGTTTTTAAGTGTGGAATAGACTTATTTAGTTTAAAACATCTCCACAATTACAAGATCTCTGCACTCATGGTTACAGCTTTAACTTATTTCTGGATTTACATTTGTTCTGAATCCATACCCAGGCTTAACTAATTAAGCAAAGTAAGCATAAATCAGTTACCAGTCTCACACAGTTGAACAGAGAATAATTAAACCATTAGCCATTATAGTAATGTATGTCTTTCTTTAAATTCTCTATAATTTTCTCATTGGTTAGAAGTGATTTTACAATCAGTTAATAGTAGAGTTGAGTGGTGGGATTATGGTCATTTAAATGTTCCTGAAAAATGTGTTGCTGGAAAAGCACAGCAGGTCAGGCAGCATCAAAGGAGCAGGAGAATCGACGTTTCGGACATAAGCCCTTCTTCAGGAATCTTCAGGAATTTAAATGTGCCTACCTGGTTGTAGAGGTTTTACTTTGGGTCTGGTTGGCAAAATCTGAATGTAATAAAGGAACAGCTTACAGCATGCAGGCAAAGCTCATTTCTTTAACTTAACTTTGACTTCAATTTTTAGCATTGTAAATTAATTTGTATTATGGAGCAGACAGGAACAAAAAGGTGGCATTAGAAAAAATTTAAATTAGTGTTTACTCCAATTCAGTAGAGTCTTGGGACAGAAGTACACCTTTGGTGGGTATCACAGACTTCAGGAAGGATTGAAGCATGGGATCAGGTTAGCAATATTTATATTTAAAAGGAAATTCCTTGTCTAAAAGTTAGAAAAATGTAAATTCATGGCATCCAATAAAGGAAAGAAAAAGGAAATAAACTAGAAATGATGGTGCAGACCCATGGAAAACCTCACTAGAATTGTTGACATAGCATTTTAAGTTGGAGAGGTAACAATATAGTGATTAGTGATTTTAATAATAAATAGATGATGTTTTAACTAGACATACTGCATGCTTTCCAGACAGTAGAGGCAAAAAAAGACAAACACCTGTCTTCCAAACTGTAATTTAAAGTGTACAGTATTTAAGTTGGAAATCCTCAATGTTTTCTTCTGCTTTTCACTATAATGACCACAATGCCATGGTCACAAATGCTGCTAATTACTTATTTTTGAGTCAGCATGGGTAATACTGTAGTACTTTCTGATGAAATGTAGTTAATAAATTGAGCAATAGTCACAATGGAAGCAAATGTACATTATTATACAATTAGCAATGCCTTCACACTTTACTTGGAGACTATTTTAAACTTTATATATCAAAAAACTATGCAGAAATGGCACTAATTTCTGTATGCAACAGGTTTTATCCAAAGTTATTCCAATTTGAAATGCCTACTCTATGCTTCTGCTGCAGCTATCAGCTCCTTCTCCAGTTTGCTTACTTTTCTCTGAGTCCATACCCAGGCATAACTAATCACAGTGACTATCATTCATAAACAGCCTCACATAATCAATCACAACATAGATGGTAGTGGTTTATTTTGATCTAGATTTTATTCATTGAGCTCCCATGGAACCATTATATTATATAAATACTTTTCTAAATTCCTCATTCCACATCATTGTGATTTAATCATGATGAATGGTCTGTCTCTGTGGGACATACTGAAATGTAAACTTATATTGCCTCAATAATTCTTCATCATTTGAGACTCAGAGCTTATGAAAGTATTTGAAATAGTGCAGGGAAAAGCCTGACACTAGTTTTGATTAACTGGCAGCAGTTGATTGTATTGTTATAATCAAGGGGCCAGAGAACAGTATCTGCGGCAGCACTGAAAGGATATAGATATAACCTTTCGAGTTCATAGAACTCCCTATCTCAAATGCAGTGGAAAGTTAGGCCTGTATAATCAGAAATGATTTCAGCAATGTTTGCTAAAATTCCTTTTTGCCCAACTCTTCTCATTGCATTTTATGTAACCCTTTGCACTTATTATTTCAGGTTTAACTGCTTCATTGGAAGCTTTGAGCTCAAAAGAAGACAGTGTTCCCGAACTTAATGTTCTCATGATTGGTGCTGGAGATAGCCGACATCTCCTAACAACTATTTCCCGAAATCATCACTGGCCACGGAGAAAGATTAATGTAAGTCAAGAACGAGGGGACAGCATAATTTTTAAATATGTTAAAATGTTTCCTTCCTTTCTCTCCTAAAAATCTCAGACCCTGGCTTTTGACTGCTTGGTTAGTGTGTGTCATCAGGCTATTCAGCTCAAGAAGCTGAAGTGACCTTATGTCCATTTATGTCTGCATTTTTCACTAATTCATTTTCAATCATCACTAATAAGCACACAGGTAATTATTTTATCTTCCAAGGAACTGAGACCACTTGGAATTAATATGGGAGAATTACAATTACATTAATATGGCCAGTTTTCCCTGTTGTCATCTCATTTCTTGCTCAACAGTCACAGTAGTCATGAAGAGGTTTGGAGCTCAGCATCTCTTACGGCTGAAGGAGACAGATTTAATAACCATATATAAATAACCATAAATGAACAATTAGTAGCTAGGCTACAGTGACAGACTCCAAGAAATCAATCTTTTCATTTAATGGGCTGTTTTTAAAACATTCAGCTGCTGGTATAGTCTTATACAATGATCAACATTTATCTATATCTATTTACATATTTTACAATAGTATTCCCAGTTGGTTAACATTTTTTGTTTTCTTTCTTATGCTAGTTCTACATTGTTGAGAATAACTTGGAGCTTATAGGCCGACATCTTCTTTTTCTTACCACTGCTTTGGAACCTCCAGAACAGATGGGTTTACGAGGTATGCCTTTATCCACTGCCTGACAGTAAATTAAAACAAACTACTGTCTAGTTCAGTAGTAATGGTGATTTCTTTCATTTTAAATTTTTCTAATAACAGTCTTGAATGTTTTTCCCTTTGCTGTTTTTACAGAAAAGTGTGAACTCCTGCTTGAGTTGTTTGGGAATAGTCTGATACGGAGTCAGACTGCAACCTACCTGCAGGACAAAGCTAACCTCTTCATTCACTATATAACAGATCTTGATTTCCTTCATAAGAAACTGCCAATGATTGACATGTCCGGCCTGAAGGTAGAAAGCTCATTTAGTTGTTAGTAATTTTCTCTCACATACCCAAACCCCTCCCAAAGCCATACTATTTACATATGGAGGACAACACTTCTTTAAATGTTATGACAAATTTGCAATTGGATGCTTTTGTTGATATTTCATGGATCTGTAAGAATATTAATACTTTATTTTAAAAATTCTCAGTTCACATTACTCTTACTTAAACATCATAAATAACATGTTTCTTTTTTCCTTATTAACATATGGGATGTGGGCATTTATTGCCCATTTCCAATTTTCCTTGAGAAGGTGGTAGTGACCTGCCTTCTTGAACTGCTGTCTCTGTAACCTACTGAAATGTGAGCCTCCCATAATGTTGCATTAATTAACTTTGATTAGTTTGGTTCTTTGAGCTAATTTGTCTCCTTTCATATTTTCCATGGACAACATTTGAAAGAGTGAGCATATGTTGAAACAGATCAGAATCAGATTGTGTTTTACACAAATGTAGATGTATAACTCTTTCCTGACCAGACCTTCCATATCTCAGTAGCCATTCCAATAAATCTGGAGATTAGTATTATTTACTTTTCCTCTCATTCTCCTTCTCTTTTCCAAATCTATGAAGGTTGATTTCATTGTGTTTCCCTCTTTTCTGTTCACAATTGTCTCTGTTCCACTGTTGTATATAGGTTGATACTACAATTAATTTATGCATCCACCCTCCTCTGTCTGGCTGTGAGCTTTCTATCAGGTAGTTTTCAGATTATTCCCATGGCTAGTCTTCCAAGGTTCTTGTGAACATTTGCTATTTGAACCCCATAATTAAAGTTTTTGTTCACATAAAGTGAATAGGTTAGGTTGCTCTCTCCAGTAAAACTAGTTCTCTTCAGCTTCAAAGTTGTGTCTTTTGGATTCAACCCAAGCTTGAACATTATGTAGAAGGAAGATTACACCATAAGTCATCCAGGGATTTACTGGTTGCATGTTACCATGGCTTCCATGAGCAACATGCTAAATGAATCTTTAGATGAGATCTTTAAAGTTTTATACCGTGATAGATAAGCAATTTAACAAGAGCTTTTTGAAATAAATGAAATTCCTGTGAGAATTTGATTTTCAATTTTAAGATTCTTTCTTGTACCTTTGCAGTTTAAAGAGCGAGATCAGTTGGAAGCAATTTTTAAATTCTGGAGGAATCCAGATCAGAAGATGTTTCAGATCAATCGGTTGTGGGATATGCGAAACAGGCAATACTTGGGAAACCGATATGACTCTAGGATCGGTGTTTATGATTGGGACTTACATATGAAATTATATGAGCGAGGGGTGAGTATTCAGTTCACAGGATGATGCACCACTTCAATGTGTTCTCCATTTGTCATGCATTAAAACCACCTAAGATATCTGGTGCTCAGAAGACACAGAATTTTCTCATTCATTATAATAAATTTCTCATGTTTAAGATATGAATCTAATTCAAATTTCAGTAGTTATAAATAGGAAGATGACCAGCAGATTGATTGCCAAAATACATTCTGAATGAATTAACATTTTGAATGTTTTTTAGGTGTTTGGTGTAAATACGGCATTGCTGTAAGCCTGCTGACCTGACTATCACTTTGCATTTGGACAATGATAGCAATGGTAATGACAGTTTAGGGCACTTTGGAAAGCAAGAAAATCGGCTTGGTGGGAACATTGACTTTCTTTGCAGTGCAGATTGAGATGTTGGGCTACACAAAACTAAGACATTGCAGGACCACCATTGGGAGGGAGTGAAATGAGAATGAACATTTACATTTTCCACTGAACATTTGAACATGGGAAATGTTGATGCACAAAGTATGTGTAGAACTAAGATTTTTAACATATTACTGATCAACTTGCTTTGATGTTTCACTGGGAAACCAAGGTCACTTATCATTTTCAGCAGTGTTAGAATCTGGGGAATAATTTAGTCATGACACGCAAACACAGAAAGAGTCTCTTTTTTTCAAATCGTTGATTTCATACTTATAATACCATTGTAAAATTCCTATATGTGGCTGATCTTGCAGAAAGCTTTCATTCCCACAGGTTGTTATTTCATTTTATCAGAACTGAATCATAAACGACTACTGTTGAGTATTGTCTATAATAGGATTTGTAATAATTTTGTCATCTTACAGGCTCGTATAATAAACAATCGACAGTACTATCAATGGAGAGATAAAGGCTTGGCATTTGAAGTTCGTGAGGGTCTATATGATGTTCCAAACAAATCTCTGGCTTCTGGGCTGCTTATGAATTATGTATGTTCAACTATAAGTCCTATGTCTGCTTTGTAAATATAGTACAATCTTGAAAAAAATAGATTTGGATAGAAAGCAAAAAAGCATGTAAATAACTTTTATATGAGGAGCTAGCATTTCATTGGTATTTGTAAGGGAGCAATGATCATATAACATTACTGTTGTTTTAAACTATGAAGTTAACAATTTAGTTGTGTTGGCCTGTAAAAGTTGGGTCAGGTGTACCAATCGGGCCAACTCCCAAAGTACTTAACTTTCAGGTTATCACGTTTTCCACTCATTCCATGTCACAAACCCTTGAATGAAGATATCAGATGGTCTTTTTCTTCTTCCATGTCACTTACTTGATAGAAATGCACACATTGGTTGAGCTTTGGAAGAGGCAGATCAGGAAATGTACCCATCATGAAGGAAGGAAAATAATTTACTTGTAATTGACACTGTAATTTTTCTGAGGCAAGGAACTGGGTGAATAGAAAAGCTGATGTTCAGGATCATACAGAAAGAGAAGTAAAGATGGTGAGGCCCACAGACAGTGAAATCATAAAAAGAAAAAGACAGGCCCAGTGGAAGTAAAGGCTCATTGAGAGTGGAAATAAAACTGACGCCATAAACAGAAGACCCGAGTACTATGATAGCCATGAGGATACTAATAGGAAGAGAAAAGACAAAATTAAAAACTAGGGAAAAAAAACAAAGGTACAATGATAGGAAGTAACAGAATGTTACTTTTATCCACCACACCACTGGCAGAAATTTATTATTTTTTCTAAACTCCTCAACAATATTACATTGTCTTTTTACAGAAAGGGGAGAAAGTTCCTGCGCGTGGCTACTGGGGAGATATTGTCACAAGCCCATACATCGCATTTGGAATTGAAACAGAAGAGCAATCCCTTCTAAAGACAGCAAATGGTGTCCATGTAAAGGTGACAAATCAATCATTCTACTTTACTGCCATTATGATAAGTTTCTCACTTTAGGAATCCCATTAGAGCATAAAGGAGCTTGATATCTACGCGATATCTCAGTGTTTAGAAACCCTGCTCTTGGAGTTATAGTGAAATGAATGCGAGTCTCAATTCCACCACACCAGAGTGACGTTTGTTTCCGAGGAGCCAACGTGTCCCTCAACCTATCATAACGTCAAACTAAGGGCATGTTTATGCCATAGGTCCATGCCCCATAGAAACTGAGATGTCAGTGAATTTCAGCTACCCAGTGACAGAAAAGGGATCATATCCCCAAATGATTTCTACATATATCAAACTTTTAAGTACAACAAAAACAATGTTGCTGGTAAAGCTCAGCAGGTCTGGCAACAACTGTGAGGAGAAATCAAAGTTCACGTTTCAGGTCCGGTGACCCCTCCTCAGAACGGGTTTTGAGGTTCACTGGACCCGAAGCGTTAACTTTGATTTCTCTTCACAACTGTTGCCAGACCTGCTGAGTTTTTACAGCAACTTCTGTTTTTGTTTCTGATTTACGCATCTATAGTTCTTTAGTTTTTTTTAAGTACAACATATGTTTTCTAAAATGAACACATGAAGACTGAGGATCTAAACTCAGTGGCTCTCTAAAATCCTTATGTGAATATTGAATGTGGTACCTGAAGAATGTTGATGGAACTTTACAGCAGCACTTCAAAGGGAGAGTGTGATTCAAAAAATGTAATTGTGACCTTGACTGTAGACATGACATGAATCAAAAGCAAGGCAGTTATGGGTGAAAGGCACATTTGTGTTTTGCTCTTTCATGAAAACACAAGAAAGGACGTTAAAATCCAACTGCAAACCTTGTGCTACCTTGTGGTTCAACTGTGCTAAAGTATTTTGTGAAGGGACACAGCTGACAATTCTCACTAGGTACACTCTCATGTCTAGATAAAAAGAGAACAAGTGCAGAGTAAACCCTTGTTGAATGAAACTGGACAAACTCCTTCATCTAACTGCAGAAACAACTATCTAACTGCAGAAACAACTATTCAACTGCTAAAATCAGCAGTACCAGAATCACACACCTTAACAGCTGCAATATTTGTCAATTCAAAAGGACAAACTAAACACAGATCCATATATTCTTTTTATATTTTACATTTTGGGCTCATTTATACTCAGTGTATGTCTGTCACACATCATTATTACTGGCTCATACCTTAGTAGATAATAAACTCAATCTTAACTCAAAAAACTGGTTAAATTGGCTCCTTTTAAAACATAAATACATTTGAGCTAGGCGAATGTATCCATGAGGCAAGGAATCATTTCGAAATTAACCTTGTTGCAACCAATGGCACATCTCCACATGTGCATAATTATATCATTTGGTGTGTAATAATGGGAATACATTTTTAAAATGATCATATTTCTGTTCTGTAGACAGCTCAGGATATCTCTCAGTATAACATAACAGCCTTGCTCCATGAACTGGTTGCTAAGGAGAAATATGCACTGCCAACAGAAAAGGCCACCTTGCATGAGATTACAGAAGAGGCGGAAAGTGGAATGGAGAATGACTCTTCTAACATAAAAAATGAATCGACTCATACACGTCAACATCCAGAGATTGTGACAGAAGAAGGAACAATGAAGCAAAGCAGTGATTTGGATGACACAAACTCCAGTGGAGGCCACTGTGCAGCTGAATACGGTATGGTTTACACAAAAGCTCAGGAACATAACCCACAACATTAAGTTTATGGTTTATTCCTGTTAATAACTACATATGTCATAAAATTAACTGTTATCTTTGATTTAAACAAGTTACATATTTAAGAAATGAAATGAAGATTCCTTATATGTTGACTTCTATTATATATCTCTGGGTTAGTTCAAGACATCAGTCGAGTAACAGTGTCAAAAACCTATTTTGCTCCCATAACTTATTTCAGATTTCATAGTGTAAGAGTATAGGTTGAAGAAGGCAACGTTAACACTCACCTTGTTTCCACAATCATTGTAAAATTTGTTTTTTATTATGATTAGTTCACCTGTGGTTCTGATAGCATCTATATTCTACATTTGTTGCCTTGGGTAGATCTGAGAACATTCTAGTTACTCAACTCTTTTTTTTCTTTCTTTCCTCAGATTATCTCCCCTTGCCTGATGTAAAGATTCATTTCCTACCAATGAATTGTGTAACAGAGCTTCCTAAGAAGAGCAATTACTGTGAGAGGTTTAATGTGATCTACTTTTCTTGCAGGTAAACTGGAGATGGTAGGCCAGAGTTTTGCTATTCAGAAAGGTACTATGTAGCACAAACAGGAAATTTTCTTACTTGGTACACTTTATCTCCTTTTAAAATGGGCTTCCCACGCCATATTTTTCATTCCGGCAGCCATTGAGGTGGAGGTGTGCCAGGCAGCTGGGTTAGAAAATCAGCCTTGCTCCTCTGAGACATCAGCTTATTTGTGTAAAAGGCTGTCAGACCCACTAGTCCTCACCTCACCCCCTGAGTCCATAATACTCTTATGCCTTCACAATACTCCATATCAATATGCACTTCTGTGCCCTCTAGGGAGATGGCAGTGTCGTGACAATGTCATTTCACAAGGAATACAGAATACCAGATTAATGGTGTTTAATGGGATGTAGGTTCAAATCCCACCATGGCAGATTCAATAAAAATCTGGAATAAAAGTTGTGGTCTAATGGTGACCATGTAACCACTGTTTATGGGTAGCCAACCATTAATGCCTTTTAGGGAAGGTAACCTGCTGACCTTGGGTGGTCTCACCTACAGCAATGTGGTTGACTCTTAACTGCCTTCTCTGTGTTTAGGGGTGGGCAATAAATGCTGACCTAGCCACCAATGCTCACATCCGATGATTGAATTTTTAAAATCCGATGCACCATCACACCCCCATGCCTCCTCCGTAGTCATTCATCCAATGTCAACTTGACAGATCCCAGGAATGAAGATGAGTTGGGTAAAAAAAAATGTCATATCCAAGCCACCCCAACGACTGGAGGAAGAATGCCTCATCTTCTGCCTTGGGACTCTTCAACCATCCAGCATCAACATTGACTTCATTTGTTTTCAAATTTCCCCTTCCCCCAACCTCATCCCAGATCCAACCCTCCAACTCGGCACTACCCTCTTGACCTGTCTTACCTTTCCATCTTCCTTCCCACCTGTCCACTCCACCTTCCCCTCCAACCTATCACAATTACCCCACCTGCATCAACCTATCACCTTCCCAGCTACCTTCCCCTCAGCCCCATTTCCCATTTATCTCTCAGCTCCCTACCCCCTCCACATTCCCGATGAAGGGCTTATGCCCGCAAAGTCGACTCTCGTGCTCCTCGGATGCTGCCTGACCTGTTGAGCTTTTCTAGCCCCACACTTTTCAAATCGAAGAGAGCTCTCTATTTTTAGTTGACACAGGAAATAAACTCTCATTCACAAAATCCAGTCAAGAAATTTAAATCTCCTCAAGTATTCAATCAGATTTTAAAACTAACAAATTTTTATTTACTCACCACATCAAAGTCATGTCATCTTTTAATACCTGCTCAAAACTGTCAACCAAATGTGTACTTGGCTGCCTGGTTAGATAATTGATTTGGGAGCTTTTGAAACTCAGCCAAGCATTCACAATGAGCTCAGCTGTAGTAACAGTCTTTGGGAAATATCAACAATGAAGTCTGTTGAAACTGCAGAATGGGATGGTTATTTTTTTCTGAAGGTACAGCAGATGGCCTATCAATAAATGTTGCCCCAAGAATGTTTTTTTTTCCTCTAACAGATGCATGCATGAGTTTGTTTTTCATTTTTAATGGGCTAGGGATTGAATTCACTTCAGATCCTTTCCATCCCTGAAGACCATTTATACCACTTCCAGAAAATGATCATTCCCTCACTGTGGGATAAGGACTGTGAATCAGTAAAATAAGGTCCAATGAAATTCAGCAATAATTTCAAATGGCTAAGTGGCCACATGGTTTCCTACCTGTGTGATTACTTCACACTCGATTTTGTAAACAGAAATAGAATCTGTTGGAAATGGGACTACAATATCTGGGTTCTGCCCATCATCTTTGAAGACTCTAAGTGTATGACCCTTTGTGTTTTATTTCTCTGTACATGTATGTTGTAAATAGTTACTTAGAGTCATAGAGATGTACAGCATGGAAAAAAGACCCTTCAGTCTAACTTGTCCATGCCGACCAGATATCCCAACCTAATCTTGTCCCATTTGCCAAGTCTTGGCCCATATCCCTCCAAACCCTTCCTATTCATATACCCATCCAGATGCCTTTTAAATAATGCAATTGTACCAGGCTCCACCACTTCCTCTGGCAGCTCATTCCATACACGTACCACCCTCTGAGTGAAAAAGCTGCCTCTTACGTCCCTTTTATATCTTTCCCCTCTCACCCCAAATCTATCCCCTCTAGTTCAGGACTCCCCCACCCCACAGAAAAGACTTTGTCTATTTATCCTATCCATGCCCCTCATGATTTTACAAACTTCTATGAGGTCACCCCTCAGCCTTTGATGCTCCAGGGAAAACAGCCCCAGTCTGTTCAGCCTCTCCCTATTGCTCAAATCCTTCAACGCTGGCAACATCCTTGTAAGTCTTTCCTGAACCCTTTCAAGTTTCACAACATCCTTCTGATAGGAAGGAGACCAGAATTGCACGCAATATTCAAAAGTGGCCTAACCAATGACCTGCAACATGGCCTCCCAACTTCTATAGGAGAAAGTGAGGTCTGCAGATGCTGGAGATCAGAGCTGAAAATGTGTTGCTGGAAAAGCGCAGCAGGTCAGGCAGCATCCAGGGAACAGGAGAATCGACGTTTCGGGCATAAGCCCTTCTTCAGGAATGAGGGAATGAAGGGCTTATGCCCGAAACGTCGATTCTCCTGTTCCCTGGATGCTGCCTGACCTGCTGCGCTTTTCCAGCAACACATTTTCAGCTCCCAACTTCTATACTCAATACTCTGACCAATAAAGGAAATGCCTTCTTCACTATACTATCTACCTGCGACTCTGCTTTCAAGGAGCTATGAACCTGCACTCCAAGGTCTCTTTGTTCAGCAACACTCCCTAGGACCTTACCATTAAGTGTACCATTTTGTGGGCGGCACAGTGGTTAGCACTGCTGCCTCACAGTGCCTGAGACCCAGGTTCAATTCCCACCTCAGGCAACTGACTGTGTGGAGTTTGCACATTCTCCCCGTGTCTGCGTGGGTTTCCTCCGGCTGCTCCGGTTTCCTCCCACAATCCAAAGATGTGCAGGTCAGGTGAATTAGCCATGCTAAATTGCCAGTAGTGTTAGGTAAGGGGTAAATGTAGGGGTATGGGTGGGTTGCACTTCTGCGGGTCGGTTTGGACTTGTTGGGCTGAAGGGCCTGTTTCCACACTGTAATGTATAAGATTTGCTTTCCCAAAGTGCAGCACCTCGCATTTATCTAAATTAAACTCCATCTGCCACTCCTCAGCCCATTGGCCCATCTGATCAGGATCCCATTGTATCCTGAGGTAACCTTCTTCACTGCCCACTACACCTCCAAACTTGGTCTCATCTGCAAACTTCCTAAGTATACCTCCTATGTTCATATCCAAATCATTTATATAAATGACAAAAAGTAGTGGACCCAGCACCGATCCTTGTGGCACTCCACTGGTCACAGGCCACCAGTCTAAAATACCATACCCTCTGTATTCTACCTTCAAGCCAGTTCTGTATCCAAATGGCTAGTTCTCCCTGTATTCCATGAGATCTAACCTTGCTAACCAGTCTCCGATGGGGAATCTTGTCGAACGCCTTACTGAAGTCCAAATAGGTCACCTCAACAGCCCTGTCCTCATCAATCCTCTTTGCTACTTTTTCCAAAAGTTCATGAGACATGATTTCCACGCACAAAGCCATGTTGACTATCCCTAATCAGTCCTTGCCTTTCCAAATACGTGTAAATCCTGTCCCTTAGGATTCCCTCCAACAACCTGCCCTCCACCAACATCAGGCTCACCGGTCTATAGTTCCCTGGCTTTTCCTTACCACTTTTCTTTATTAACGGTACCACGTTAGCCAACCTGCAGTCTTCTGGCACCTCGATGATTATCGATGATTGAAATATCTCAACAAGGGGCCCAGCAATCACCTCCCTAGCTTCCCACAGAGTTCAAGGGTACACCTGATCAGGTCCTGGGGATTTATCCACTTTTAGGCAAAAATGAAGACTGCAGATGCTGGAAACCAGAGTTTAGATCAGAGTGGTGCTGGAAAAGCACAGCAGGTCAGGCAGCATCTGAGGAGCAGGAAAATCGACGTTTCGGGCAAAATCTATTCCTGATGAAGGGCTTTTGCCCGAAACGTCGATTTTCCAGCTTCTCGGATGCTGCCTGACCTGCTGTGCTTTTCCAGCACCACTCTTTATCCACCTTTATGCATTTCAAGACATCCAGCACTTCCTCCTCTGTAATATGGACATTTTTCAAGATGTTATCATCTATTTCCCTACATTCTATATCTTCCATGTCCTTGACCACAGTAAACACTGATGCAAAATACTTGTTTAGTATCTCCCCCGTATCCTGTAGCTCCACACAGAGGCTGCCTGGCTGATCTTTGAAGGGCCCTATTCGCTCCCTGAATGGCTTAGCTCCATTAGTGCATATTTTTGCAAACATTCTGATTTCCTTTTATGAGCCCTTTATTTCCTATATTCTTCCATGACACTTCATGTGGAGTCCATTCTCTTTGCTTTGTTATGATGTTGCATTTTCATCACCCACACAGATCCCCGTAATCCCACATCTATTTTGGTTAACCCACCAAGCCTACACATCCCTGGACACTATGGGCCAGTCCACCTAACCTGCACATCTTTAGACCATGAGAGGAAGCCTGAGCACCCAGTAGAAAACCACACAGTTACAAGGAGAACATGCAAACTCCACACAGTCACCTAAGGTTGGACTCAAACCTGGGTACCTGGTGCTGTGAGGCAGCAATGCTAGCCACAGAATCACTGCACTGCCTTCAAAATCTTGAGCTTCCTGTTTGTTTTTTTTATTTAGTGCAACGTGATATCACTGGCTAAGCTATCCCTAAATGGCCAGATTCCTCCACAGTCTGGAGTAACATGTAGATCGGACCAGGCAGTAGTGAACCAGATGGGTTTTACGATAATAGTGACATTACCACTATACCACCATTCATTCATACTGTTGCTGGTGATTTCTCTCTTTCTATTACCGTTCAATAATCTCTCTCTAATATTTTCTCCCCCAGTATGCTTCACCAGTTAAAACCAGAGTTGAAGCAGATTGCTGCACCACGAGCAACTCTCATAGTGGAACTACCAAAGTAGGTTTTTTGTAGCTTCTGATATTTCCCTTAAATGGTTCTTACTCTGATGGCTGACAAGATTTTTAATCATTTTGGACGTCCTTACAATGCTTTGGTACCTTTCATAGAGTCATAGAGATGAACAGCACGGAAACAGACCCTTTGGTCCAACTCGTCCATGCCAACCAGATTTCCTAAATTAATCTCGTCCCATTTGCCAGCACTTGGCCCATATCCTTCTAAACCCTTCCTATTCATATACCCATCCAGATGCCTTTTTAATTGTCCCAACCTCCACCATTTCCTCTGGCAGCTCATTCCGTACATGCACCACTCTCTGTGTGAAAAGTTGCCCCTTAGGATCCTTTTAAATCTTTCCTCTCTCACCATAAACCTATGCCCTCTAGTTCTGGACTCCCCCATCCCAGGGAAAATACCTTGTCTATTTCCCCTATCCATGCCCCTCATGATTTTATAAACCTCTAAAAAAAAAATCACCTCTCAGCCTCTGATGGTCCAGGGAAAACAGCCCCAGCTTATTCAACCTCTCCTTATAACTCAAACCCTCCAATTCTGGCAACGTTCTTGTAAGTTTTTTCTGAACCTTTCAAGTTTCACAACATCCTTCCTCCAGGAGAGAGACCAGAATTGTACACAATATTCAAATGAAGTTTTTTGTTCAGTAACATTGGTGGCTATCCTTCCAGGATGGAGATGAGAATTTATTTTTCTCTCCAAGGTTTTTGCAGCTCTGGAATCTCTGTGAGAATGTAAACAGTCAAAATTAAGCAGTCAGCCAATGTAGAGCTTCTACTGCTCATTCAGCAATAATCACCCTGTTGTAGTATTGGTGTCAAAGGTTACTTGCAGCAGCTAGTAAAACTCCATGCTTCCAAGTGCTGGAAAATCCAGTTGGCTTTGCTGAATATCTGTACTGTGAAATCAGGTAAATATTGTCAATACGCATGTACTGTACGCCCTCCACCTCCTCCATGACTTTCACTTCCGCGGCACCCAACCCTCATCCTCACCATGGACATCCACTCCCTGTACATCTCTATTGCTATGATGAAGGCCTCCAAGCCCTCTGTTTCTTCCTCTCCCGGCGTCCCTACCAGTACCCTTCTTCCTGAAGAAGGGCTTATGCCCAAAACGTCGATTCTCCTGTTCCTTTGATGCTGCCTGACCTGCTGCGCTTTTCCAGCAACACATTTTTAAGCTCTGATCTCCAGCATCTGCAGTCCTCACTTTTTCCCTTCCACTGACACTCTCATTTGTTTGGCTGAACTGGTCCTCACTCTCAATAATTTCTCCTTTTGAATCATCTCACTTCCTCTAGACCAAAGGGGTAGCCATGGGCACCGCATGGGCCACAGCAATGCCTGTCTCTTCATCGGGTGTATGGAACAGTCCATTTTCCGCAGCTACACTGGCAACATTCCCCACCTTTTCCTCCGCTACATTGACGACTGTATTGGTGCCACCATGTGCTCCCACAAGAAGGTTGAACAGTTCAATAATTTCACCAACATGTTCCACCCCAACCTTAAGTTCACCTGGACCATCTCAGACACCTCCCTCCCCTTTCTGGACCTCTCCATCTCCATCAGTGGTGACCGACTCAACACGGACATCTGCAAGCCCACCGACTCCCACAGTCCTACCTGGACTACACCTCCTCTCACCCTGCCTCCTGTAAAAACGTTATCTCTTCTTCCCAATTTCTCTGCCTCCGCTGCATCTGCTTCCACAAGGATCTGTTCCACCACAGAACACACCAGATGGTCTTCTTCTTCAAAGACTGCAATTTCCCCTCACACATGGTTGACGATGCAATCCAGCATATCTAATCCACTTCCTGCGCCTTAGCCCCCGAACCCCACCCCTCCAACCACAACAAGGACAGAACCTCCTGGTCCTCACCTTCCACCCCATCAACCTGCGGATACATTGCATCATCCTTTGCCATTTCTGCCACCTACAAACGGACCCCACCACCAGAGATATATTTCCCTCCCCACTCCTATCTGCATTCTGTAAAGACCATTCCCTCCGTGACTCTCTTGTCAGGTCCACAGTCCCACCAATCCACCCTCCCCTCCCGGCACCTTCCCCTGCCATCGCAAGAATTGCAAAATCTGCGCCCACCCCTCCCCCCTCACCTCCATTCAAAGTCCAAAAGGAGCATTCCACATCCATCAAAAATTTATCTGCACTTCCACAAAAGGCATTTACTGTATCAATTGCTCCCAATGCAGTCTTCCCTACATTGGGGAGACAGGACGCCTACTTGTAGAATGCTTCAGAGAACATCTCCGGGACACAAGTCCGAAGCAAAACACCTGTGGCCAAGCACTTTAGCTCTCCTTCCACTCCACCAAGGACATGCAGGTGCTGGGTCTCCTCCATTGCCAAACCCTAACCACCCAAAGCCTGGAGGAAGAACTCCTAATCTTGTGCTTTGGCACCCTCCAGCCACATAGGATTAATGTGGATTTCACCAGTTTCCTAATTTCCCCTCCCCCCACCTTATCCCAGATCCAATCTTCCAACTTGGCATTGCCCTCATGACCTGTCCTACCTGTCCATCTTCCTTCCCACTTATCCACTCCACCCTCCTCTCCGACCTATCAGCATTACCCCCAACTTTATCTACCTATTGCACTCTCAGCTACCTTCCCTCAGCCCCACCCTACCTCCCATTTATCTCTCCACCCCCGGCTCACAAGCCTCATTCCTGATGAAAGGCTTATGCCTGAAACGTCAATTCTCCTGCTCCTCGGATGCTGCCTGACCTGCTGTGCTTTTCCAGCTCCGCACTCTCAACTCTGATCTCCAGCATCTGCAGCCCTCACGTCCTACTGTACAATGAGCTGTATTTCAAATAAAATTGCTCATGATGAGCTCCAAGTATCTGACAGACCCTCAGTCAGGTTTCAGAATAAATACCTCAAGTAAAAAAAGTTTGCTATGAACCACTACCAGATTTATGAAAACATTAGACTCACCTGTATTAGTACGATATTAACAAATACTTTTCTCAACAACTTTTATAGAGACTTTGAAATGTTCTTTCTGTTCAGGAACAAGTTCCTGCTTCTATGACTGTGATTTACTTTGGTTGGAGAGGAGATGTAGAAAATTAAGTGTCATGTTTTTGTCTCGCCAGGTTCATACTAGATCTGCGCAAGGAAGTGATGACTAAGTTTGCCAGCCGTGCAACTGAAATGGCAAAGGAGGCAGGCTTTGTGCCTTTTGGGAACATAGATGAGGAGAAGGATTCCTTTGCACGTTTTGAATTAAAGGATGGTCCATAACTTTGATTTAGCAATGTGAGGCAGGTGTTAGCTGAGCAAAACAGAAGTAGCAAACATTTCTGTTATCACATACTGATTTTTCCTAATGCTTTTAAAAATGGAGATGATAATGGAACATTCTGAAGAGAGCACATCAGATTTTAGCACATGAACTTCATCGTAAAACAGCCAGCTGAATGGATTATCAATTTAAGCTTGTGGTGCTGTGATTATTGGTTATTACAATTTCTGCACCAATGGACTAAGTCTGACAGTAACTGTATAGTCTGAAAACATTTCATTCTAGTTGAATGTTTCCCAGTTGTTCCACCAAAGTTGACTAAAGTTATTTAGGACTAAGGCTGAAAATGTGTTACTGAAAAAGCGCAGCAGGTCAGGCAGCATCCAAGGAGCAGGAGAATCGACGTTTCGGGCATGAGCCCTTCTTCAGGAATCATTCCTGAAGAAGGGCTCATGCCCGAAACGTCGATTCTCCTGTTCCTTGGATGCTGCCTGATCTGCTGCGCTTTTCCAGCAACACATTTTCAGCTCTGATCTCTAGCATCTGCAGTCCTCACTTTCTCCTCCTTATTTAGGACTAAGTCAGGTGTCTCCTAGGAAAGGAATAAGCCCAACATCAGGGACTTTCACCTGCCTTCAGCTTTTCATCTTTATTTTACTTCCCAACCTTATGTTCTTAACTCCCTTCCTCTCTCTCTCTCCTGCATTATGTCTTTTATTTGATCCCTGCCTGTGAATTTCTCTTGGGACGTCTTGCTAAGCATGAGGAAAGCCAGAGAAATGAAACTTAATGCTCCAAGAATGTGGTGTCTCCATTCTGTAGTGCCTACTGTGCTACTTTTAAGTACAATCAGAAATATTGCTAGAATCCATATATCCTGTCAGATTCCTTGGGGACAATTGGCTGAATGGCTAGTTTGCAATGCAGAGTGACACCAACAAGATGGCTTTAATTTCTGCACTGACTGAGGTTACCTTGAAGGACTCCTTCTCAATCTCTCTCCTCACCTGAAGTGTGGTGATCTCCAGGTTAAACTATCATCAATTGTCTCTCTCTCTCTCTAATGACAGCGCAGCCTTATGGTCCTCTAGGGTGATGGTGATTTCATTTACCCTTCATTTATTCAATTAGGTTATTATTTGCCTATCTTAATTTCTTATTACCTTTTGTAAAGCCTATTTTGCCTTAAATAAAGTGTTCGTACTTAGTGGTATAGACTTTTATTGTTTTGAAAGGTTGACAGGTTTCTTCATTTAAGGTTTATACAGGATGAGGTGACCAGACAACAGAACTTCTATGTCATCACTTTCTCAGAGTATTCAGAGTGGAAACAGTATTTACATGTCGATGCATGGGTGTAATCATTCGGTTTTTATATTTCTGTTTCCTCTTGTGAGCATTGTAAGTGACGCTGCTACTTATTTATCAGCTAGCATCTGTACTGTATCTTTAACATAGCAACTATGTCCAATGTGTCTCATAGGAGACACAGAGCAATCAGAGAAGATTTAGGGAAGTATTTGAAGACTTGGTCAAAGTTTTCTTTGGAAGGATTTGGAGGATAAATGAAGTGCTAATCTCAGAGACAGAATACTAGACAGTAGAACTAGGATGGTTGAAAGCTCTCAGTAATTGGCAAGTAAATGGTGAGTTGTAACCCAATTTGCTGGGAAGTATGTACTAGTTGTAAGCCCCATTACAGTCAAGAAAGATCTTGAAAGAAAGACCTCTTCAGTTAAGACAAACTGATATATGATGAACTTTTGGTGAAGGGTTAACATGGAGGATACTATATCAGGTTTCCATTATATCTTTCTCTCAATTACCCTTTGTATTGAAGTCAGTTGGATGTATATTTTCATAAATAATATTTGAAAGTGGAAGTGAAAGTTGGGCAACGTATTGAGCTACATGTTTAACTGTTGGCTAATCCAATATTGCCCATTTTATACTGTTGCATTCACTGAATCAAATGAACTTAGCTTAGTAGCATCACAGTGTGTGTGACAGGAGAAATTTCAGCTGAATTGTTAACCGATATAACTTGCACCATTTCTTATCAGATGGACCACGCTGTAACATCACTGAAGCAAATCAGTGAACATAGATAGGGAAATATTATTCACGAATATATACATTGCTCACTGTTTTGTGTCTTTTACAAAGCAACATCCAGATGTGATGTACAATGTGGCAAATACAGACAGTGGGAACCAGGCATGCTTGAATCTGGACTTGGGAAAATAAACTCAGTGTGCAATACTTTAACATATGCATCGAGTTCGTTCATTGGCCTCCAATTGTAAATCTGATTTTTTTTTCTGAATGGTTGATCGCAGCTAAGACAGTCAGCACTACTTAAAATTAAATTTTAAATGTTGCAGTGAAGATGCACCTGAGCTTTTTTTAAACCTTTTATTTTAAGAAGAGGAGAAATTCAGATAAAGCATTAAGAGAAAATGAAAAGTGTACATTAAGGGTTGAGGATAAATGGATAGCTCTTTCAAGGTGCTGGAACTGCAGTGGGCTTCATTGTCACTGGGGGGAATGTCACTCAACTACTAATCCAGATGTCCACGCTCATATTCTGGTGATGTGGGTTTGAATTCCACCAGGTGATGAAAGTGGAATTCAATAAAACTGGGAATTCGAAACCAGCCAAATGGCAATGATGTAACCGTTATCATTAAAAAAAACTGGCTGCATCAGGAAGGAAATCTTTCTTCTTTATCAGGTCTGGCCTACATATGACACCAAACCCATAGCAATATGGTAGAGCCGTAGCTGTCCTCTAGGTACAAGCCACTCAATTGTAGCAAAACTACTACAAAACTGAAAAAAACGGCAGACGAACTTCTACATGGGCACTTGAAACAAATACATCAACCAACAAGAGGGAAAATGTACACTCCCTCAGCCTCACCCATCCACCTATCACAAATGAAATTGTCCATGACAGTGTCAGCTGAGTTGACCACTGTAGGCTACATAATCTTTGGACAGATCAAACATCTCAATAGTAGGCATCCACTAGGCACTGTGGATCATCAACAGCAGCAGATTTGTGCTGAACCACAATCAGTAAATTCATGGCCTTGTATATGCCCCATCCACCATTATAATCAAGGCAGAAGATCAAACCAGGTTCAATGAAGTGTGCAGGAGTGCACGCCAACAGCAGCACCAGGCTTACCTAAAAATGAATAAAAATAAAATACTGCGGATGCTTGAAATCTGAAAAAAAAGCAAAAAATGCTGGAGAAACCCAGCAGAATTGGTAACATAGGGGGAGAGAAACCGTTAGCTTTTCAGAGTCCAGTGACGCTTCGCCTGAATATAGACCGTTCAGCTTTGATGCACAACTCATTAGTAGGAGTAGGAACCTGCATCTTGTGTGTAAAAAAAATTGCAGAGTTTCGGAATTACAGCTCTCACTCAAAAATAGGCTAAATCAAAATAATTTTGCCACAAGAAAGCGTTGCCCACTAATTACCTTCTTCCTTGCTTACTGCAACTGCACATGCTCGCCTGAAATAAAAAAAATGCCGGAGTTGAGTGTAAATGCATCTTTAAAACTGACAAAACTAGCTGAACATGCGGCAGGGTTGGACTTTGCAATTCCCCACTACCAAAAATAAAATGTAAAGATCAAGAGTCTGACAGTAAGTGCTTATTGATACAGAAGAAGCAAAATGTGACGCGCGCTCAACGCTGGATGCACCGTGTTTGCAGACTCCCCGCCTTTTACAAAATAAGTCGTTGTGAAAGCTGAAGACTTGCACGTTTTAAGTTCTGGCGCCTTTCTTAACGAATGCAGTGTAATAATTTAGCAACTAGATTTAATACGAAATAATCAGAAATTGAGGTGCGATTTCATACAGTCTTCCCTGTTTTTAAACTTTATCTAAAATGAAAGTGCGTTATCGCTAATGACTCCAAATGGGAGATACCTGGATGAGAGGGTTCCTGGACCAGAATGTATTACCACCCTACACCTTTTAGTGGTGCTGCTGCACATCATCGCTGTGTTATAATGACAATCTTGTTACCTTAAGCTCAGTGTTAGAGATTGCTTGTGGCCTGAACATTTAACATGTGTTCTGCAAATGATTTGTTAAACTGAACGCATCAAGATGACTGACTTCAATAAAGCAGATTTTGACCTCGGCCTCCCTCTGTTCCTTTTACAGGTGAAAGGAGATAATAGGGAGGGTTATACCTGTCCAGTAAACAATTGCACTTTGAATGGCTACAGGGAGCATTGAGAGCTCAAGAGCATCCTGCATTGATTGCTAAAGGTAGATATAATGTGGAGGTGCCTGTGTTGGACTGGGATGGACAGTGCCAGAAGTCACACAGCACCAGGTTATAGTCCAACAGGTTTATTTGAAATCACAAGGTTTTGGAGCGCTGTGCCGTTGTCAGGTGAAGTGGCACTTCCAGTAGAAACTTACACGATAATGCATGGATTAGAAAGGGTGGAACTAGGAAGTTGTTTCCGTTAGGTGGGGAGACTAGGACATGTGGGCACAGCCTTAGAATTAGAGGGAGTCAATTTAGAATGGAAATTTATTCAGCCAGAGAGTGATGGGCCTGTGCAATTCATTGCCACGGAGTGCAGTCGAGACCAGGACGTTGAATGTCTTCAAGGCAGAGATTAATAAATTCTTGATCTCGCAAGGAATTAAGGGCTAAGGGCAGAGTGCGGGTAAGTGGAGTTGAAGTGCCCATCAGCTATGATTAAACGGTGGAGTGGACTTGATGGGCCAAAAGGCCTTACTTCCACTCCTATAATGGTCGTATGACACTTCGATACAGAGAATGCTGGAGAAACTCAATAGATCTGGCAGCATTTGTGGAGAGAGAAACAGAGTTAACATTTCAAGTCTGGCATAACTCCTCAAAACTGAATAGATGCTGCCAGATCTATAGCATTTTCTGTGTTTATTTTGGATTTCCAGCTTCTGCAGTATTTTGCCTTTACTATCTTCTTTCAATAGTTTTCGATGATTTTGACAAGATCTATAAAATGCTTGTATTCTTTTACCCTTAGGTATCAGCCTAAGTTGAGTCAAAAGGTTAAGAGTCTCACTTTAAATGTTTGCACAAATAATTGAGATTGATTCTTTCAATATTGGACTGAGCACTGGATTGGCAGAAGATAACGCGTAGCCATGTTTTCCCTCTCAGGCAGTGGATGTAAAGGATCCCTGCCACTCTCCAGGGAAGGAACTGTGAGGTCTCTAGAATGCTTATCTTCCACAAATCATTGCAAAAGAAACTACAATGCTGCAGCTGCCAGAGAGCTGAAATAAAGTCAGGGGCTGGATAAACTCAGCAGGTCATATAGTCATTAAGATGTATAGCATGGAAACAGACCCTTTGGTCCAACTCGACTGTGCCAACCATTTATCCTAAATTAATCTAATCCCATTTGTCATTATTTGGCCCCTATCCTTCTAAACCCTTCCTAAGAATGTACCCATCCAGATACCATTTAAATGTTGTAACTGTACAAGTCTCCACCATTTCCTCTGGCAGTTCATTCCATACATGCACCCCCCTCTGTGTGAAAGCATCCATTAGATCCCTTTTAAATCTTTTTCCTCTCATCTTGAACATATGCCCTCTAGTTTCAGACTTCCCTACCCTCGGGAAAAGACCTTGGCTATTCACTCTATCTGTGCCCCTCATGATTTTATAAGCATCTATAAGGTCACCCCTTAGTCTCTGATGCTCCAGAGAAAATAGCCCTAGCCTATTCAACCTCCTTAAAGCTCAAATCCTCCAACCCTGGCAACATCCTTGTAAATCTTTCTGAACCCTTTCAAGTTTAACAGCATTCTCCTGTAGCAGGGAGACCAGAATTGAACGCCGTATTCTAATAGTGGCCTAACAAACGTCCTGTAGAGCTGTGAAATGACCTCCCAATTCCTATTCTCAATGGACTGACCAATAAAGGCTGGGATACCAAATGCCTTCTTCACTACCCTGTATACCTGCGACTCAACTTTAAAGAAACTACCAAACTGTACTCCAGGGCTCTTTGTTCAGCAAGACACCCCAAGACCTTACCATTGAGTGTGTGAGTCCTGCCCTGATTTGCTCTTTCAAAATGTATCACCTCACATTTATCTAGATTAAATTCCATTTGTCACATCTTCTACAGAGAAAGATCTGGGTGCCACACTTTAGCAAGGACATGAAGGTTTAATGTGTTGACTGATGGTGACCAAAGAATGGGTCCAGTAGATCATCAGAGAAGCTGGGGCAATTCTCCCTGAAGCAGAGAGACTAAGAGGTGAGATGATAGAAGTATTTAAAATGGATGAAAGATTAAGATCGAGGAAGAAAAACATTTTCAATGTCTGAAGAGTCAATCAACATAGAGCACAGATTTAAATGACTTTCAAAAGAACCAGGAGAAACATGAGATAAATTGTTTTTACACAAATTAATGGCTATTTTTAGATGGATAGAAGGGTGAATGCAAGTTCAATCACAACCTTCCAAGGGAAATTGGATAAATAGAAGGAAAAAGAAGGTTCCAAAAGAATGAAACAAACAAAAGGTGTTATTTTCATAAAATATATCTTCACATAAATACTTTTTCACTACTTTCAGGGAAGGAGGATGTGTTCCCAAGTTGATTATTAGCCAATTAGTCTGCAATATGAATAAAGGCAAGGTACTGCAAATGCTGGAAATCTGAAACAAACGCTGGAGAGACTCAACACTCCCATTCTGTCTGTAGGAATGAACCTGACCTTCCAGTTGCTCACTATTTCAGTAAGCCACATTTCACTGTCTCAACACTGAATTCAGTAACTTCGGAAACTGAACCCTTTATGTCTGTTGTTCGTTTTTCTTACAATCTCTTCCCCACTTCCCCCACAGTCAAATCATATTTGCATCTTGTTTGCTTTGCATTTAGTACCAAGGACTAAATTTCTCCCTTTCACAGCTTAGTTTACAACCATTTTTTCTCTTCCTCCACTATTAACAACCCTGTTGTCTTTTGTATTGGGTCTCTATACCATCCTCCTCTTTCTCCTCCTCTGCCTCTGTCAAAAGTATAAAAAGTAACCTATTTTCCAAGGCCTTTCAGTTCTGAAGAAGGGTCACACCAGGCTCAAAATATTAACTATGATTTTCTCTCTCCACAGATGGTACCACACCAGCAACATGAATACTCCTTCCACAGCCAGTTTTGGCAGGGACTTGAGCCCAGAATTTTTAGACTTGAGGTAGGGACTCTACAATTGCACAACAAAACCTCCAGTGAAGAACACCAAAATGCTTTCTCTTCAAACAAGCTGGGTTAGACTGAGAGGATGAACGACTGCTCCGTGATTCTATGAGAGATTTAGATTTCTGAGCTGTAGCGGAATGTGGGCCATCGAAATACCCCTGAAAGAAAGAAGGGGGGGGGGGGCTAATCTCATCATCATCCATGGTGGCTCAGTGGTTAGCACTGCTGCCTCACAGTGCCAGGGACCCAGGTTCGATTCCAGCCTCAGGTGACTGTCTATGTGAAGTTTGCACATTCTCCCCATGTCTGCGTGGGTTTCTTCCGGGTGCTCCGGTTTCCTCCCACAATCCAAAGATTTGCAGGTCAAGTGAATTGGCCATAATAAATTGCCTGTAGTGTTAGGTGTATTAGTTAGGGGAATGGGTCTGGGTGGGTTGCTCTTTGGAGGGTCGGTGTGGACTTGTTGGACCGAAGGGCCTGTTTCCACACTGTAAGTAATCTAATCTAATCTAATCCACTGATTTGAATAGGAAGGGTTTAGAGCGATATGGGCCAAATCCTGGCAAACCGGACTAAATTAATTTAGGATATTGGTCAGGATGGACATGTTGGATCGAGGGTCTTTTTCCATGCTGTCCAGCTCTATGACTTCTCAATTCGCATACAAATGGGTGTAAAACTCTGCTGTGATGCCTTTTACAGCCTAGCAGCCAGTAAGCCATCACAGTCTAAGCTCACACATTGAATGACAGCGATTGAATGCGTGGTGGAGATCTGCTGAAGCCAATGATACCCTACCATATCAGGAGTTGTGAACTTTAAGGCAGGTAAGGTGAAAATTGGGCAGAGGAGTAGGGCAAGGCACCTGAGGGGAGATCTACCATGAAACCTGTAGCTGATTTGCACATCAACATGAAGCCAGGTTGACAAGAAAATTTAGAACAGACGTGACGCACATTTGATCATAAGACAAATGCCCACTCAACGCGAACTTTTCTCACCCATTGCATCTAATCCTTTATAATCCATTGTGTGGTATTTTGTCCAGTTTCAGCTCGAGTCTGTCAGGCCACATTTAATCCATTAGTTGTCCTATTATAAAAATACCCTGCACCTGTTCACAATATTCGTGATCCAACTCATTGGCCAAAAATAAAATCTTATTGTATTAACCAAGAAGCAAGGCTGACTCTGATTTCTTTTAAAGCTGAAACCTCAAAGAGGACTATTTCTATCAGACCCCTGGGAGATGGATATCATCACATCCAGTTCGAGTTATGACACAAGGCTCCCTCAATGGCCATATAGACAAATGTATGGGCAGCATTAACCATTGCATTGTCCAGAGTTTATTTTTTGTTCTGTGCTGGGTCCTTTTTTTTAAGATTAGATTACTTACAGTGTGGAAACAGGCCCTTCGGCCCAACAAGTCCACACCGACCCGCCGAAGCGCAACCCACCCATACCCCTACATTTACCCCTTACCTAACACTACGGGCAATTTAGTATGGCCAATTCACCTGACCTGCACATTAGATGACTAGATGACTTTACAGTGTGGAAACAGGCCCTTCGGCCCAACAAGTCCACACCGACCCGTCGAAGCGCACCCACCCAGACCCATTCCCCTACATTTACCCCTGCACCTAACACTACAGCCAATTTAGCGTGGCCAATTCACCTAATCTGCACATTTTTTGGAGTTCTTTGGACTGTGGGAGGAAACCGGAGCACCCGGAGGAAACCCATGCAGACACGGGGAGAACGTGCAAACTCCACACAGTCAGTCGCCTGAGGCGGGAATTGAACCCGGGTCTCAGGCGCTGTGAGGCAGCAGTGCTAACCACTGTGCCACCATGCCACCCTTTTAGGGTTACAATTAGCCTCAGCACCTCTGGGTTAGGGAGAGGGGAAATCATGACTGCTCAGACTATACTTAATTACCATTGTTCAGTCTATATTACTTACTTCCAATGCCCACTTGGTACCAGGCTACTGCCACTGTCCCATCTAGATCAAACTACCGTGGGCGGCACGGTGGCACAGTGGTTAGCACTGCTGCCTCACAGCTCCAGAGACCCGGGTTCAATTCCCGCCTCAGGCGACTGTCTGTGTGGAGTTTGTACATTCTCCCCGTGTCTGTGTGGGTTTCCTCTTGGTGCTCCGGTTTCCTCCCATAGTCCAAAAATGTGCAGGTTAGGTGAATTGGCCATGCTAAATTGCCTGTAGTGTTAGGTGAAGGGGTAAATGGGTCTGGGTGGGTTGCGCTTCGGCGGGTCGGTGTGGACTTGTTGGGCCGAAGGGCCTGTTTCCACACTGTAAGTAATCTAATCTACAGACATCACCAGGATATCTCAGAACCCAGTTGCAAATGTGTTCTTGCATTTAGAACTGTGTATATGTAGATGACTGCCATCATGGTTAATGCATAAATGCTCCCTTTCATTCTGGCATGTGTTTTTTTCCGAAGGAGGTATCATAATAGTGAGCGAAAGTGGTGCTGTTCAATATGCGTCACCACCATCACACTACCCACGAACATATCTGTCGGTTTCTCAGCAATTGAGTCAGTTGTGAAAGGTTTTTGTTTGACACCCAGCTGCTGTCATACTGCCTGCTCAGCCCCATATGTTTTCAGTTTAACTGCAAGAATGTTCTCTCTGGACCAAGTATTTTATGCATGTTCAGAGGCAAGGAAACAGTACCTCATTGTTAATTGACAAATCTCAGAATCTCACTGCAGGGATTTGAACGAATAATCTGGGTTGATATTCCCAGTGCATTACTGAGAGATTATATTGGGGTTGGTTAGCTCAATTGGCTGGATGGCTGGTTTGCAATGCAGAGCAACTCCGACAATGTGAATTGGAGATTTCTGTGTTGAACTAGGTGTACAAAGTTAAAAATCACACAACATCAGGTTATAGCCCAATGGTTTATTTGAAAGCGCTAGCTTTCGGAGCGCTGCTCCTTCATCGTAAGTTACAGAATTTATAGCAAAAGTTTACAGTGTGATGTAACTGAAATGATATATTGAAAAAGACCTGGATTGTTTGTTAAGTCTCTCATCTTTTAGAATGGGCATGTTGATTTCAGTTCTTTCATACATAAATAGCAGAACTTTTTCATTCTCAAGTTAACTTTAACAATTTGTATCATGTCAGCCCAGATAATGCATTTAAAGTGTGAGGTGCCCTGTGTGAGGCTGTCTGTGCCACAATGTTCAGACTGATTCTAATCTGAAAAAAGGATCTACAGAATCTTACATGGATTCATGCAGTTTATGAGCAAAATAAAATGTAATTCTGCAAGTACAGATTCACCCCACAAACTTATTTGTGTGTGTGTACATGTGGGTGTGTGTGAGGGGGGATTTATGAGTGCCTGTGAGAGAGTGTGTGTATGTGTGTGTGTGGGGGGGATAAATCTGTGAGAGGATGCGTGAGTGCGTGAGTGTGGGACTGTATGTGTGAGCGTATGAGAGAGAGCTTGTGTATGAGAGAGCGTGTGCTTGAGTGTATAGGTCTGTGTGTGTGTGTGTGTGTGCAATGCATTACACACACACACACACACACACACACACACACACACACACACACACACACACACACACACACACACACACACACACACACACACACACACACACACACACTCCTAAAGACTTATACACTCAAGCAGACCCTCTCTCTTACAGACAGACAGACACACTTCTACAGACACACAGACACTCCTACACTCCTGCAGGCCCATACACACATGCAGACCCTCTCTCATACACAAGCTCTCTCTTTATGCGCTCATTTATACACTCCCACGCTCAGACATCACACACGCATCCTCTCACAGATTTATACCATTTACACTCACTCACACATATACACACAGTGTCACACAGACACTCATAACACCCCTCCCCCAACACACACACACATACACACATGTACATGCACACATACACATATAAGTTTGTGGGGTGCATATGTATTTGTAGAAATAACATTTTATTTTGCTCATAAACTGCATGAATCCATGTAAGATTCTGTAAATCCACTTTTTAGGCTAGAATCAGTCTGAACATTGTGGCACAGACAGTCTCACACAGGGCACCTCACACCTTAAATGCATTATTTGGGCCGACATGACACCAATTGTTAAAATTCACTTGAGAATGTAACTTTAAAAAGTTCTGTGATTTACACATGAAAGAACTGAAATCAACATGCCCATTCTAAAAGATGAGAGACTTAACAAACAATCCAAGTCTTTTTCAATATATAATTTCAGTTACGTCACACTGTAAACTTTTGCTATAAATTTTGTGTCTTACGATCTTATACTCCACACCCATCCAATGAAGGAGCAGTGCTCCGAAAGCTAGTGCTTCCAAATAAACCATTGGACTATAACCTGGTGTTGTGTGAATTTCAACTAACAATGTGGGTTTAATTCCTGAACCGGGTGGGGTTGTCATGATGAACTCTCCTTCTCAATCTCTCCCCTTTGCCTGAGGCATGGGTGACCCGTATTTTGAATCACCACCCATCACCTCTTTTTATTGACAGAGCAGCCCTCTGGTCTAATGAGATTACAGTGACTGTACCATTTACTGAGAAATTGCTGTGCTGTTGGAGGTGTCATCTCATGAATGAGATATTTCACTGAGTGCTGACACACACTGCCCCCCCCCCCCCAACCCTCTCAAGTAGATGTAAAACAATTCCACAGACATTATTTGTCAGTGAGCCAAAGCCAATGATGTCCTGCAAAATATTCAACTCTGTAAAAGAGTTTTGCATCAGTTTTGACCTGGTTGGTAGCTAGCTTGTCTCTGAAAATGTAAGGTTCTTTGTCCAGGTCCCACTCTGCAGTTACCCACTCTTCTCAGGCTCTCCCCTCTCCCAAGGCACAGATTAAACTTACCACCAGGTGTCTCTTTTTCTAATGAGAGAGGAGCCCTATGGTTCAGGAGGGTTATGGCAACTTAACCAATTTTAACTTTGCTCCAGGGCTTGAGTAGATAAGCCAAGACAGATGTTCCAGTGCTATACTGAGGAGTATTATAGAAAGATAGAAGAATCATAGATCTCCTTCGGTGTGAAAGCAGCCATTCAGCCCATCATGTCCACGTCAATCCTCCAAAAAACATCTCATCCAGACCCACCCCATCCCTGCATTTGCCAAGACCAATCCACCTGACCTGCACATCTTTGGACTGTGGGAGGAAACCCACACAGACACGGGGAGAATGTGCAAACTCCACAGACAGTCACACAAGGGTGTAATCGATCTTGGATCCCTGGTGCTGTGAGGCAGCAGTGCTAACCACTGAGCCACCATGCCATCATTATGTCAGATCTCCTGTCTTTTGGATGAGAGTAAAACTGAGGCCCCACCCACCTATTTCAGAGGGAAAAAGACTCCATGTCTGTCATGTCCTGGCCAATATTTATCCCACATTCAACATTGCAGAGAAACAAAAACAAATTGTCAGCTTATTATTGTACTGCTATTTGTGGAGATTATGAGCACAAGCTGCCACATTTCCTACATTACAACAGGAACTACACTTCAAAGGTTGTGAAGCACATTGCGACATCCGTTGGCCATGAATGGCAGTAAATCAATGCGAGTCTTTTGTTTTACTTTCATATCACCTTTCTGTTTGTGGGATCAAGCTGTGTTCAAATGTTCTGCCGCCCTTCCTACATTACACTGGTGAGCACACCTCAGGCGAGCAGCTCACTCTGTGAAATACTTCACTGCATTCTGAACTCATGAGAAGTGCTTTATAAATGCAAGTTTTCCTTGTTCTTTTCAAAACTGTTGACTGAAAGATAAATGAGCACTAGAGGAAGGAAGGATGGTGACAATTGTCAGAAATGCCAGATCGTATCTGGGAAAGGAGGGGGTTGTGGGATGCATATAGTGCAAATTGCCAGAACTTGGCCAGCGACACTGAAGGAATGGTAATATATTTCCAAGTCAGGGTGGTGAGTGGCTTGGACGGTGTTCCCATGTATCTGCTATCTGCCTGCCCTTGTTCTTCTAGATGGAAAGGGTTATGGGTTTGGAAAGTGCTGTCTGAGGATCTTTGGTGAATGTATAGATAATACACACTCTTGCTACTGAGTATCAGTGGTAAGGGGAGTGGATGTTTGTGGATATAATACCAATCAAGCAGGCTGCTTTGTCCTGGATGGTTATAGAGTCATAGAGATGTACAGCATGGAAACAAACCCTTCTGTCCAACCTGTCCATGCCGACCTCAGATATCCCAACCCAATCTAGTCCCACCTGCCAGCACCTGGCCCATATCCCTCCAAACCCTTCCCATTTATATACCCCATCCAAATGCCTCTTAAATGTTGTAATTGTACCAGCCTCCACCACTTCCTCTGGCAGCTCATTCCATACACGTACCACCCTCTGCGTGAAAACGTTACCCCTTAGGTCTCTTTTATATCTTTCCCATCTCACCCTAAACCTATGCCCTCTAGTTCTGGACTCCCCGACCCCAGGGAAAAGACTTTGTCTATTTATCCTATCCATGCCCCTCATAATTTTGTAAACCTCTATAAGGTCACCCCTCAGCCTCCGACGCACCAGGGAAAACAGCCCCTGCCTGTTTAGCCTTTCCCTATAGCTCAAATCCTCCAACCCTGGCAACATCCTTGGAAATCCTTTCTGAACCCTTTCAAGTTTCACATCATCTTTCCTATAGGAAGGAGACCAGAATTGCATGCAATATTCCAGCAATGGCCTAACCAATGTCCTGTACAGCCGCAACATGACCTCCCAACTCCTGTACTCAATACTCTGACCACTGAAGGAAAGCATACCAAAATGCCTTCTTCACTATCCTATCTACCTGCGACTCTAATTTCAAGGAGTTATGAACCTGCACTCCAAGGTCTCTTTGATCAGCAACACTCCCTAGGACCTTACCATTAAATGTATATGTCCTGCTAAGATTTGCTTTCCCAAAATGCAGCACCTCAATTTATCTACATTAAACTACACCTGCCACTTCCCTGCCCATTGGCCCATCAGGTCCAGATCCTGTTGTAATCTGAGGTAACCCTCTTCGCTGTCCACTACACCTCCAATTTTAGAGGTAAAAACAATGACTGCAGATGCTGGAAACCAGATTCTGGATTACTGATGCTGGAAGAGCACAGCAGTTCAGGCAGCATCCAAGGAGCAGCGAAATCGACGTTTCGGGCAAAAGCCCTTCATCAGGAATAAAGGCAGAGAGCCTGAAGCATGGAGAGATAAGCTAGAGGAGGGTGGGGGTGGGGAGAAAGTAGCATAGAGTACAATAGGTGAGTGGGGGAGGAGATGAAGGCGATAGGTCAGGGAGGAGAGGGTGGAGTGGATAGGTGGAAAAGGAGATAGGCAGGTAGGACAAGTCCAAACAAGTTATGGGGACAGTGCTGAGCTGGAAGTTTGGAACTAGGGTGAGGTGGGGGAAGGGGAAATGAGGAAACTGTTGAAGTCCACATTGATGCCCTGGGGTTGAAGTGTTCAGAGGCGGAAGATGATGCGTTCTTCAGGACATGGTTGAAGAGCTTCAGGGCAGAGGAAATGACCTGGGAGTTGCAGTGGGAGAGGGACTCCCTGAGATTCTTGTAGAGAGAGGAGGAAAACTTCTCCAATTTTAGTGTCATCTGCAAACTTAGTAACTGTACCTCTTATGCTCGCATCCAAATCACTTATGTACATGACAAAAAGTAGAGGGCCCAGCACCGATCCTTGTGGCACTCTACTGGTCACAGGCCTCCAGTCTGAAAAACAACTCTCCACCACCACCCTCTGTCTTCTATCTTTGAGCCAGTTCTGTATCCAAATGGCTAGTTCTCCCTGTATTCCATGAGATCTAATCATGCTCACCAGTCTCCCATGGGGAACCTTGTCGAACACCTTACTGAAGTCCATATAGATCACATCTACTGCTCTGCCCTCATCAATCTTCTTTCCAAACATAGACTGGGACTGCCATGGTGTTAAAGGTTTAGATGGAGAGGAATTTCTTAAGTGCGTACAAAAGATTTTCTGATTCAGTATGTGGATGTACCGACTACAGAAGGTGCAAAACTTGACCTACTCTTGGGAGTAGGTCAAGTTACTTCTTCAAAAAGTTTGTGAGACATGATTTTCCACGCACAAAACCATGTTGACTATCCTAATCAGTCCTTGCCTTTCCAAATACATGTACATCCTGTCCCTCAGGATTCCCTCCAACAACTTGCCCACCACCGAGGTCAGGCTCACCGATCTATAGTTCCCTGGCTTGTCTTTACTGCCCTTCTTAAACAGTGGCACCACGTTTGCCAACCTCCAGTCTTCCGGCACCTCACCTGTGACTATCAATGATACAAATATCTCAGCAAGAGGCCCAGCAATCAATTCTCTAGCTTCCCACAGAGTTCTCGGGTACACCTGATCAGGTCCTGGGGATTTATCCACCTTTAACCGTTTCAAGACATCCAGCACTTCCTCCTCTGTAGTCTGGACATTTTGCAAGATATCACCATCTATTTCCCTACAGTCTATATCTTCCATATCCTTTTCCACAGTAAATGCTGATGCAAAATGTTCATTTAGTATCTCCCCGATTTTCTGTGGCTCCACACAAAGGCCACCTTGCTAATCTTTGAGGAGCCCTATTCTCTCCCTAGTTACCCTTTTGTCCTTAATATATTTGTAAAAACTCTTTGGATTCTCCTTAATTCTATTAGCCAAAGCTATCTCATGTACACTTTTTGCCATCCTGATTTCCCTCTTAAGTATACTCCTACTTCCTTTATACTCTTCTAAGGATTCACTCGATCTATTCTGTCTATACATGACATATGCTTCCTTCTTTTTCTTAACCAAACCCTCAATTTCTTTAGTCATCCAGCATTCCCTATACCTACCAGCCTTCCCTTTCACCCTGACAGGAACATACTTTCTCTGGATTCTTGTTATCTCATTTCTGAAGGCTTCCCATTTTCCAGTCTTCCCTTTACCTGCGAACATCTGCCTCCAATCAGCTTTCAAAAGTTCTTGCCTAATACCGTCAAAATTGGCCTTTTTCCAATTTAGAACTTCAACTTTTAGATCTGGTCTATCCTTTTCCATCACTATTTTAAAACGAATAGAATTATGGTCGCTGGCCCCAAAGTGCTCCCCCACTGACACCTCAGTCACCTGCCCTGCCTTATTTCCCAAGAGTAGGTCAAGTTTTGCACCTTCTCTAGTAGGTACATCCACATACTGAATCAGAAAATTGTCTTGTACACACTTAAGAAATTCCTCTCCACCTATACCTTTAACACCACAGCAGTCCCAGTCGATGTTTGGAAAGTTAAAATCCCCTACCATAACTACCCTATTATTCTTACAGATAGCTGAGAGCTCCTTACAAGTTTTTTTCTCAATTTCCCTCTGACTACTGGGGGGTCTATAATACAATCCCAATAAGGTGATGGTGTCAAGCTTCTTGGGTGTTGTTGGAGCTGCACCCATCCCGGCAAGTGGGAATATTCCATCACACTCCTGACTGACTTATCCCTTGTAGATGGTGGATCGGCTTTGGGGAGTCAGGAGGTGAGTTAGTCACCTCAGTATTCCTCAGCTCTGATCTGCTCTTGGAGCCACTGTGTTTATGTGGCAAATCCAATTGAGTTTCTGGTCAATGGTAAACCCCAGAAATTTGATAGTGGGGAATTTAATGATAGTTACACCATTGAATGTCAAGAGGCAGTGGTTAGATTGTCTCTTATTGCCTGGCATTTGTGTGGCATGAATGTTACTTTCCACATGTCAGCCCAAACTGACAGTAGTCAACCCAATAGTCATCAGTTTTCTGAGGACAGATCATTTGAATTTTTCCAAATACTTTGGATGGTGTGATGACATTAATGTTTGCATTGAGATTGACGGTGTGAAACTCATGTTCACCAATCTTTGACTCTTCGTCAGATTCTGATCTGTTGATCACTTCAGGTATGTGACTCCAATGGCTGACCAGACTGACGCCAGGGGCAGTCCAGAGAAGGTTCACTAGAATGATCTTGGGTATGAAGGGACTATTTTGTGAGGAGAGGCTGAGTAGGCTGGGCCTGTATCCATTAGAATATAAAAGAATGGGAGGTGAGTTTATTGAAACATACAAGATGTTTAGAGGACTCAACAGGGTAGGTGTGGAAAGGTTGTTTCCAGTTGTGGAAAAGTCCAGGACTAGAGGGCATAATCTCAAAGTAAGGATTTAAGACAGAGCTTCAGAGGAATTTCTTCTCTGAGGGGAGTCCTCTGTGGAATTCTTTTCCACAGAGAACTGTTGAGGCTGGGTCATTAAGTGTGTTCAAAGCTGAGATAGACAGATGTTTAACCAGCAAGGGAATCAAGGGTATGGGGACAAAGTAGGAAAGTGGAATTAAGGGTTATCGGATCAGCCATAGTTTCATTGAATGGTAGAACAGACTCACTGAGCTGAATGGCCTACTACTGATCCAAACCCTTATGGTCCTTCCTGTAACTTGAATGTCCTCCTTGTGCATAGGCTGCTTGAGTTGGTGCATGGCTCTTTGTAGCTGCCTTAGCCTTTGCGCGAGTGTGCTATCTTTGCATTTGGCCCTTTCTGCTGCATGCCTTGAAAATTGATCATTTCATGGATGCGTTCCCAAGGCCACACCTTCCACAGGCCTCGCTATGTTTGGGTCTTGGCATAATTGTGCCAGCCATCTACTTAGGACCTGTAAGTTTCATTGGCCTATGATTCATCGATCA
Source organism: Chiloscyllium plagiosum (assembly GCF_037043375.1). NCBI lineage: Eukaryota > Metazoa > Chordata > Chondrichthyes > Orectolobiformes > Hemiscylliidae > Chiloscyllium > Chiloscyllium plagiosum. The sequence continues at coordinate 8,375,686 of NW_028270171.1, forward strand.
GTCAGCTTTGCATGGTCAGGAAGGAGAAATCACAACTGGAGTGAGACACAGCCAAGATAAATTCAAGCCCAGGATCAGTGTTCAGTGGCTGCAGGCCAAAGTCCCTTTGTTTGGCAAGGACATGACCATTAAGTTTATAAGTCCTGCTCTACTAAAATATAGCACCTCACATTTATCTAGATTAAACTCTATCTGCCAGTCCTCAGCTCATCAGCCCATCTGATCAAAATCCTTAAATGGATGCAGTATACAAAACAAGATAAATGAGCTTATAGTGCAGGTTGACATTGGCAGGTACAATATTGTGGACATCACAAAGGCATGTCTGTAAGGTGATCAAGGCTGGGAACTAAATATATAAGGATGGATGTACAGGCCTTGGAGGAGACCAGAGAAGGTTTACAAGGATGATCCCAGGAGTAAAGGACTTGTCATTTGAGGAACAGTAGAGGACTCTGGTCTGTACGTTTTGGAGTTTAAAAGGATGAGGGGAACCTGATTGAAACTTGCCTGGTACTGAAAGTGGATGTGGACAAAATGTTTCCACTAGTTGGAGAGACTAGCACCCAAGAGCACAACCTCAGAGTGAAGGGAAGACTCTTTAGAACTGAGATGAGGAGGAATTTCTTCAGCCCAACAGTGATGAATCTCTGGAACTCATTGCCGCAGAAATCTGTGGAGGCCACGTCATTGAATGTATTTAAGACAGAAATAGATAAGAGTTTGATTAGTAATGGGATTGAAAGTTATGCAGATAAGAAAATGGGGTTGAGAAACATATCAATCATGATCAAATGACAAAGCAGACCCAATGGGCCGAATGGCCTAATTCTGCTCCTATATCTTATTTAACTTGTCTGTGGATGCTATAAGTCTTCGATTTGTCCAGCAAGTCTTTCTGGAAAGTTTCTGTGGATTGGATACAATCACTGAATCAATAATTCTGTCTGAAAGCTCTCAAGTGAAAAATCACATTGCGAGCCCTTTCATCTGTATCTGCTCACAAAATGATCCGTGGATTCTGTAGGTTGATGTCTAAATGACATGAATTCCAGTGATGACTATATAAGTTTAACTTGACACGGAATTCACTTTTTAACATGATCCATGATTTTCAGAAGATCGTTTAGCTCCTCAGCTGTTCATCCAGACGTGTTAAATCTGTGTTGACCTTTGTCCTCAATTATAGAGTCATAGAGGTGTACAGCATGGAAACAAGCCCTTTGGTCCAACCTGTCCATGCCGACCAGATATCCCAACCCAATCTAGTCCCACCTGCCAGCACCCGGCCCATATCCCTCCAAACCCTTCCTATTCATATACCCATCCAAAAGGCTTTTAAATGTTTCAATTGTACCAGCCTCCACCACTTCCTCTGGCAGCTTATTCCATACACATACCACCCTCTGAGTGAAAATGTTGCCCCTTAGGTCTCTTTTATATCTTTCCCCTCTCACCCTAAACCTATGCCCTCTAGTTCTGGACTCCCCGACCCCAGGGAAAAGACTTTGTGTATTTATTGTATCCATGCCCCTCATAATTTTGTAAACCTCTATAAGGTTCCCCCTCAGCCTCCAACTCTCCAGGGAAAACAGCCCCAGCCTGTTCAGCCTCTCCCTATATCTCAAATCCTCCAACCCTGGCAGCATCCTTGTAGATCTTTTAAGAACCGTTTCAAGTTTCACATCATTATTCCAATAGGAAGGAGGCCAGAATTGCACACAATATTCCAACAGTGGCCTAACCAATGACCTGTACAGCCTCAACATGACCTCCCAACTCCTGTACTCAATACTCTGACCAATAAAGGAAAGCATACCAAATGCCTTCTTCACTATCCTATCTACCTGCAACTCCACTTTCAAGGAGCTATGAACCTGCACTCCAAGGTCTCTTTGTTCAGCAACACTCCCTAGGACCTTACCATTAAGTGTATAAGTCCTGCTAAGATTTGCTTTCCCAAAATGCAGTACCTCGCTTTTATTTGAATTAAACTCCATCTGCCACTCCTCAGCCCATTGGCCCACCTGGTCAAGATCCTGTTGAAGGCTTGCTTTTCAACACATCTCAGTCTGGAAAGCATAGCTCTGAACGTTGTTTGTACACTCTAAATTCTGTTAGGAGATCTGCTGTGTCTCAATTTAAACTAGGGAAAGTTGTTGACATTCTGACACTATGCCTTTGGCTTTTCCTTACTTGCTGTCAATTTAGTACCATGTGCCTTTCTCAAGTGAATTAAAAGGGCCTTTTGATAGGAATTGTATGCTTACTCGTGAGCGGTGTTAACAACACTCTCTCCAATGTTGTAACAGACAAAGACTTGGAAAGTTGTCTTTTGTGCTTTAGCACATTTTAAGATTGGCCACCAGGCTTCATCAGCACAATGTTTACTACCATTGCTCACTATGTCATGTTCATGATATTGGTCTAATAAGGGCCTGATTAACTTTGTGGGTTAGTTTACTTAACAGAGTAAAACACCTTATATGTTATGAAGTGGATATTGGAGCAAATCACTGATTATTGTGCATGCAACAAGCAGATTAACTGCAAGGAAGAGTCACAACGTTGTGCACCCAGAGTCCTTCAAGGTGAATTCTCTTAAAGATAAGGTATATGTACAACACTGTCAGCCCTGTAAAATCAACCCTTAAAGGAAACTTCACAAATTTAAAATAAAATTTGGAGGAGGGTAGACGTTGATGTGTTGCAATGAATTCTCCCTATCGGGAAATTAAATGCTGTCTCTTACTTAAAGAGTCATAGAGTCATACAGCATGGAAACAAACCCTTCGGTCCAACCAGTCCATGCCAATCCATGTTCTCAAACTAATGCCTCACAGTGCCAGCGACCCGGGTTCGATTCCAGCCTTTGTGACTGTCTGTGTGGAGTTTGCGCATTCTCCCCGTGTCTGCGTGGGTTTCCTCTGGGTGCTCCGGTTTCCTCCCACAGTCCAAAGATGTGCAGGTTAGGTGCATTGGCTATGCTAAATTGCCCAGTGTTCAGGGAGGTGCAGGTTAGGTGCATTAGTCAGCGGTAAATATAAGGTAGAGGAAATGGTCTGGATGGGATACTCTTCAGACTGTTAGTGTGGACTTGTTGGGCCGAAGGGCCTGTTTCCACACTGTAGGGATTCTATAAATTCTAAATTTATAAATTAGTCCCACCTGCCTGCACTTGACCATATTCCTCCAAATTCCTATTAATGAACTTATCCAAATATCTTTTAAACATTGTAACTGTACCCAGATCCACCACTTTCACTAGCTGTTCAATCCACACAAACCACCCTATTTACCTGTGATGCGAATTTCAAAGAACATTGAAACTGAAACCATAGTTCTACAATAGTACCCAGAGCTCTACGAATAATTCTATAAGTCCTATCCTTGGTTGCACTACCAAAATGCAATATCTCACACTTATACAAACTAAACTCTATCTGCCACTCCTCAGTCCATTGATCAAGATCTCTTTGTAATCTTCGGTAATCTTCATTGTCCACTATTCCAGCAATTTTGGTGTAATTTGCAAACTTGTTAACCATGCCTCCTATATTCTCATCCAAATCAGTTATATAAATGACAAACAAAAGTGAACCCAAAACCAATCCCTGTGGAACACCACTGATCACAGGCCTCCGGTTCAAAAAGCAACTCTCTACCACCATCCTCTGTATACTCCCATTAAACCAATTTTGTATCCAATTGGCAAGCTCACCCTGAATCCTATGTGATCTAACTGTACTAATTGGTCAACCATGTGAAATGTCAAAGGCTTTACTAAAGTTCACATTAAAAATATCTATTGCTCTGCCCTTATCAGTCTTTTTGGTTACTTCATTAAAAAACTCAAACAAGTTTGTGAGACATGATTTTCCTACTTAATAAGCAAGAATATCAACCACTTTACTAACAAACAGTTAGCACTGCCTCTTTTTATCCTTTTGACAAACAAATTTAAATGAAATCTAATTAAATCAAGTTGTACGATAACTGCCTCTTAAAGGAGATTTTTAAAATATTTGCTCAAGTAATGACCCAATTAGTGCCCTCTAACTGCAGATAGTGAGCTATAATTGATATACAATCAATAGTTCCATAGTATGCTGTACGGGAAAGGGCTTTTGTGGCACAGTGGAAGTGCTCCTAGCTCTGAGCCAGGAGTCGCAAGTTCAAATCCCACCAGAGATTGTCATAACATATCTTGAGAAGTTGATGTAAAAATATCCACTCTCTGTTGTATGGACAGTACCTAAGGACATATGGAGACAAGCATCAACAGATGCTGGAGGTCTGTCAATTCATGGAAAGATATCCTTTCACTCTGTGGTCTTCCAGCGCAAAGATCTGTCAGCACCTGATTGTTGCAGACAGGCACATTCCAAAGTCCAGGGCTGCATGCTAAGGGGACTGTCAAAGTTTGGGCCTTATCATTCAGTGGGGAAAGGCCACTCTGTAAGGTGGCTTGGTGTAATACACCAATGGGCTGGAAAACATGTAAAACCCCTTTGGGCTGTGTGCACAAGAGAACCTTTGATATGAGCTACATTTTGTAAATGTAACCTGTAAATGTGAGTGCAGTGAGTGCAATGTGCAGTGTCACATCTTCCTTTGATCAGCATTGCATGTTAAATTTGCATTGTATGCAAGTTTATAAGTTTAATAAATAAAATATTATTTTGAGAAAATCTATTTTAGAACGATGCACAAAGTACTGTTTCAGACAGAGAAGTGGTGTGGGAAGAGGTAAATATTGAAAATATAAGCTGCAGTAGGCCATTCAACCCTTTGAGTCTGTTCCATCATTCAGTATAATCATAACTTTTTATTTATTCATTCACAACATGTGGACATTGAGAGCCAGACAAGTATTTATTGCCCAGAAGGCAGTTGAGAGTCAACTACATTGCTGTGGGTCTGGAGTCGCATGTGGACCAGACCAGGTAAGGAAGGCAGATTTCCTTCTCTAAAGGAAGGGCATCAGAATTAGAATTAGCTTCATTGTCGCATGTACACAAATGAGTACAGTGAAAAGTTTATAAGTCGCCTCTTACAGTGCCATCTTAGTTTGAAAGGTACTTGGCACAGCTTCTTCAGTTACAAGATCTTAGAAAAATATAGGAATAAAACATCCAGTGTTGAAGAAATAAAAGTTCAGAACAACGGTCTTCCAACATAGATCATCAGACCTCAACCTCCAGTCCACGCTGGGCCTTGGTTCCAGACCGCGCCTAGGCTTCACCTCGAGGTTCATGCGGCTGGAAGATCATTCTGGAATCATGTCAAGACCAGGAGGAAATGCCAGGCCGAGAGACCACCACACTGGGAGGACACCACACCAGGTGGAGAGGACCCCACGTCCTCTCCGTGCTGAGGCCGGGAGTTGGATCAGTGAACCAGATGGGTTTTTTCAACTATCAACAACAGTATCATGGTTGTCATCAGGTTTCTTTTTCCATTGAATTCAAATTCCACCATCTGCTATGGCAGGATTGAACCTAGGTCCTCAGGACACTGACCTATGACTCTGGATTAATAGTTCAACAATAATACCAGCAGGCCATCATCTCCCCCTTTGATCCCATTAGACCTAAGAACTATATCCAACTCCTTCTTGAAAACATTCAATGCTTTGTCCTCAACCGTTTTCTGTAGCAGTGAATTCCTCAGGCTCACTTTCTTCCCATATCAGTTCTAAATGGCCTACCCCATATCCTTACTACATGTTCCCTGGTTCTCGATTCTCCAGTCGTCAGGAAAAGTCTTCCTGCATTGACCATGGATAAGTAGGCAAGTATTCAAACTGCTTTGGTTGCAGGTTAGGTTGGAAAGACAACAAGGTTATTCTGAAAAACAGGACAGCTTAAGATGCAGCGCTCCAAAAGCTTGTGATTTCAAATAAATTTGGACAATAACCTGATTTCATGTGACTTCTGATGATGATAATATCAACAGCAGGAATTTTGTGCTTGCTTCACACCTCTCTAACACCAGTTTGATCACTTTATTGTTGGGCTCGGTAGGCTATCAGGAATAATCTTAGCCCTCTATCTTCTTCTGTTCTCAAATATTTCCAGAGATGCATACCAGTTGCTAAGAAGCAGATCGAGTTGCACAGTCCACACTCTTTCCTCATATATAAATGCCCCTGCCTACTTAAAGATACCTTCCCTCTTTATCCTTTTGCTCCCCTATTTCTCTTCTCATTTAAATGCTACCCATCTCTCTCTTTGTAGAGATGCTACCCCCCTTCCTCTTATTTGTGTGGATGCTCACCTTCTGAGGAAGGGTCACTCGACCCAAAACGTTAACTCTGATTTCGCTCCATAGATGCTGCCAGACCTGAAGAGCCTTTCCTGCGATTTCTGTTTTTCTCTCTGGATACCTATCTTGTTCCCACTTTGTACAGATGCCATCTCCCTTTATCTCATTGTGCAGAAAATACTTATAGAATCATAGAATGTTACAGAACAGAAAGAGCCCATTCAGCCCATTGAGTCTGTACCAGCTCCCAAAAAAGCTACCCAGCTAGTCCCACTCTCCAGCCCTATCTCCATAGCCCTCTAACTTCATCCCTTTCAAGTATATATCCAGCTCTCTTTTGAAACCTCCCATGGAATCCACCTCCCTCACTCTCCCAGGCAGCGCATCCCAAATCCTAACAACTCTCTGAGTAAAGACATTTCTCCTCATCTCACTCCTAGCTCTCTTGTTGACAATCTTGAAATTGTGACCCCAAGTTACTAACTAATAAGACCATAAGACATAGAAGCAGAAGTAAGGCCATTCGGCCCATCGAGTCCACTCCGCCATTCAATCATGGCTGATGGGCATTTCAACTCCACTTACCTACATTCTCCCCGTAGCCCTTAATTCCTTGTGACATCAAGAATTTATCAATTTCTGCCTTGAAGACATTTAGCGTACTAGCCTCCACTGCACTCTGCGGCAATGAATTCCACAGGCCCACCACTCTCTGGCTGAAGAAATGTCTCCGCATTTCTGTTCTGAATTTACCCCCTCTAATTCTAAGGCTGTGTCCACGGGTCCTAGTCTCCTCACCTAACAGAAACAATTTCCTAACGTTCACCCTCTCCAAGCCATGTATTATCTTGTAACTTTCTATTAGATCTCCCCTTGATCTTCTAAACTCCAATGAATACAATCCCAGGATCCTCAGCCGTTCCTCATATGTTAGACCTACCATTCCAGGGATCATCTGTGTGAATCTCCGCTGGACACGCTCCAGTGCCAGTATGTCCTTCCTGAGGTGTAGGGACCAAAACTGGACACAGTACTCCAAATGGGGCCTAACCAGAGCTTTATAAAGTCTCAGTAGCACAACAGTGCTTTTATATTCCAACCCTCTTGAGATAAATGACAACATTGCATTCGCTTTCTTAATCACAGACTCAACCAGCATGTTTACCTTTAGAGAATCCTCGACTAGCACTCCCAGATCCCTTTGTACTTTGGCTTTACGAATTTTCTCACCGTTTAGAAAATAGTCCATGCTTGTATTCTTTTTTCCAAACTGCAAGACCTCGCATTTGCTCACATTGAATTCCATCAGCCATTTCCTGGACCACTCTCCCAAACTGTCTAGATCCTTCTGCAGCCTCCCCACTTCCTCAGTGCTACCTGCCTGTCCACCTAACTTTGTATCATCATCAAACTTCGCTAGAATGCCCCAGTCCCTTCATCCAGATCATTAATATATAACGTGATCAGCTGCGGCCCCAACACTGAACCCTGTGGGACACCGCTTGTCACCAGCTGCCATTCCGAAAAAGAACCTTTTACCCCAACTCTCTGCCTTCTGTCAGACAGCCAATCCTCAATCCATACCAGTAGCTCACCTCGAACACCATGGGCCCTCACCTTGCTCAGCAGCCTCCCGTGTGGCACCTTATCAAAGGCCTTTTGGAAGACTAGGTAGACCACATCCACTGGGTTTCCCTGGTCTAACCTACTTGTCACCTCTTCAAAGAATTCCAACAGGTTTGTCAGGCACGACCTCCCCTTACTCCAAATCCATAGAATATCCATAGAACTCCCTCATACCCCCATACAAAGCCCCACCCTCTATCAGAAAGGGCTGAAACCTCACTTTGTCCAAGCATTTTGTGAAACCATCCACAAGTATATTTTGAGACAACAGAGTCATACAACATAGAAACAGACTTTTCAGTCCAACTGACCATGCTGACCACATATCCAACTTTAATCAAGTCCCATTTGCCAGCATTTGGCCCACATCCCTCTAAGCCCTTTTTATTCATATACCCATCCAGATGCCTTTTAAATGTTGTAATTGTACCACCCTCCATCACCTACTCTGCCTGAAAAAATTATCCTTCAGGTCCCTTTTAAATCTTTTCCCTCTCACCTTAAACCTATGCCCTCTAGTTTTGGACTTCCCTTCCCTGGGAGAAGACCTTGACTATTCACCCTATCCATGTCCCTCATGATTTTATAAACCTCTGTAAGGTCACCCCTCCTCCTCCGATGCTCCAGGGAAAACAGCCCCAGCCTATTCAGCCTCTCCCTAAAGCTCAAACCCGCCAACCCTGACAACACACTTGTATATCTTTTCTGAACCCTTTCAAGTTTCACAACATCTTTCCTATAGCATTGAGATCAAAATTGAACACAGTATTCCAAAAGTGGCCTAACCAATAAAAATTCCACATGTGATGGATTTTTTGTTTGCCTTCTGCTGATCCCGTATACTGTATTATCAAACTTTCCCCTTGTTATCAGTCTCCATCCGCACCCAGCATCATTTATTTTTCTCTAACATGTAATTCTATTTAAAGGAACATACCAAATTTCCTCTTTGTTCTCCTATCCAAAGAGACCAGCCAAATAAAGACGGAGTGTCAGATTTCCCAGGCTAGTCTGTCTTGTAATTTCTGCCCTCTCCTCACTCTTTAACAGACACAGGAGGCATTCACATCCATCTCTCTCTCTCTCTTTTCCTTTCTCCAACAGCCTTTCAGGTAAGGCAAAGCTGTTTGTTTAATAGAGCTACCTCAACCTGACTTCTATAGTTACAGTACTGCTTTCCAATTTTCCCTCCGTTTTTGTGGTTTCCATTTAGGAGCCAAGTGGAAACCAAGGAGTGAAATCCAGTGGTGTTGGATCCTGGATCTGAAGATTAGATACTGAAATATTTCTCATTGATAACAAGGCTGGCCGTTATCAGGGATTATCTTGATTGCGGATTATGTTTGATGCAGATGATTCGAAAGGCCTCAATTTAATTTGATCACATGGACCTCCCTTTATTTTAAAGTGCAGTGAGTCAAAATTGACCATAGCAATAGAGTTTTATTCCACAGGGTTGATCATTAGAAGGAGTTTTTCGTCAGTGACTACGATCACTTAATAAGGATAATGAGTAGCTCAACTGTTCTCAGTATAGCATTAACTAACTAATGCCAAGTTGCTTGGTTTCAACCAGTTCTGAAGCTGCAAATATCCGCTTAGTTAGAAATACCAAAACAGATCACAAACTCCTGATTGCAATAGGCTTCCTGCCCCCACTTTGGGCAGATAGGGGTTCTGCAGGTATTGAGTGAGGATTGGGCTGCACTGTGATGTGTCAAATAGTATACTGACACTTGCTGTCTGAGCTCATCCATAAAGAATAGCAATTCAGATGTGGCATCAGAGCTCTTCTAGCTGAAGCCAATGGCAATAGGAGAGCAGATCAGTGCAGAAGAAACGATGTTTGCAATACAGGGAAGGGACAGCACCAGAAATAATTTTCATCATCCACTTAGAAATAAAACAATTGCTAAGCTCAATTTTTGCATCACTTTAATATCTAGCATGCTTCCTATTTTAAGTATCTATGTTTGCCCAACATCTGAGATTGTAATCATTAGTTATAAATGTTGAGTTCATGTTGGTGACTTATTCTAAAGTATTCTAACATTTGATAACACTCCCCTTCTTCCTCAATATGTTGTTGAGATTATCTGAGATTTTACACAGATGATATTACACATATGGAATGGATTGTGCAGTGGAAGTGAGTGAGACAAGTACATTAACAACATTTAATTGGCATTTGGACAAATATGTGGATAGGAAAGCTTTAGAAGGATATGTGCCAAGTGCAGGGAAATGGGGTTAGCGTGGATGGACATTTTGGTCGGCATGGACCAGTTTGGGCTGAAAGATCTCTCTCCGTGCTGTTGGACTTTAGTGGGCAAGTTGTTGGAGGGAATCCCGAGGGACAGGATGTTCATGTATTTGGAAAGACCAAGACTGATTAGGGCTAGTCAACATGGCTTTGTGCGTGGAAATCATGTCTCACAAACTCGATTGAGTTTTTTGAAGAAGTAACAAAGAGGATTGATGAGGGCAGAGCTGTTGAGGTGGACTTCAGTAAGGCATTTGACAAGGTTCCCCATAGGAGACTGGTTAGCAAGGTTAGATTTCATGGAATACAGGGAGAACTAGCCATTTGGATACAGAACTGGCTCAAAGATAGAAGACAGAGGGTGGTGGTGTAGGGTTGTTTTTCAGACTAGTGGCCTGTGACCAGTGGAATGCCACAAGGATCAGTGCTGGGTCCACTAATTCTCATCATTTATATAAATTATTTGGATGTGAATATAAGAGGTATAGTTAGAAAGTTTGCAGATGACACCAAAATTGGAGGTGTAGTGGACAGTGAAGAAGGTTACCTCAGATTACAATGGGATTTTGATCAGATGGGCCAATGGGCTGAGGAGTGGCAGATGGAGTTTAAGTCAGGTAAATGTGAGGTGCTGCATTTTGGGAAAGCAAATTTTAGCAGGACTTATACACTTAATGTTAAGGTCCTCGGGAGTGTTGCTGAACAAAGAGACCTTGCAGTGCAGGTTCATAGCTCCTTGAAATTAGAGTTGCAGGTAGATAGGATAGTGAAAAAGGCATTTGGTATGCTTTCCTTTATTGGTCAGAGTACTGAGTACAGGAGTTGAGAGGTCATGTTGTGGCTGGACAGGACATTGGTTAGGCCAGTTTTGGAATATTGCATGCAATTCTGGCCTCCTTCCTATTGGAATGATGTTGTGAAACTTGAAAAGGTTCAGAAAGGATTCACAAGGATGTCTCCAGGGTTGGAGGATTTGAGATATAGGGAGAGGTCGAATAGACTGGGGCTGTTTTCCCTGGAGCGTCGGAAGCTGAGGGGTGACCTCATAGAGGTTTATAAAATCATGAGGGGCATGGGTAGGATAAAGAGACAAAGTCTTTTCTCTGGAGTGTGGGAGTCTAGAACAAGGGGGCATAGGTTTAGGGTGAGAGGGAAAATATATAAAAGAGACCTAAGGGGCACCTTTTTCATGCAGAGGGTGGTATGTGTATGGAATGAGCAGCCAGAGGAAGTGGTGGAGGCTGGTACAATTGCAACATTTAAAAGGCATCTGGATGGGTATATGAATAGGAAGGGTTTGGAGGGATATGGGATGATTGCTGGCAGGTGGGCCTAGTTTGGGTTTAAGTATCTGGTCAGCATGGACAAGTTGGACCAAAGGGTCTTTTTTCCGTGCTGTATATCTCTATGACTCTATGACTTTGTGATAACCATGATGAGGGAACTGGAAACCCAAGACTGTTGCCATATACGTGAAAGGGACACGACTGCAAGAGTGTGACTGTTTAGGTGGCAACAAGTTGCAATGATATAGCCCCTCAGAGTCCCAAGGTGGTTTACAGGAATGTAATCAGACAAAGGTTGACACCGATCCAAAGAAGAAGGTCAAGTTGTCCAAAAATTGATCAAAGACATCATCTTTCAGAAATATCTTGGAGGAAGAGAAACAGCTGGAGGCCCTGGGAGGTATAGGGAGGTGATTTCAGAGGTTAGTACTGTGACTACTGAAGGTAAGGCTGGCAAGCATGGGGTGAAGGAAGTGAGTGATGTAAAAGTAGCCAGAGTAGAAGGAATTGCAGGCTTATCTCAGCGTACTATGGATTGGGGCGGCACGGTGGCTCAGTGATTAGCACTGCTACCTCACAGCACCAGGGTCCCAGGATTGATTCCAGCTTCGGGCGACTGTCTGTGTGGAGTTTGCACATTCTCCCTGTGTCTGTGTGGGTTTCCTCCGGGTGCTCCGGTTTCCTCCCACAGTCCAAAGATGTGCAGGTCAGGTGAATTGGCTATGCTAAATTGCCCGTAGTGTTAGGTGCATTAGTCAGGGGTAAATGTAGGGGAATGGGTCTGGGTGGGTTGCTTTTCGGAGGGTCGGTGTGGACTTGTTGGGCCGAAGGGCCTGTTTTCACACTGTAGGGAACCTAATCTGAAAAAAAAGGAGAGGCAAGGTCATACAGAGCTTTGAACATAAAGAATTTGTGTCATATGAATTATCTGCTTCTGTGAGTGTCATCAAACTCAGATTAAAAACCATATGGGAAACCTATCTCTTTTTCCCTTCTGAACATGTAAGATTTTCACTTTATTTCTCCCATATTCTCACCGGTGTGAGTAATCAGATTCAGTGACAGAAGTGCGTGCTTCAAATGATTAGGAAGTAAGTGTTGAATTTTGTTTCTTGTCTGAAGACAATTGTCAGAAGTCACCAGGTTATAGTCCAACAGGTTTATTTGAAATCACAAGCTCTCAGAGCGCTGCTCCTTCTCAGGTGAAGTTCCATGGCTGCCCTCAGCATGCTGCAATGCTGCAGTGAATCCCTTTGCAAACTGGAGGAACAACATCCCATCCTCAGACCAGCACTTTACAACCTTCTGGACTTCATACTGAGCTCAACACTTTCAAATTGTGAACTAACTCCCAATCCTTCCCTTTCTTGTAGCTTTATCTGCTACATTCTCTGTCAGCATGTTCGCTCCCCGTACCCCAGTGGGACTGTCTGTTCTTTCCAGTCTGGCGGATAGACACACCATTGTTCTCACTTTCCAATCACTTAATCTGAACTATCAACATCCTTTCTCCCCAGCACTCCAACCACCCCCACCCCCACCCCGCCACTGTAGCAGAAATGCTGCCTCCTCCACCCTTCACTTCAGCTCCAAAGAGTCATCTAGACTCGAAACATTAACTCGCTCTCTCTCTGTGTGAACACTGCCTAACCCACTGTGATCTCCAGAATTTATTGCTTTCAGTACAGATTCCAGCATCTGCAGTAATTGGCTCCTCAAATATTGTGCATTCATTATCTGTGTTGACAAATCCCCTATAGTTTACTATTCCAGACACATAAATGTTGCACAGCTGCACAGACCAGACTGTATTCCCATGAGTCTAGAAGACTGAGAGGTAATCTAATTGAGGTGTTCAAAAGTATTAAAGGACATTGTGGGATCGTAAGAGGAACTATGTCATCTGGTAAGGAACAAGAGGGCAAGATCTTAAAATGAGACCCAGGTTGATTAGGAAACAATACTTCATTCAAAGATTATTGGGAATCTGGAACATTCAACAACGTTTGAGGCTAAGGTGTCAATTGAAATTTCAAAAGTGACATTTTCTCTGGACAATGATATTACAGTTCACAGAGCAAGTCCACAAAATGAAGATAGAGGTGGCCTATTTGAATTGCAGAACAGGGCTGAGAGACCTCCTCCTATTCCTTTCCTCCTATGAATGCAGAATTTTATAAATTTCTTTGTGTGTTGTTGCACAGGTTAGTAAATTGTCAATGTCACCAAGTGGAATAATTGGCTGGATATTATTTGCTTCTGTCATATTTAGTGGGTGAGAGGCATATAAAATATAACGGATGCCCATCCTATCACAGACCCACCCAACCCCAAGCTCACCCCTATGAGGTGGGAAATGGCAGAGGCTGGAATCAATAGCCCTACCATTGACGTAAATCAATATTCCAGGGTCAACCTGAGCCTATTAAAAGTTCTAAGAGAAAGTGAGGACTCCAGATGCTGGGGACCGGAGTCAAGAGTGTGGTGCTGGAAAAGCACAGCAGGTCAGGCACCATCCAAGGAGCAGGAGAATCGACGTTTCGGACATAAGCCCTGTGCTTTTTCAGCACCATACAGTTAAAATTTCAGCTGACCCCAATATCGTCCAGCCCACACTACAATATTGTGGACATGGGCAGGATGGTGGGAGTGAGCAATCGTTTTAAAAAAATGTTGTAAAATAGTGGGGAGGAAGTGGGTTACTATCTTTGGACTGAAGTTCTGTCTGCAGTGTAGGAGATTCAGTACGTCCCTTCATTCCTACCGACTCAGACCTGGCGCTACTAGGGTCAGACATCCTACCACTAGGAAGCAGGAGACGCAGCCTGCATCGTTTCATAGAATCCCTAATGTGTGGAAGCATCTGAAGGGCATTCCTCTCAGACTCACCCCCAACTCTATCCCTGTAACTCTACATTTCCCATGGCTAATCCACCTAACCTGCATATCTTTGGACTGTCGGAGGAAACACACACACACACACACACACACGCGCAGAGAATGCGCAAACTCAGCACAGACAGTTGCCTGAGGCTAGAATCGAACCCAGGCGCTGTGAGGCAGCAGTGCTAACCACTGAACCACCATTACTGGGAGAGCAGAGATGTTTTACAAGTTAATAATCATGTGCCACATTAGACTATATCATAATTAACCATGTAGAGTTGTAATCTATATTTCTTAACATTGATGTCTTCATTCACATGAGGACAAAGCAAAACTGACGAAAATATATCTTGAAAAATCTCTTGGTTCATAAGAAATAGAGGCAGAGATAGGCCTATTGGCCCATTAAAAGGTCACTCATTTTCCTACCTGACCCCATAACCCTTAAATTGCCTTTTGATTGAAAACCTGTCTGTCAGTTTTGAATATTATTCAATAGACTAACCTTCAGTATACTCTGTAGAAGAAAATTCTAAAGATTAATTTCCCTTTGAGAATATAAGTTTTCCTTATTGCTTATTTAAGTGGGGACCTTGTATTTTGAACCTTCATTGTGCCCTAGTTCTAGATTCTCGTACAAGAGAAAACATCCTCAGCATCTACTCTATTGCACCCCCTCAAAATCTGATTTGTTTCATAGAATCAATACAAAGTGGAAGCAGGCCATTTGGCCCATCAACTCACAGCAACCCTCTGAAGAGCAGCCCACACAATCATTGTAGCCCTGCATTTCCCATGGTTAATCCATCTAACCTGCACATCCCTGAACACAATGGGCAATTTAGCATGGCCAGTCCACCCAACCTGTACATTTTTGGACTGCAGAAGGAAACCAGAGCACCTGGAGGAAACCCAAGCAGACACAAGAAGAATGTGCAAACTCCACACAGACAGTCACTTGAGGGTGGAATCAAACCTGGATCCCTGGCAGCCGTGATGCAGCAGTGCTAACCACTGAGCTACCATGCCACCTTTCGATATGATAACCTCTCATTTTTCTGTACCCTATGAGTAGACCCAATCTGTATACCCTTTCCTCATAAGACAAACATCTTCATCCCAGGAATCAGCCGAGTTCTGTACTGCTCTGTACTGCTTCCAATAAGAAAGTGGCTTACCAGCACCTTCTCAAAGGTGTTTGGGAATGGAAAAAGATACCGGCCCAGCCAGCGAAGCTCACATTCTATGAACAAATTTTCAAAAAGTATGACCCTCCTCAAGTAATGAGACCAAAACTCTGCACAGTACCCCAGATATAATCTCAGCAATGCCCTTTACAGTTGTAGCAATTGCTACATTTGAGGAAACAGAGGATGGTGGGAATCTGAAATGGACTGACCAAAAGGGTAATAGAGGCAGGAAACCTCACACCCTTTATATGGATGAGCATTTGAAATGCCATATTAGTCAAGGCTATGGGTCAGGTGCTGAAAAGTGGGATCTTCTGTCCTTTATGACTTCCCCATTTTTATATTCCATTCCCCTTGCATTAAGCTAACACTCCATTTGTCTTCCTAATTACTTGCTGTATGTGCACGCTAACCTTTTGTGATTCATGTACAAGGTCACCCAGATCCCTTAGTGTATGTTGCACCATTTTACAGTTTCTACCATTTTAAATAGCATTCTGAATTTCTGCTCTTCCAGCCAAAGTGTGGAATATTGCATCTGGCAATGATTGTGAAACAGCAACTGATGCCGTGTATGGGCACAGTTTGATGTCAATCTTGTCCTGGTTCAGTCTAAGTGTGCACATGGAGGAATAGAAAGAGAAACTTTTGTTTTCAGATACACTTCTTTGCAGGTTAAGTGCACAACTATACTTGTGTCATTCTAATACAGGGTGATGTTGAATCCAGCTCAATGTTTCATAATATGCTGGAACTAGTATGCATTATGGAATGTTATCTGGTGCCTCCAACTATAGGCTTAATGAAGAAAAACTTGCATTTATTTAACATTTTTCATGAGTTCAAGATGTGCCAAAGTGCCTTACATCAATAAAGGACTTTAGAATTGTAGAAATTGTTTTAATGTAGGAATCATGGCAGCCAAGATCCCACAATCCGAAATGTAATAATGACCAGATTTGGGTCTTTAGTACCCTTAAAGTCAAAGTTCTGGAATTACCTCCCTAAGGGCATTGTGTGTCAACCCACAGCAGGAGGACTGTGGCAGTTGAAGAAGGCTGCTCACCACCACCTTCTCAAGGGGCAATTAGGGACGGGCAATCAATGCTGACCCAGCCAGCAACACCCACATCCCATAAATGAATATTTTAAAAATTGACAAATCAATATTGTGTGGGATACCAGAGAGCAGTCCCTTCTTTTTCATTGCCTCGAAAGAAGTGCACAGAAGACCTTGTCTGACCTCACCAATGTTGCATTTTCAACATCTCTCACAGACAGACGAATGCCAAATGACCCAAAAGGAGGACTTCTAGCTCAGCATCTTCTGACTGAAAGGTGAAGGTGCTACTAGCTGAAAATTATCACATCATTGTTTCTAGGAATTTGCTGTGTGCATCCTGGCCACAATATGTCCTACCATGTACTTCAAACGTACTTAATTGACTATAAAGCACTTTGTGTAGGTTCTACCAGATGTCATTCAAATGAATACCCTAGACATATTGCTGTAGTTATTGCAACAGCATGCGTAGTGCACTGTTCTCTTTCGAATCTTGTCCCATGGTGTTTTCAACAGATAAAGCTAGTTGAGATAGCATTTGAAGGTTTTTTGGGTGGTCAATTTGAGATGCATTTGGAAGGTTTAAAGACTTGATCAGTAACATGTTATTCAAAGTAACAAATTGAATCTTAAATGGCAGTCACACAAGCTCAGGAGTGTTTCTTACAGGTAACACTCTTGGGACAATAGGACACATTTCTCCAGGGTGCCACCAAAATATCCGAGACTGTCTTTTCTTTATTCATTCTTGGGATGTGGGTGTCGCTGGCTGGGCAGCATTTGTTGCCTGCTTCTAGTTGCCCTTGAGAAGGTGGTGGTGAGCTGCCTTCTTGAACCACAGCAGTCCATGTGCTGCAGGTAGACCCCACTGCAGTTATGGAGGGAATTGCAGGGTTTTGACCCAGCGACACTGAAGGAACAGCAAAATATTTCCAAGTCAGGATGGTGTGTGGTTTGGAGGGGAACTGCAATCTTACAAGGAATGCAGATGTGAATGTGAAGTCCTTATTTCATTGTATAGTAGACAGTGCACATTGGATCATGGAGATTATAAAGTACTTCTTTTCCATTATATATGCATTCGGATTGTACAGAGCCATGCAGATCACCTTTGGTCATCTGTGCAGCAGCCAATGTACATCTTTTAAATAGTGTAGAAGGTCAAAAGACAAAGGCATTCCAGATTCTGTCTCATCCCCAAAATAGTTACAAGGATTCCAGGAATGAAATAACAGTATTGCTTACAACTGTCTGAAACTTTGGGCAGCAGCACTAAACTCGAGTTACCCATTGGAAATTGTGAGAAATTCTTGAAATCTATCATCCTGACAAACATGAAGGAGCCATTTTACAGATCCAAGTACATGCGACAAATCCTGGTACAAGCAAAGGATGCATAATAAGCTCCTGAACCCCTGAATTCTTCCAAAAGCTAAGTCATTTATTCTATTGGAATAATTCCATTTAATTAACAGCAACCTAAAACTATACAAAGCATTGGCCAAACCAAGCTGGAAAATTGTGATCAGTTTTGCTCCCTTGTCTGTGGAAAGATATATTTGCATTAGAAGCAATCCAGAGAAGGCAGATCCTGGGAATGGAAGAACTGTCATTTGCAAGAGGTTGAGTAAGTTGGCCTTGTACTTATTGGAGTTTAGGAAAAATGAGACATGACCTTGTTGAAACACACAAGATTATTAGGGAACTTAACAGGATAGATATAGAAAGGTCATTTCCCCTTATGGGAGAGTCTAGGGCCAGAGGGCATAATAACAAAATGAGGCATCTACACAGAGATGATTAGATTAGATTCCCTACAGTGTGGAAACAGGCCCTTTGGCCCAACAAGTCCACACTGACCCTCTGAAGTGTAACCCACCCAGACTTACTTCCCTCTGACTAATGCACCAAGCATTACAAGCAACTTAGCATGGCCAACCCACCTAACCTGCTCACCTTTGGATTGTGGGAGGAAACCAGAGCACCCGGAAGAAACCCACGCAGACACGGAGTCTGCAAACTCCACACAGACAGTCGCCCGAGGCTGGAATCAAACCTGGGTCCCTGGTGCTGTGAGGCAGCAGTGCTAACTACTCGGCCACTGGATGGTCAATACATGAATGAGCCGTGGTATCTCACAAGGTAAAGAAGGCTACCTGAGCCGAAAATTGCCAACAATAGATTAATAGCCTCAAACAGGTGGCACAGAGGAAAGTGAACACAATAAATTCAATTCATATCAAAGCAGAAAACGTTGATTTGAGCGTTGGCATCAAGGAGTATGTCCCAGAGTATGAGCAGTATGGCAAGTATATTTTTTATTTTGTAAAAATTAGATAGGCTGATTTGAACAAATTGCAAGAATTTTACTTTTCACATCCAATAAACCAATGAAGTCACTTCTTCGGTGACAAGTTGTAGAGGGTTGATTCTTCCAGCTGAGCGGAAGAAATCCCTCTGGGAGTCCAGCCTATGGGATCTGCTTTCAATCAGAATCAAATGAAATTTGTCATCTTTAACCTTCCCGTTCCTTTGCGAATATCTACCTGTCCACCTGACAAGTGCTTATTTGGAGATCGAATTTCTCCTTTTCATCTATTAGCATCAGTCTCAGAGTTACATTATCAAGGTCTGTGTACATTTCTAAGACTCCATAAATTATCCCATGTTTAACTGTAATAGCTGAATAAGCTGGGGCTATTCTCCTGGGAGCATTGGAGACTGATGGGTGACCTTATAGGGGTTTATAAAATTATGAGGGGCATGGATCGGATGAATATCTAAGGTGTTTTCCCCATGGTAGGGGAGTGCAAAACTAGAGTGCATAGGTTTAAAGTGAGAGAGGAAAGATTTAAAAGGGACCTAAGGGGCAACTTTTGCATGCACTGGGGTGATGTGTGTATGGAACGTGTGTATAGGATACCTAGTTGACATGGATGAGTTAGACTGAAGGGTCTGTTTCTGTGTTTTATAGCTCTATGACTCTATGCTGCAGATCCATATCTCAAATGAACTCGTAGTCCAAATCATTAATGAAACAACATTCCTTACTCTGCATAAGGAGATACCTGCATCTAGCTTTGTCGACTTTTCTGTATTCCTCAGATTACTTATCTTGGGTGATATAGATCTTTCACGAACAGAAGGGCCAAGATTAGCTATTGAAGATGATTCGGCCAAAACACGAAGTCCATCTTTTTTCCAAGCCTTAGGTATAGTTTCTCCAGAGCATGCTATTGAGCAGTGATCGGATGTGACAGGCAGGACAAGTATTACCTGTTGAATGTGCATACCAATATTCCAGAGGTTACTGGTGAAGAGCTTAGTCAATATGTCAGATTTGGTCACATTTCACAATATTGTGCAATTGGACAGGGATAAAATTGGCAGAGACGTCTCATACCAATCTGCTCACACCAAGTTCAAAGCAAGTCTTCTGAATAGAAAACAAAGAACTGCACTTGCTGGGAATTGCTGGAGAAACCCAGGAATCTGGTCTGGCAGCATCTGTGGAGAGATTAAAGCAGAGTTAACATTTAGAGTCCGGTGACCCATCTTCAGAAAAGTTCTGAAGAAGGGTCACCGGACTGAAAATATTAATAAGATTCCCGAGTGCTGCTTTAGAATATTGCCACTCTAAGTTCTGCCGAAATCTGTAAAAGCCTATCTGTGTGGTTTCTGATAGAGTCATTGAGATTTACAGCTCAGAAACAAACCCTCAGTCCAACTTGTCCTTGCCAACCATATATCCTAAATTAATCCAGTCCCATTTGCCAGCAATTGGCCCAGATCCCCCTAGAACCTTCCTATTCATGTACCCATCCAGATGCCTTTTAAATGTTGTAATTGTACCAGCCTACACCATTTCCTCTGGCACTACATTCCATACCATGTGAATGTCAGCATCTATTATCTCTCATAGTTGTGGTGGCAAAAAACCCAAAATCCATAGTTAGTTTTTTGGGAATCTGTGAATAGAATAACCACAAAATATCATTCACATTACTTCAATGTTCTATCTTTGATAACTTCCTGCAGTATGCGTTATCCACTCATTTCTAATGTTGCAAGGAGAGATACAGATTAAGTATACAATGTTCTGAGTGACTTGTGTTTTTTTCATTTTGTATTCCTTTGACAAGGCCTATGAAAAATTGTCTCCCTTCATCTCTGCATTTCTTTTCTGTCATATTGTCCTCCTACTGTGACACTCCTATCCACCCCAATGTGACAATACAATGGCTTTTAGTTCTGTACTGCAAGTTCCCATGCAAATCTTCCTTACTTCCTTATTATTCCTCATACATATGTCTCTCCTCATCACTGTTATGAGTAAGTCAGTAGTTGGCTGCTATAAACATACGGCTAATTTTCAACTGAGTCAACCATGATTCCTGTTTGTTTGTAGATACAGAGCCAGCTGGGCTGTGAATCTTTCCATTGTTGAATGTCCTTTGGACAGTCGCTGGGTTTACAATTGTCATGTGAACCAAGAAACATAGGAGCAGAATTAGACTGTTTGGCTCATCATGTCTGAAACGCCATTTAAATGTGGCTGATATGTTTCTCTACCCCATTCTCCGACCTTCTCCCCATAGCCTTTGATCCCCTTTCCAATCATACCTATCTTTGTTTTAAATACACTCAATGACTTGGCTTCCATAGCTGCCTGTGGCAATGAGTTCGACAGATTCACCACCCTCTGGCTGAAGAAATTCCTCCTCATCTCAGTTCTAAAAGGTTGTCACTTCACTCTGAGGCTATGCCTTTGGCTCCTAGTTTCTCCTAATGGCATAAACATCTTCTCCACATCCACTCTATTCAGACTTCCCAGAATTCTCAGAATGTAAGATTTAATTGTTTCCTTCCTCCTCTTTCTGAGTTCCATTGAATTGACCTGGTTTCCTCAACCACTCCTCACATGACAAGCCCTTCGTCCCCAGGATTATTCTTGTAAACCTCCTCTGGACACCCTCAAACACCATCAAGTCCTTCCTCAAATAAGGGCCCAGAACTGTTCACAATATTCCAAATGTGACCTGACCAGACCCTTATACGGCCTCAGCAGTACATTTCTGTTCTTGTATTCTAGCCATCTTGAGTTGAATGCTAACATTGCATTTGCCTTCCTAACTGCCAGCTGAACCTGTATGTTAACCTTAAGAGAATCCTAAACCAGGACTACCAAATGAAATAACTCAACAGAAGCAGGTATCCCAGGACCAAGTCATCCTTTATTTAAACATCCAGCTCCCTCAGAGCCAGCTCTCAGTGTCAACAGAACCTTTTACACAGCTGTTTATATTTGTCAGCCAGGGCTCCCTGATTGGACCAGACTAAAAGCCCCAATCATGGAACTCACATTCTATGAGGTCCTCCTGGCTGACCTTGTTACAATCACTACATTCCTCCCCCTCTGGGTCTGTAGACAAAGGCCAGTTCTTTTTTTTTGTGCCCCCCTGGGGCATTTTAGCACAGGGTCAGGCTCCTGAATTCTGCCTCTGAAACAGGCAGTAGCTCATCTCTTGCACCTGCAGTGTCTCAGAAAAAAATAATTCTCCTCTTCAGGCAGCAAAGGCATCAAGGTGGCCATGTCCATCTCAGATGAAGAGGTATCATTAATGCTCGACGGAGAGAGAGAGAAAACCCACGAGTTCCAGAACAATAGGAAAGGCAGTCGAGGAGCCAGGCATGTTTTGCTCCTACATTGTTTGCAAGTTTGCAGCTTTTGTATGCCCCATGTGGTTGCTCAGGGCTGTCACACTTATCCAAACTTTACACATCACTGGACCTGACCTTGTGTTGACCATGCCTTTACCCATGCAGGGCCTTACCTATGGTTCCCGCACCAAACTTTGTCCCCTGAAGTAAACTGTCTGTCTTCCTTAGCGGAGTGTTGATATCTGGAATTCATGTTCCTGATACTATTTCACGCTTGCCCCCCATCCCCCAGGTCTGGGAAGATCAGATTTAACTTGTTGCAGACTCTTCTCCCCATCAGCAACTCTGCTGGAACTATCCCTGTAGTTGCATAAGGGATGGTCCTATAATAAATAGAAACCGGGACAATTTGGTATCTCATGAAGCTGCCAGGCTGTTCCTTTAAGACTGTCTTCAAAGATTGGACTGCTCCTTCTGCCAGACCATTGGGTGATCAATGGAATGGAGCTTTTATGTCAAATGCCACTCAAATACTCAAATTTCCTGCTGGTAAATGATGTCCTGTTATCTGTGACCAACACATCTGGGCGTCCATGTATTGCAAAAAACGTGCATAATTTTTTTATTGTCATTCCTGTGTTTGATTAATGAATTCCATAAATGTCCAGCCATTTTGAGTGGGCGTTCACAATGCCTAAGAACATTGAGCTCATGAAAGGACCTGTAAGCAAGTCCAAGGTTGACCCAGCCATTCCTATGAATGTGGGGGAGCTGCTGGCAGTAATGTTTGTCCTTGTTGGCATCTGGGCACTGCCTCACCAAAGCAGCTATGTCTGCATCCAATCCTGGCCAGCAGACATAACTGCTGGATGATTCTGTTGGAGTTTAGCCAGTATCTGGCACTGATCTTTGCTTGGGATAATCACTCTTGATCCCCCTAATAATATGCCAACCTCTACTGTGATCTGGTCTCTCCGAGTCCAAAAAGGTTTCCGTTCTGGTTGTGACAGCCCTTTGGTTTCCCCCATCACCACCGACTGTTTCAGTTTTTCCAGGAACAGATCTTTCTGTTTCGAACATCTGATATTGTCAGATGTGACTGGAAGTGTGTCTAGAAAACTTAAACCCATTACGGACTCTTCCAGTTGCGGTACCACTGGTGGTGTATCAGCCAATGGGAAACAGCTCAGTGCATCCTTTATTTTGATTGGTTCTGATTTGGATGTTGCTAAGCAATTTAGCTGTTCCAAGCCAGATGCAGGTGGGATTTCTAGGGTGTGCACTCCCTTGGATACCGGCTTGTGACTTCTCTTACTCAATTTAGGTCTAGTGGGACTCTTGTTGTCTCGAGTCTGCATATTGGCAGCAACTACAATGGATTGCTGGTGCAGATCCTGCAGAAAATTTTAACTATTTGGCCAAGGTTTGGCTTTGTTTTGGGGTTTTAATGTGGGCTGACCTCGAGTCCCTCTGTTCAGGATATGTCCTGAGTGAGACTATACAATTGCCTTCACGCAAGTGGTATTCCCCAAGCTGTCTCTCTCTCGCTCTCTTTCTGAAAAACTTCCTGAAGATCTTTTAATCTATCATGGCTCTTCAACTTTTTTTCTTCCCATCTTAGACCGAGTTTAGTGAAGTGATCACCCAATCTGCCTCTCGTCTTCCAGCGTAAAGGAGACTGCACGTTAGCAACAAACTAACAACATTAAATTGAAAGAAGCACGAGTAAATCATTGTTTGGCCGGGAAGGAGTGTTTGTGGTCCTTGAAAGAGAGGGAGTGAAGATCAGGTTTTACATTTGCTGTGTTACCTGGCAAGGTTCTACGGGAAGAGGAGTGGTCTTGGGGATAATTAAAGAGAAATCTGGGTGTGGTGGAGGGAACCATGCTACAGGGGGGGCGTCTCATCGGATGTGATGTCATGACAACTGATCCATTGAACGTATCTGTAGGGACGCTGAGGAGCCCTGACTTGGTTCTGGGCAGGAGCTGGTGAAGAGGTGATTACAAATGGCACAAGAAATGGGTTTTGTACAGATGAAAAGCCAGTCACCGTGGCCAAAAAGGAATCGTCATCTCTGGGAAGGGATGACATACATGAAGTACTTGATGAAGGCTGCATTGTTTGAAGAGATGCAACAATGATGATAAACTGATGGAAAAGAGTTAAGTCCTGACAAGAAAGTGGAGTGGGAAGAAAGTGCAGCTTATTTTTATAAGTCACCATACAGGGCTGCTCTCTCATTAGAGAGAGAGAGAGACAATGGCTAGCTGTTTCACCTGAGGGTCACCACACCTCAGATGAGGGGAGAGGTTGAGAACGTGGGACCTTTATGGTGACCTCAACTTGAGTGGGAATTGAACCCAGGCTGTTAGAATCATTCTTTATCAGAAAACCAGCCAACCTCTAACTGGTCTAACTGACCCCTTGAGAACTAAAGTGATTCAATAATTTTTTTAATGAAGTACAATTTCTTACCATGCCCATTATTATTCTCCTGGATTGCTCATGGGATTTCAGTTTTTAATTCATGGGCAATCAACAGCAGTCTCAGAGGGTGGGAGACTGTTTCTCACAGCCTGCTATGTTGCACAGGAGGGCTGAGATAGATAATGGCAAAAAGGCTGTGGGTGTGCATCAGATTCCTCTCGTTCACAGCTGCAGGAAAAATGACAAGGTTGTCGAACGACCTTTTAACTCAGCCAGTGTGTTCTCTTTTCGGTCGGAAAGCATTTCAAGCACATTCTTCTGGGATTAAGCCGTTCATTCAAAACCTCACCGATTTCTCAGAATAGCCCTGATCCAGCAATGAGGGTTACAAGAGATGAGTTTGTGTATTCCATATTGTATTTCTGAGACCTTGCTGACCAAATGTAGAATACAGCAAGAGGGATTATGTCAACCAGAGTAGCATTGTGTTCCCTGAGGATGCGGAACCTGATAGGAGCAGTGAAATGCCCAGCTGTCAATAGAGTGTTGAGAAAAGACTCATACTCCTTTAATGGTGCTGTTCCTGAATTGTTGGAGTCATGGAGAGTTGGCCAAGGTTTGGGAGGGTTGAAAATAAACTGAATAACTGAAATACAATCAGACTTTTATATTAAATCCCGGCTCATTATTCAGTAATGTAACCTTTCAAAAACATTCAAAGTTACAACAACAAAGTCATTCATATGCAATGCAAATGGCATTTGGCTCCTACCTGACTGAGCTCTGGAACACATGTAGAGGGACCTTAAAAACTGGTGTGATTTGCATTTGCCCTGGACCATATCTATCCCATTGTTCTCATCCCATTTGCTTCTTTTCCCTTCCAAGACAGAAAAGGTTCCTTTCACCTTCCCACTACATTCAACAATCAGTCTCTCTCATTTCTACTTTCTCTACAGCAATGCCAGTAGCAATGCTACATTAACACCTAGCGGCTTTGACTTATCTGATAGTGCAATAACGTGTTGGTTGTCAGTCTGTGACACTGACTGGTACCCATTCACCAACATAGCTGTGCGTTGGCAGATTGTGAATCATTTCCTGGTCAGTGACAGACCATGCATTGATACTTAGCGAGTGACCCTTCCCAAATTGGTGACCTATTCAAAGGTGTGCTATGCATTGATGCCTGTACAATGGCAAATAATGCAAAGTATCTAACCAGTCATCTGCTTTGTTTAATAGGTTGGTGACTGATTACATATTATGGAATGCTCATTGACCAGTAGGTGTTGATATCTAGTGAATTATGTGCCCTGCATTGGTTTACATTTCAGAGGTTGGAATATCTGGTTGGCATGGACGGGTTGGACCAAAGAGTCTGTTTCCGTGCTGTACATCTCTATGACTATGACTCTATCTGCACTTTTCGGGATTACAGTAGTGCTGGAAAAGCACAGCAGTTCAGGCAGCATCCGAGGAGCAGGAAAATCGACGTTTCGGGTAAAATTCCTGATGAAGGGCTTTTGCCTGAAACGTCGATTTTCCTGCTCCTCAGATGCTGCCTGAACTGCTGTGCTTTTCCAGCACCACTCTGATCCAGAATCTAGTTCCCAGCATCTGCAGTCATTGTTTTTACCTTTTTATCTATCTGCATTTTTGTCTAATTCCACTTAGTTGCTGACTTATAGGTTTGAAGAGGAAAATAATGACAGAATAGAATCCCTACAGTGTAGCAGTAGGACATTTGGCCCATCAAGTCCAGACTGACCCTCCAAAAAGCATCCCACCCAGATCCACCCCTTACCCTAACTCTATAACCCTGCATTTCCCGTGGCTAATCCACCTTGCCTACACAAACATGGACACTATGGGCAATTTAGCATTGTCAATCCACCTAGCTTGCACATCTTTGGACTGTGGCAGGGAAACCTGAGCATCCAGAGGAAACCCACACACATTGGGAGAATGTGCAAACTCCACAGAGACAGTCACCTAAGAGTGGAATCGAAGCCAGGCCCCTGGCACTGTGAGGTAGCAGTGCTAACTACTGAGCCACCATGCTGCCTAATGAATGTATTGAAAAGTTTATAACTTCTTGAACTATGCATTTAATTATTTGTATTTTGACTGCAGGTAGATTACAGGCTCCATCATGTCAGACACTGAGGATGTTGGTGAATATGGGTAAGTAAATTGGATTTGGTTTTTGCTGTTCCCACTCTTCTTGCCCCATTCTCCACCTGGTAATGGAGATGTGGGAATGCTTTCATCCAGTCTGAGAAACGTTCAGTAATTAAGCCAGTAGAGACTGGGGACAACTCCAATGCTCAGATTTATGTCACATTTCAAACCTCTCGGAATTGACAAGGCAAATATGCGATAGATGTTTCCTCTTGTGGGAGATTCTAGAATTAGGGGTCACTGTTTAAAAATAAAGGGGCACCCATTAAAGACAGAGGGAAGCTTGGGGAGGGCAAATTTCTGTCATGGGAGTGTGAGCCCTTGCAACTCCCTTCCTCAAAAGGCAGTGGGTGCTGAATCATTACATATTTTTAAGGCAAAGGTCAATAGATTCTTGATGATTAAGGGGGTGAAAGATTGTTGGGAGATGTGCAGGGATGTGGAGTTGGGTTTGGAGGGATATGGGCCGGGTTCTGGCAGGTGGGACTAGATTGGGTTGGGATATCAGCATGGACTGAAGGGTCTGTTTCCATGCTGTACATCTCTATGACTCTATGACAGACATGGTCTTAATGAATAGCATAGCAGGCTGGAAGGGCAGAGTGGCCTACTCTTGTACCTTATTGATATGTTCAATATTCTAACGTTGTCACTCACTCACCATTCACTCTCCAGAGGTTTATTTTCTTCAATCTTTCATGGGATGTTAGTATAACTGACAGAACCAGAATTTATTGACTATCCCTAATTTCCTTTGAACTGAGTTTGGGCGAGTTCGCATTGCTGCCTCACTGCGACAGGGGCCCAGGTTTGAATCCACCCTCAGACAACTGTCTGTGTGGAGTTTGCACATTCTCCCCGTGTCTGCGTGTGTTCCCTTTAGGAGCTCCCGTTTCCTCCCACAGTCCAAAGATGTGCAGGTTAGATGGATTGGTCATGCTAAATTGTCAATGGTGTCCAGAGATGTGCAGGCTAGGTGGGTTAGTTTTGGGAAATGCAGGTTTACAGGGATAGGGTAGGAGGGTGGGTCTGGGTGGGATGCTGTTTGGAGGGTTCATGTGGACTTGATGAGTTGAATGCTGAAAATGTGTTGCTGGAAAAGCGCAGCAGGTCAGGCAGCATCCAAGGAGCAGGAGAATCGACGTTTCGCTTATGCCTGAAACATCGATTCTCCTGCTCCTTGGATGCTGCCTGACCTGCTGCGCTTTTCCAGCAACACATTTTCAGCTCTGATCTCCAGCATCTGCAGTCCTCACTTTCTCCTCCTTGATGGGTTGAATGGCCTGCTTCCACACTGTGATTCTATGGTGCTATGATTAGTTTGATAGACAATTTGAGTTGGGTGCACAAAGTCTTTCAGTGTTTAAGGTTGCTAATTTGGTTCAATATACTCCTAGAGGTTTCATCATAAGCCCTCCAAATCCAGAGAGTGCCTGCTGTTGCTACTGAATACCCAACGAGACCATCCTTGAGGCAATCCATGCTGGAAAAATAAACTGGATTATTCTCAACTATCAAACAAAAGCCCTGTTCTCCCCAGTCTCCAAAACCTTTAGAAATAGATCTCATTAAAGGAAATGAACTAATCATGTTCCCCTTAGTGTGGTTCATAGCAGTGTCCGAGCAATTAATTTTCAGTTCTTGGATACTGAAGGTTTGTCAGCTCTACTAGGACATTATTATCAGGACCTTATTTCTGTCATTTTCAATAATGCATGAAAGAAGTAAGCATTACAAATAACCCAAAAACTACAAATACATCATTGAATGTTAGTCTTTTCATTATGAATGCCACAATGCAAACATATCTGTCCCACATTTCGTTGAGATAGTTTCATCCCCTGCACCAGTTTGTGGTTGCTGCTTTACCTCATTTTCTGTTATTCCCCACCTCCCCATTCCGTGTTCCTAGAATCACACACTGAGGGGGGGTTGCTTAGGGGGGGAAGTATTGAAAGAAAGCATTGAATCGCACCTCTCAATATGTTTGGCCCGTGCCATACATACTTAGTCAGAAGTCACCTGATGAAGGAACAGCGCTCTGAAAGCTTGTGATTTCATATAAACCTGTTGGACTATAACCTGGTGTCGTGTGACTTCAGACTTTGTCCACCCAATTTCCAACACCGGCACCTCAGTATCATATACACATACAAACAGGTCTCCTGCCACCCTTCTTTATTTAACCCTATCTGTATAACCTGTTCCTTTCCCCCTCGTATATAAATCTAGGTTTTCCTAAAATACACCTTTTTTTCCCTCAACTACTGTATCCACTTTACGTTGACATTCTTGTGAATGTCCTGCTGAATGCAAGATGAAAATCTTCAAAAAGATGTGTCTGTTTTCAACAAAACATCTGCCTTATTGAACTACGAAAGCTTGCACTAATAACCAATTTTGTTTTCTCCCTAACAGGGAACAGCAGGAAGGTATGTGTCATTTTATACTCTTTTAACCTTTGATGTGATAAAATGTGTGGTTTCAATTTAGTTGCAATACTCGTTTGTGAAATTGCAATAATTTCAATACTGTGGCAAAGATGTTGCAAGTATCCTTTAACTGATTTTACTCAGTCAATCATCTTAAACACTGCTTACTGGTCAGCAAACTCAATCTAATTTTGATTGCCAAGATATCTATATTCAGCCTTCACCATGATGATGAACTTCAGCCACCTAGGAGTTTAAGATCAAGCTTAATCTTTACTTTAAAACACATTCTCTGAAATGTAACATATATAAAGTCATAGAGTCATAGAGATGTACAGCACAGAAACAGACCCTTCAGTCCAACCCGTCCATGCCGACCAGATATCCCAACCCAATCTAGTCCCACCTGCCAGCACCCGGCCCATATCCCTCCAAACTCTTCCTATTCATATACCCATCAAGATGCCTTTTAAATGTTGCGATTGTACCAGCCTCCACCACTTCCTCTGGCAGCTCATCCATTCTCGTAATTTTCCCAGAAGCACTCGGATGTCCAGCAATACATGAATTCAAACAGCAAAGGCAGTAACTGTGCAGGTACACTGTGGTGTCAGTTTTTTTATCTCTCTCTCCTGCACTGACCTCACTATGTGCTTCCTTTGTCTGTTCTTCGCCCTGTTAAAAGTGCTGTTGTTTTGTTCCAAAACAATGCAACAGCATATGAAACAGTACTTGCTGCTCCTGGAATTCAAGGAAATCACCTCCAACACCTAAAATACCTCAAAAAAGGAGCAGCTGTTACAGCCAGAAATTTTTCCCGTCCTCCATCTTGGATTACCCAGAATCCTTCTGCCTTCTATGCCCTTGCTATATATAGAGCGAGAGCATAGGAGGCAGAAGCAGAAGATACACTCAGTGTAAGTGTGTCCTTTCAATCTGAAGGGGTCTTCACTTTTTACAGGATAAAAGCCCACCTTGGTACATACAAACATATGCATTAGGAGCAGGACTAGACCATTCCACCCCATAGATCTGCTTCACCATTTGATAAGACCACTTCTGAAGACTGGACCCGAAATGTGAACTCTGTTTTCTCTTGCCAGATGATGCCAGTCTTGCTAAGTTTCTCCAGCAATTTCTGATTTTGTTTTAAATTTTCATCATCTGCAGTTCTTTGTTTTAAGATAGGGTCATAGAAATGTACAGCATGGAACCTTTGGTCCAACTCGTCCATACTGACCAGATATCCTAAATTAATCCAGTGCCATTTGCCACCATTTGGCACATATCCCTCTCAACTCTTCCTATTCATATACCCATCCAGATGCCTTTTAAATGTTGTAATTGTACCAGCCTCCACCACTTCCTCTGGCAGCTCATTCCATACACACATCATCCTCTTTGCAAAAATGTTGTCCCTTAGGCCTCATTTAACTCTTTCCCCTCTCACCCTAAACCTATGCCCTCTAATTTTGGACAGCCCCACCCGGGGAAAAGACCTCATGGCTGATTTGATTATAGCCTTATATCTACTTTCCTGTCTGCCTCCTATACCTTCAGTTTGTCATTTTTCAAAAGTCTATCCAACTCAGGCTGAAAAAGTATTCAATGATTCAGTCTCCAGCGTGTTCTGGGGAAAAAAATTCCAAGGCCTAATGATAGTTTGGTAAAAGAAAATTCTCATCCTGTGTCTCAGTGGGAGGCCCCCTATTTTTAAACTGTACCCTCTAGCTCTAGACGCTCCTAAAAGTGGCAACATCCTTTCAGAATCCATCTTATTGTGTCCCCTCAGTGTTTTATACCTTTAAATTAAACCATCTCTCATTTTCCTAAACTCCAGTAGGTATAGGCCCAACCTTTTTGTACAAAGTGATCTCTTCATCCCAGGAATCAGTTGAATGAACTTTTCACTGAAGAGCTTTGGGAACCAGGACCAGGTGGATCTTATTGACAATGAGTTCCCTGATTGGATTGTTAATCTGGGTCTGGATGACGGAGACAAACAGGATCTTCAGAAGGTCTCTTCAGTCACAGGACTGGTTCTGGGCTGGCTGGTCTGAGCCCATGTACTGTGTACATGTATATAAAGGGTGTCTTGATGATAGGATACCAGCCTCTGTGCAATTATTTCAAAGTTATAATGCAATTTTCTCCTGTCTTAAGCAAGGAAATCCAAACTGTACACAGCACACCAAATATGGCCTCATCAATATCCTGTGTAACTGTTAGCAAAGCTTCTTAATTTATATATTCCTACTGATTCTAACATCCACTGATCAGAAACCAGAATCAGTCCTTCGTTTAAAAAAATTAATTCATGGAATATGGGGATCACTGGCTGGGCAACATTTATTTCTTATCCCTAGTTGCTCTTCAGAAGGTGGTGGTGAGCTGCCTTCTTGAACTGCTGCAGTCTATTTGATGTCGGTACACCCACAATGCTTTTAGGAAGGGAATTCCAGGATTTTGACCTAACAATGTTGAACAGACAGTAATATATTTTCAAGTCAGGATGGAGAGTGGCTTGGTGGGAAACTTGTAGGAGGTGGTGTCCCCATGTATCTGCTACCCTGTCCTTCTAGATGGCATTGGCTGTGGGTTTGGAAGGTGCTGTCTAAGTGAATGTCTTCAAGGCATTGAACCAGCCTCCACCACTTCCTCTGGCAGCTCATTCCATACACACATTACTCCCTGTGTGAAAATGTTGTCCCTTAGGTCCCATTTAAATCTTTCCCCTCTCACCCTAAACCTATGCCCTCTAATTTTGGACAGCCCTACTTCTGATACTGAGCAATGGTTTTAGAGAGAATGAATATTTATGGATATGATGCCAATCAAATGGGTAGCTTTGTCCTGGATGGTATTGAGTTTCTTGAATGTTGCTGGAGCTGCATTTATCCAGACAAGTCAGATCCCATCAGATTCAAGACTTGTGCCTTGTAGATGGTAGACAGGGATTTGGGAGGTTGAGAGGTGAGTTATTTCAAGTCTCTGATCTGCTTTGGTGGCCAGTATTTATCTGGCTAGTCCAGTTCACTTTCTAGATAATGGTAACCCCAAGTTGTTGGGAGGGGGAATTGAGAAATGATAATACAATTGCACATTGAGGGGTGATTTAAGTTGGACAAGCACATGGACGTCATTGGACAAGCACATGGACGTACATGGAATAGTGTAGGTTAGATGGGCTTCAGATTGCATGACAGGTCGGCGCAACATTGAGGGCCGAAGGGCCTGTACTGCGCTGTAATGTTCTAATGAAAAAAAAGTGATGGTAAGTCTGACTAGTAATTTTCATCTTTGTGAAAATGCAACGATCCTGAGGGATTTATTGTCAACAGAGGACCATTCAACTGACATCAGTGCCGAGAGTCATTGGCAAATAACTCTACAGGGAATCTCACTGTCCAGGTGGTCTTTGAGACAGTTCCCAACAACACCTTCCATTAAAGTGCAGGGTTTGCTAATGCTCTGTTCAGATGCAGACATGCATTAGTGCCAGCTATTCTACAGCTTCCAGGTCTCCAATGGTGGATCATGGAGTATGACTGGCAAGGTCAGCATTTGTTAGCCATTTCTTATTGTCCTTATGCTCAGTGGCTTGCTGGTCCATTGCAGACAGCAGTTAAGAGCGAACATGTTACTGTGGATCTGAAATTTCATGTAGGCCATCCACTTAAGGATAGTAGATATCCTTCTCTAAAGGGAATGAGTGAACCAAAGGTTTGTATAGCAATCAATGACTGAGCTATCTTTCAATTCAATTCCAGATTAATTAATCACATTTAAATGCCACCAGCTCAGATTTGAACTCTTGTACCCAGAACATTAGGTTAGACCTCTAGATTACTAGCCTGGTGACATTACCACTACAACCCCTTGAACCTGGACTGAAAGGAGGAAACATTAGTACCAGCAAGACAAGTCAATGTCCAACACAAATATCTACAACCAACCCCAGAATATGTTTACCTATTCACCATTGTTCATTTGTTTGCAATACAAACTTAAAACCAATAGTACAAGCTGTCAGTTAACTAAGCTACGGTGCAGTGAAAGAAGCCAATAGCCAACAGAAATGAAATTAAATCTTCTATCGTCCCAGTGGACAATGGGCTGTTCTCTCATTAGAGGGAGCCAACTGGTGGTGAGTTTAATCTGTGGGTTGCCTTGACTCAGGCTGTGGATAAGATTAAGAAGTTCAGGCCTTCATGGCAACCTCAGCTGGTTCACGAATTGAATTGTGCTATTGGTTTCACAAAGCAAACATTAAGCTAACTGGGTTAACCATTCCCATTAACCCAAATAGCCAGCAGATCAAGTTAATGAATAACAAAACAAACCAAGATCCAGCAGATCAAGCCAGGGTCCAGAGTCAGGGTCCTTTCCCCATCTCCGAGTAACAAAATCAAGAATGGTATTTGCACATAATCGCTGCCTTACCCCAGGCAGATAATAATGTGTAGATTAGGAAACTGAAAAAGGAATGATTTTCAGATGGGAGCAAGAAATGATTGGTCAAGTTATACCTGGAATCATTTTTTTGCTCTGGAAGTTTCCAAATGAAAAGATCGAGTAATTATGGTGTTGAAGATGGCTAGTTAGCCCATCAAATCCAGGCTGGGTTTATGTAGAGCTGTCCATTGCCTCACTCTGTTCCTCAAGCTTATTTCCCTCAAGTGTCCGTAAATGTTACAAGAGTTTGTTATACAAAGTTAAAACTCACACAACACCAGGTTATAGTCCAACAGGTTTAACTGGAACACTAGCTTTCGGAGCGCTGCTCCTTCATCAGGTGGTCGTCAAGGAGCGGCGCTCTTGAAAGCTAGTGTTCTAGTTAAACCTGTTGGACTATAACCTGGTGTTGTATGAGTTTTAACTTTGTACACACCAGTCCAACACCGGCATCTCCAAATCATGACAAGAGCTTGTGTTATACTAGGAGAAAGTGAGGTCTGCAGACGCTGGAGATCAAAGCTGAAACTTTATTGCTGGAACAGCACAGCAGGTCAGGCAGCATCTAGGGAACAGAAGATTCGACGTTTCGGGCACATGCCCTTCTTCAGGAATCATTCCTGAAGAAGGGCATGTGCCCGAAACGTCGAATCTTCTGTTCCCTAGATGCTGCCTGACCTGCTGTGCTGTTCCAGCAATAAAGTTTCAGCTTGTGTTATACTAGTTAACACTTGTTCATAAAGCCATAAATTTATTAATGATTGTTTTGTAAAGGTAAGGTACAGGGAACCAGTAGTTTTGTTGCAGGCCTCCTTGTCAATGCCACACTGCCTCTTGCTGTGGTATATTTGTAATGAGGTTCCTGTTTGCTTTCACAGAGGAAGAACCTGAAGAAGGTACGCAACTCAGTGGTTGCTTTGTACTCAGCCTGTTTCCATACCAACGTCCAGCGGAGGTGATAGAAAACCTTTATACTTCCTTCCCACTCCAACCCAAACCATTTAATCCACTCAAATGAGCTTTAGACTGTCGAGCTGAGCTGTGGTGTGTTTACACTTGATTCTGCATCCTACTAACTGTCTGCTTTAACTTTCCATTGAGTGTTACTTTAGTATAATTACTTACTTCATTATTATACATTTAATACATTGACTAACTTTTAATCTCTTATGCAAAGGCATCAAGGAAGAGAATATATTTTATCTATCATTAATGTTCCTTCAGAAATGCTGCAATTATCTGTGCCACCACACACATTTGACATATCCTGACATTGCCTTGGACTGTGGGGCTTATTCCACTATCCCAATTTCTCAACAAAGAGAAATGTAGAAAGGTGGACATGCAAAGATTGCATTGAATCTACAACATTATTGTAGACCATTCAGTCAAACCAGGCTATGCTGTGTGTTATATTCCACATGAACCTATTCCCACTCTATTTTATCTCATCCCAACAATATATCCTTCTATTCTGTTCTCCCTCATGTGTTTCCCTGAAATGAATCTATGGTATTCCTAGAACCACAGGCCTGGATTTATGCGGAGTTTTGGAGGTTGTGGCTAGCTTTTGAACATTGTGATGGAACCCAGATTCAGAGATTCTGCCCCAATTTATGGCTGATCACATTTTCTAATCTCTTATGCAAAGACATCAAGGAAGACAATATATTTTATCTGTCATTAATAGTTGGGCAAAAAGGGCAGAGTTCACACATGAACTCAGCAAATTCACCTGAAATCAATGTTCAGCTCAAACAGACTCCATTTTAATGTGGTCTTATGCCACAGTGTGGGAATTAAGAATTTTTATAGAGTAGTCACGATTACTCTGAGTATGGAACTATCAGTCTGTCAAGTTATTTAAATCCCCAACCCTTTAGAAAATAAGAAAAGTAACTTTGCCATTAAGAGCTAAAAAACTCTCAAGCCACAGCCCTTTAGAAAATTGTAGGAAAAAAGACCCTGCTTGTTTCAGAGTTGACAAACTGTTCTAGCAATTACAATAGCTGTTTATTGATATTATCCCAAATGTTATAGTTGTGTTATTGTTAATGATTGTCTGCTTCTCACAACCTGCAATTATTCCAGCAAGCAGTAATAAATTCACAGTTTTAGTTTGAGAGCTCAAGTATATTATTAAAGGATTCAATTGCAGTTATAAGTACAAGTCTTTTTTTGGGAATAAGTACTTCACAAGCTTTTAATATTTTGAATGAATACTATTCTTTTGTTACAGTGGAAGTTTAATAGATATTTAGATCCTTATTTTGTTTGATCTCAACATGGTTTTTGAGGTTTGCCCATGGTGAACACTGGGTGCATGGAGGGTGCAAGGAGAAAGAGTTTGCATTATCTATGACTTGGTGTTTATTTGTACAATGCTGTGCTAAAGTAACTGCCTATTCACCTGCCATTCC
Organism: Chiloscyllium plagiosum; assembly: GCF_037043375.1. Classification (NCBI taxonomy): domain Eukaryota; kingdom Metazoa; phylum Chordata; class Chondrichthyes; order Orectolobiformes; family Hemiscylliidae; genus Chiloscyllium; species Chiloscyllium plagiosum. Next base: position 8,411,849 of record NW_028270171.1, read on the forward strand.
AATTGTCTATTTAGGTGTATGTTAAGAAATCAGGGGAATATAACCATTAAAAAAAAATTAGTAATCTTCTATTTGGTGTTCTTATGCAGCCCCCATGTAGACTTTTATATTAACAATGAATTTGTTGCAGAGTTTATTCTCATTTCTGACCATCTCTCTTTTTTTGCGCACACTCTCCTTGCCTTGTGAAGAGGGAGAACAGTATGAGCAGGAAGGTGAGCACTCTATTAATCATCACTTTTGCATCTGAATAAAGCCTTTGACACAAACAGCACAGTGTACTTGGAACTGACTTTCAGATTAGTACATTCAGAACCTTTGTGTTCCTGTATTTTAATCAGTGACTCCTGCAGAAAGAGAGAGAGAGAGTTTGTGTGTGAAAGTGTGTGTGTGTGTGTAAATTAAGGGCCATATATTTCATACTTCTTCAAGTAGATGTATTTTATTTCAGTTATCCATTTAATGTTTCTCTTATATTTGTCATCCACCGATTCCTCCCTGTGGTCATGCTTCCCCTTTGCAGAAGTTGAGCAGCCGGAAGTAGAAGGTAGGAGATAATGATATTTTCTCATTTAATTTTAAAGTGCCTTGGGGTCACCCAGACTACAATTTTGCAACTTTTACAGTATTAATTGTCTTTTTAAAATGTACAGAAATAACCCTATGTTGATTGGGTAGAAGTTAAAAGACGTAGGATTCAACAGCATGCAAATATTAATTTGTATTTTAACTGTTTTACTGGAATGCTCATACAGGCTCCATTAATAAGGAGTTAATAACATGGAACTAGCGACAGTGTTGGCATTTTTAAATGCTGCAAAATCACAAAGAGATCTCTCTAAAGTGCATGTTCAGGCATGCATCCTTGTGCTGGTTGTTATGTTCAATATAATAATTAAATTTAACTTTAATTCCCAGCCTTTTGTTTGTGACAACAAATTGAATGATTAATTGTTCTTTTATGCAGCAGCATTTTTTTAAATAACAGGATTCCCAGGGACATTTGACGGACGTTGAGAAAGTTATAATGTATTAGGAAGTGACTAGGACTTCAAAACCCATCTCAGAGATTTAAGCACTTCATCCAGGAGGCAGTCCCAGTCCCAGTCCCAGGACTTTTGGAGATGTTGTCACTTAGAATCACGGAACCCCCTACAGTGTGGAAGCAGACCATTTGGCCCATCGAGTCCACATTGACTCTCTGAGGAGCATCCCATCCAGAACCACCCCCCTATCCTATCCCTGCAACCTTGCATTTACTATGGCCAATCCACTTAACCTGCAAATCTTTGGACCGTGGGAGAATGCACACATACACAGAATCAAACCCAGGTCCCTGGCACTGTGAGGCGCAAGTGCTAACCACTGAGCCACTGTGCTGCCCCTTAGATGAGATATTAAACAAAGGCTCACCTCCCCTCTTGAGTAGATTGAGTAGATGTAAATACTTCAAAGGATAGCAAGGAGAGTTGTGAGCAACATTTATCCTTCAGCCAATAACATCAAAGCCCAACAGTTTATCTGCACCTTATCATTTTGCAGTATGTGGCAAATTAGCTCCCACATTCCAAGAAATGACTACAAGGAAAAAAATGTTCTTTGTTGAAAAAAAAGGATTCTGGGTAATCCCAATGGAGGACGGGAAGAATTTCTGGCTGTAACAGCTGCTCCTTTTTTTGAGGTATTTTAGGTATGGAGGTGATTTCCTCGAATTCCAGGAACAGCAATTACTGTTTTATCTGCTGTTGCATTGTTTTAGAACTTTGGAGAAAAAAAGTCAAAACAACAGCAATTTTAAAAGGGAGAAGAGTAGACAAAGGAAGCACATGGTGAGGACAGTGCAGGAGAGAGAGAGAGAGAGAGAGAGAGCGAGAGAGAGAAAGCGAGAACCTGCCCAGTTACTGCCTTTGCTGTTTGAATTCGTGTATTGCTGGACATCGGAGTGCATCTGGGAAAATTAACAAACAGTGAAATTCACAACTAATCTTGGAGGAACTGTTGGGCAAAGTTCACAGCACAGAATCAGATAAGTTAATTGATGTTTTAAGTCTGTCCAAGAGAAAGGCTGCAGTAGTGAGTATAGTGGATTCTTTGTTGATTATATGTTTTTGGAGATAAGTCTCTTGATTAAACTTAAAATATAAGCTATAGCTATTAATTTAACCTGGGGCAGTATTTGTAGAGAAATAAGATGGTGTTATTTTCTGGGTCTGTAGATTGTGAAGGAGCAAAAATGGCCTTTAGTACAGTGATATGTACTTCTTGTCAGATGTGGGAGTTTAAAGAGAGGTTAAGGGTTACTGCGGAATAAATCTTCCTTAAATGCTGTTGGATGCGAATCTTATCAGATCGAGTGGATCGGTTGGAGAGACAGATAGAAGCGATGAGGAATTTGCAACAGCAACAGTATGTGATGGATGGCAGTTATAGGAAGGGGGGAAAGTCTCAGATACAGTCATATAGATGGGTTAACTCCAGGAAGGGTAAGAGAGATAGGCAGCTAGTGCAAGAGTCTTTTGTGGATATACCCATTTCAAACAGGTATGCTGTTTTGGAAAATGTAGGGGGTGATGGATTCTCAGGGGAACGTAGCACGAACAGCCAAGTTTCTGGTATTGAGACTGGCTCTAATGCAACGAGGGGTATGTCGGCTTCCAAGAGATCAATTGTGTGAGGGGATTCTGTAGTCAGAGGTACAGACAAACGTTTCTGTGGCCAGCAGAGAAAAAGCAGAATGGTATGTTGTTTCCCTGGTGCCAGGATCAAGGATGTCTCAGAGAGGGTGCAGAATGTTCTCACGGGGGAGAGGGGCCAGCAGGAGGTCATTGTCCACATTGGAACCAACAACATTGGAAGGGAAAAGGTTGAAATTCTGAAAGGGAGATTACAGAGAGTTAGGGAGAAATTTAAAAAGGAGGTCCTCAAGGGTAGTAATATCTGGTTTATTCCCAGTGCTACAAGCTAGTGAGGGCAGGAATAGGAGGATAGAGCAGATGAATGCATGGCTGAGGAGCTGGTGTATGGGAGAAGGATTCACATTTTTGGAATCTCTTTTGGGGAAGAAGTGACCTGTACAAGAAGGACAGATTGCACCTAAATTGGAAGGGGACTAATATACTGGCAGGGAAGTTTGCTCAAACTGCTTGGGAGGATTTAAACTAGTAAGGTGGGAGATAGTTAGACAATAGACAATGAACAATAGGTGCAGGAGTAGGCCATTCTGCCCTTCGAGCCTGCACCACCATTCAATATGATCATGGCTGATCATCCTTAATCAGTATCCTGTTCCTGCCTTATCTCCATAACCCTTGATTCCACTATCCTTGAGAGCTCTCTCCAACTCTTTCTTAAATGAATTCAGAGACTGGGCCTCCACTGCCCTCTGGGGCAGAGCATTCCACACAGCCACCACTCTCTGGGTGAAGAAGTTTCTCCTCATCTCTGTCCTAAATGGTCTACCCCGTATTTTTAAGCTGTGTCCTCTGGTTCGGCACTCACCCATCAGTGGAAACATGTTTCCTGTCTCCAGAGTGTCCAATCCTTTAATAATCTTATATGTCTCAATCAGATCCCCTCTCAGTCTTCTATACTCAAGGGTATTCACGCCCAGTCACTCCAGTCTTTCAGTGTAAGGTAGTCCCGCCATTCCAGGAATTGACCTCGTGAACCTACGCTGCACTCCCTCTATAGCCAGAACGTCTTTCCTCAAATTTGGAAACCAGAACTGCACACAGTACTCCAGGTGTAGTCTCACCAGGGCCCTGTACAGCTGCAGAAGAACCTCTTTGTTTATATACTGAATCCTCTTGTTATGAAGGCCAGCATGCTATTAGCCTTCTTCACTACCTGCTGTACCTGCATGCTTGCCTTCATTGACTGGTGGACAAGAACACCCAGATCTCTCTGTACTGCCCCTTTACCTAAATTGATTCCATTTAGGTAGTAATCTGCCTTCCTGTTCTTGCCACCAAAGTGGATAACCATACATTTATCCACATTAAACTGCATCTGCCATGCATCTGACCACTCACCTAACCTGTCCAGGTCACCCTATAATCTCCTAACATCCTCATCACATTTCACCCTGCCACCCAGCTTAGTATCATCAGCAAATTTGCTGATGTTATTGCTAATACCATCTTCTATATCATTAACATATATTGTAAAAAGCTGCGGTCCCAGTACTGATCCCTGCGGGACCCCACTGATCACTGCCTACCATTCCGAAATGGAGCCGTTTATCACTACTCTTTGCTTCCTATCAGCCAACCAACTTTCAATCCAAGTTAGTACTTTGCTCCCAATACCATGCGCCCTAATTTTGCTCACTAACCTCCTATGTGGGACTTTATCAAAAGCTTTCTGAAAGTCCAGGTACACTACATCTACTGGATCTCCCTCGTCCATCTTCAGAGTTACATCCTCAAAAAATTCCAGAAGATTAGTCAAGCATGATTTCCCCTTCATAAATCCATGCTGACTCTGACCTATCCTGTTACTACTATCCAGATGTGTCGTAATTTCATCCTTTATAATAGACTCCAGCATCTTTCCCACCACTGAGGTCAGACTAACTGGTCTGTAATTTCCTGCTTTCTCTCTCCCACCTTTCTTAAAAAGTGGTACAACATTAGCAGGAACTGATCCCGAATCTATCGAACTCTGGAAAATAATCACCAACGCATCCGCGATTTCTCGAGCCACCTCCTTCAGTATCCTGGGATGTAGACCATCAGGCCCCGGGGACTTATCAACCTTCAGACCTAACAATCTCTCCAACATCAATTCCTGGCAAATATAAATTCCCTTAAGCACAGGTCCTTCAGCCACTGTTACCTCAGGGAGATTGCTTGTGTCTTCCCCAGTGAACACAGATCTGAAGTACCAATTCAATTCTTCTGCCATTTCTTTGTTCCCCATAATATATTCCCCTGTTTCTGTCTTCAAGGGCCTAATTTTAGTCTTAACTTTTTTTTGCCTTTCACATAACTAAAAAAGCTTTTACTATCCTCCTTTATATTTTTGGCCAGTTTACCTTCATACTTCATTTTTTCTCTGTGTATTTCCTTCTTAGTAATCCTCTGTTGTTCTTTAAAAGCTTCCCAGTCCTCCGTTTTCCCACTTATCTTTGCTATGTTATACTTTTTCTCTTTTAACTTTATATGTTTCTTAACTTCCCTCGTCAGCCACGGCCACCCATGCCTCCTCCTAGGATCTTTCTTCCTTTTTGGAATGAACTGATCCTGCAACTTCTGCATTATACACAGAAATATCCACCATTGTTCCTCCACGGTCATCCCTGCTAAGGTATTGCACCATTGAACTTTGGCCAGCTCCTCCCTCATAGCTCCATCGTTCCCTTTATTCAACAGAAATATTGTCACTTCCGATTTACCCTCTCCCTCTCAAATTGCAGATTGAAGCTTATTGTATTATGGTCACTACTTCCCAATGGCTCCTTCACTTCGAGGTCCCTGATCAATTCTGGTTCGTTGCACAATACCAGATCCAGAATTGCCTTCTCCCTGCTCGGCTCCAGCACCAGCTGTTCTAAGAATCCATCTTGGAGACACTCCACAAAGTCTCTTTCTTGAGGTCCAATACCATCCTGATTCTCCCAGTCTACCTGCATGTTGAAATCCCCCATAACAACTGTAGTAACATCTTTGCGACAGGCCAATTTCAGCTCCTTATTCAACTTACATCTGACATCCAGACTACTGTTTGGGGGCCTGTAGATGACTCCCAAGAGGGTCTTTTTACCCTCAGTATTTCTCAGCTCTATCCACACTGACTCTACATCCCCTGATTCTGAGGAAAGAGATCGGTCTGAGATGGGTGCAGCTGAGAACAGAAGTGAGTCAAACAGTCAGGACAGGCAGGGACAAGTAGGACTAATAAATTAAACTGCATTTATTTCAATGCAAGGGGCCTAACAGGGAAGGCAGATGAACTCAGGGCATGGGTAGGAACATGGGACTGGGATATCCTAGCAAGTACGGAAACATGGCTCGGGGATGGGCAGGACTGACAGCTTAATGTTCCAGGATGCAAATGCTACAGGAAGGATAGAAAGAGATGCAAGAGAGGAGGTGGAGTGGCATTTTTGATAAGGGATAGCATTACAGCTGTGCTGAGGGGGGGGATATTCCCAGAAATACATCCAGGGAAGTTATTTGGAACTGAGAAATGAGAAAGGGATGATCACATTATTGGGATTGTATTATAGACCCCCCAATAGTCAGAGGGAAATTGATAAACAAACTTGTAAGGAGATCTCAGCTATCTGTAAGAATAATAGGGTGGTTATGGTAGGGGATTTTAACTTTCCAAACATTGACTGGGACTGCCATAGTGTTAAAGGTTTAGATGGAGAGGAATTTCTTAAGTGCATACAAGACAATTTTCTGATTCAGTATGTGGATGTACCTACTAGAGAAGGTGCAAAACTTGACCTACTCTTGGGAAATAAGGCAGGGCAGGTGACTGAGGTGTCAGTGGGGGAGCACTTTCGGGCCAGCGACCATAATTCTATTTGTTTTAAAATAATGATGGAAAAGGATAGACCAGATCTAAAAGTTAAAGTTCTAAATTGGAGAAAGGCCAATTTTGATGGTATTAGGCAAGAACTTTTGAAAGCTGATTGGAGGCAGATGTTCGCAAGTAAAGGGACAGCTGGAAAATGGGAAGCCTTCAGAAATGAGATAACAAGAATCCAGAGAAAGTATATTCCTGTTAGGGTGAAAGGGAAGGCTGGTGGGTATAGGGAATGCTGGATGACTAAAGAAATTGAGGGTTGGTTAAGAAAAAGAAGGAAGCATATGTCAGGTACAGACAGGATAGATCGAGTGAATCCTTAGAAGAGTATAAAGGAAGTAGGAGTGTACTTAAAAGGGAAATCAGGAGGGCAAAAAGTGTACATGAGATAGCTTTGGCAAATAGAATTAAGGAGAATCCAAAGGGTTTTTACAAATATATTAAGGACAAAAGGGTAACTAGGGAGAGAATAGGGCCCCTCAAAGATCAGCAAGGCGGCCTTTGTGTGGAGCCACAAAAATGGGGGAGATACTAAATGAACATTTTGCATCAGTATTTACTGTGGAAAAGGATATGGAAGATATAGATTGTAGGGAAATAGATGGTGACATCTTACAAAATGTCCAGATTACAGAGGAGGAAGTGCTGGATGTCTTGAAACGGTTAAAGGTGGATAAATCCCCAGGACCTGATCAGGTGTACCCGAGAACTCTGTGGGAAGCTAGAGAAGTGATTGCTGGGCCTATTGCTGAGATATTTGTATCATCGATAGTCACAGGTGAGGTGCCGGAAGACTGGAGTTTGGCTAACATGGTGCCACTGTTTAAGACGAGTGGTAAGGACAAGCCAGGGAACTATAGACCAGTGAGCCTGACCTCGGTAGTGCGCAAGTTGTTGGAGGGTACCTTGAGGGACAGGATGTACATGTATTTGGAAAGGCAAGGACTGATTCGGGATAGTCAACATGGCTTTGTGCATGGGAAGTCATGTCTCACAAACTTGATTGAGTTTTTTGAAGAAGTAACAAGGAAGGTTGATGAGGGCAGAGCAGTAGATGTGATCTATATGGAGCTGAAAATGTGTTGCTGGAAAAGCTCAGCAGGTCAGGCAGCATCCAAGGAGCAGAAGAATCGACGTTTCGGGCATGGTCTATATGGACTTCAGTAAGGCGTTCGACAAGGCTCCCCTATAATAATAATATTCACCAAAAACGGATACCCGCGCAATTTCATCAACAGATGCCTAAGGGAAAGACAACGGAATGAGGACATGCCACAACCCAAAGGACTAGCCACACTACTATACATCAAAAACATTTCTGAACTGACAGCCAGACTACTGCGATCACTAGGACTCATAACAGCACACAAACCAACAGCCACTCTCAGACAACAACTCACCAGGACGAAGGACCCAATACCCAGCATGAGCAAAACCAATGTAGTGTACAAAATCCCATGCAAGGACTGCACAAAACACCACACAGGACAAACAGGAAGACAGCTAACGATCCACATCCATGAACACCAACTAGCCACAAAATGACATGACCAGTTATCCTTAGTAGCCACACACTCAGATGACAAGCAACATGAGTTCGACTGGGACAACACTACTATTATAGAACAAGCCAAACAGAGAACAGCCAGGGAATTCCTAGAGGCATGGCACTCATCCACAGATTCAATCAATAAGCACATCGACCTGGACCCAATATACCGACCACTGCAGCAGACAGCTAGAACTGACAACCGGAAGCGGCAGATACAAATCACTATAAATGCCGGAGGAAACATCACAGAAGTGCTTCACAAGAGGCTTCCAAGCACTGAGGATGTCACCTAGACAGGGGACGAAACGTCTGCAACACAAATTCCCAGCTCGGCGAACAGAACCACAACAACGAGCACCCGAGCTACAAATCTTCTCACAAACTTTAAGACATTTTGGGCTTATTTAGTTATGATGAACTTTTGGACTGGGTTCTCCTGGAACTCAGTGATATTTATGACAATTTCTGTTTATTCATGGGTGCAGATTGCAACCTTGACAATATCTTTGTGTTGTTCCTGAGTGGCTCCTTCACTATGGCCTTGTTAGGCACCAGAATCTGATGTTCCAAATCCCACAATGTGCTGGAGCTGGGTCCACTGCTGACCTATTGAATGTAGTGGGTAGAACAGGCAAGGTGCCCACTCCTGATAGCTTTATTCTTTCATGGGATGTGGGCATCACTGGCAAGGCCAGCTATTGTTGCCCAACCCCAGTTGCCCTTGAGTTGAGTGGCGCACTAGGCCATGTCAGAGGAGAGTTAAGAGTCAATCACATTGGGTCTGAAGGCCAGAACGGGTAAGGATGGCAGATTTTCTTTCCCAAAATTCATCAGTGAACCAACAATCCAGGGTAATTTCATGACATCATTACTGAGACGAGCTTTATATTTCAGACCACTGAATTGAACTTGAATTCCATCAGCTTTCTGGCCTCTGAAATATTTGACCAGTGACATTACCACTGTGTCATCAACTTCCCCATTCAGTGAAGCCTATTGGAGATGTGTGTCTATTGATCTTGGGTGAGATCATGCGCAGTTACAAAATGTGCTCACATCTACCTTAAACTAAGAAAGCACAATTAGTCAATTGTGAAAGAAATCTAACACCTTCACAAGAGTTGGAGAGAAACCTGAAGGTGACCATGCATTAGTTTTTTTAACACATATAAGCCCATTGGTCAGCACAGTGGCTCAGTGGTTAGCACGGTTGTCTCACAGTGCCAGGGACCCAACTTGAATTCCAGTTTCACTTGACCGTCTGGGTGAAGTTTGCACATTATCCGCATGTCTATGTGGGTTTCCTCTGGGTGCTCAGGTTTCCTTCCTCAGTCCAAAGATGTGCAGATTAGGTAAGTTGGCCATGCTAAATTGCCCACAGTATCCACGGATGTACAGGTTAGGTGGGTTAGCCATGGGAAATACAGGATTAAAGGCGAGGGTACAAGAGATGGGTCTGGGTGGAATGTTCTTTGGAGGGTTAGTGTAGATTCTCGTATTTTATTCCAGATTTATTAATGAATTCAGATTTGTCCAGCCATCAAGGTTTGAACTTACACCCCCAATATCATTAGTCTCGGTTTCTCGCCCAGTAACATAACCATTCTGCTACCCACCCACATTATGCCTGTTATGTTATTCCACACTTTCGCAATCATGACAACCAATTTATGGTCAAATGACATTGACAAGCCCACAAGATGACCCTAAATGTACAATGATGAACTAACAGATACATAAATAGACTAATCCCACTTAATCCTTGTGAGTGTTTTGGTTTGTATGTGTAATGTGACTTGTCTGCAACTGACACTGGGAGCCTGACACTGAGGTACCTTTCATTCCAATGAAGTCTTCATGCCCATCCCTGCAAGCTGTTCAAAACATTCAGCCACGAGAGCTTGCTCCTCTGCAAATTTAGTCTTAAACACAAAATAACCAAATCTGTTTCTTATGCTCTTGTTTCCTCTTCTTCTCTGTGAGTGGAGTGGAGGGAGGTGGTGTATTTATAAAGTCCATCACAGTATCTATGAAGTGCTTAAGCCTGTTCAAGGGCAGGTTTGAATTCATTTGTTCCAACCAAGTGGTGAAAGGTACTTTCTGCGAATCACTTTGCTGTCTACAAATGTTCACGACTGGTGTGATTCAAACTCGGAAAACAATAGGGGCCAACGCTTTGTTTTACCTGATTGGGAACGGCCTTCAGACCAGGCTCAGACTGCCATGGTACATTAATCATGTAGCCCATCTCTGGCACACACAGTGACCCTTTGCTATCAGGCGCTGCTGAACTGTTAGCCAAAAGAATTTGTGAACATATCCCCTCTGTTTTATAATGACATTTTGGAATTTCAGATAACAGCGACGTGCCAATCTCTGTGTGATGCCTGTCCCTTTCATACTTTTCAAAGAGCTCCTAGTGAGTGCTGCTTTTTGAATGAGATTCAGAGGCAATTCTCCCATAAATTAACACTTTTTATTTTTTCTCCCCTCTTTGCTTACAGAAGAGGAATGGCCCAGACCAAAGCTGGGTCCGCTGCTGAGCTATTGTCAATGTAGTCTGGGCTATAGAGTGGGTAGAACAGGCAGGGTGCCCATTCCTGATTGCTTACTGATTTCTCCTTTATTCTTCCATGGGATGTGGGCATCACTGGCAAGGCCAGTTGTTGTTGCCCAACCCCAGTTGCCCTTGAGTTAAGTGGCACGCAAGGCCATGTCAGAGGAGAGTTAAGAGTCAATCACATTGTTGTGGATCTGGAGGTCAGAACGGGTAAGGATGGCAGGATTTTCTTTCCCAAAAGACATTAGTGAACCAACAGTCCAGGGTAGTTTCATGGCATCATTACTGAGACTAGCTTTATATTTCAGACCACTTAATTAAACTTGAATTCCACCAGCTTTCAGGCCTCTGAAATATTTGTTATTTTCAAAGAGCTTCTAATGAGTGCTGTTTTTTGAATGAGATTCAGAAGCAATTCTCCCAAAAATTAACGCTTCTTCTCTTTTCACCCCTCCTTGCTCAAAGAAGAGGAACGGCCCAGACCAAAGTAAGGATCTTCAATTTATGCTTAAGCTTTCATTCACTCAAGTCTATCCCTCACAGAGACTGTGAATTAAAAATCAGTAAGAATTGCCTCCTAAGAGATCATGCAGGCGGAATATCAAAATACATGTTGTGACAGATAAATTAATTCTTCCATTTATAGAATATTTACTGAGTGACAACTCTACTTGATGAGGGCAAATGTCTCTGTTATTTCTGTAACTTTCCAGCATTGGACCTGGCCTCTCTTTCACCTCATACCTTCCTATTCTAGAGACACTTGATTCTGGTCAAGTTTCTTTTCAGGACCTCATTTCAGATGGATAACTGTGTACCCTTCATTCCTGACCCCGATGGGTGACAGTCAACAGGCAATTTGACTGCAGAAGGCCTCATAATGAAGCCTGAGCCCATCCACGTCTGACTTCCACTCTTTCTCGCACAGTAGTCAATGCCTCCTGTTTTTACTTGTCCCTCCTCCAGCATAGGTAAGTGAGGCTTATTGTGGTGGGAAAATGATTTATTGAGAGATTAAAAATGGGTGCATTCATATTTGCAGACCTCAATGCAAACAAGTATAGGCAGTGATAGGCAGGAGATAACTTCAAGGAGAAAGTGAGGACTGCAGATGCTGGAGATCAGAGCTGAAAATGTGTTGCTGGAAAAGCGCAGCAGGTCAGGCAGCATCCAAGGAACTGGAGAATCGACGTTTCGGGCATAAGCCGAAGAAGGGCTTATCCCCGAAACGTCGATTCTCCTGTTCCTTGGATGCTGCCTGACCTGCTGTGCTTTTCCAGCAATACATTTTCAGCAGGAGATAACTTCAACCCAAGCCAATCTACAGGAAACCCATAGGATTGGGTGGAATGCTAGTTTTATACTCTGTTCGATATTCGTCTCTACTGACATCAGAATCAGTCTGGCATCCAAACACAAAGTTTTTTGAATGCCAGGTTTCATTATATTTGCTCCCAAATTAGTGCAAACCGTAGCAACGAGACATCACAGGTTGAAGGTGGCTTCATGAGTGGTGGCAGAGGAATGAAATTCCTGAGGATGTACACACAGTTGCAACATTTAAAAGATGTTTGGATAAGTACGTGAATAGGAAAGTTTTGGAGGGATATGGGCCAAGAGCAGGCAGGTGGGACTAGTTCAGTTTGGGATTATGTTCGCATGGACTGGTTGGACCAAAGGGTCTGTTTCTGCTCTGTACGACTGTGATTGTAATGCTCTCTTTTGTCTGTCTTAGGCTCGTTGTTCCCCAGATTTCTGGTCCAAAGATCCCTGATGGAGAAAGGGTTGATTTCGATGTAAGTTTTCACCAGTATTTTGTTTTAGTGTGATTATTGGCCAATTTTTATTATTGGGTTAGATGGTCGAGATTGACCAAGGTGATGTCTGATGGATATGGGAAGAAGGTGAGTAGTTGGGGATTGAGAGATGTAGTTAGAAGGTAAGGACTGAGAGAAATGGAGGGAAGGTGCATTAAACCCATAAGATGTAGGAGCAGAGGTAGGCCATTCGGCCCATCAGGCGAAAGTGAGGACTGCAGATGCTGAAGCTTAGAGTCGAGAGTGTGGTGCTGGAAAAGCACAGCAGGTGAGGCAGCATCTGAGGAGCAAGAGAATTGACATTTCTGGCAAAAGCCCTACATTCAGCCCATCAGCATAAGTAGAAATTGAGAGATTTGGGGTGAATGAGGGAATTGAGGGATACAATGAGAAATTTCTTATGTAGGGATGGAGAGATATGGAGATAGGGTGGAGATTGAGGTATAAGGAGAAAAGGTGGACAGGTGGGATCTATCAAGAAATGAGGAAAAAGTGGGAATGGACAGATTGGGGGAGAATGTGCAAAGGTCAAACTTAAAGGATATGAAGAGAAGGTATGGATTTGAGGGTTAAGGATAAGTGGTGCGGATTGAAGGATATGGGGAGAAGGTGGGGATTGACGGATTTGGGGGGGAGGTGGGGATTGAGGGATGAGGGGAGAAGGTGGAAATTGAGGGATATGGGTAGAAGGTGGAGATTGAAAGATATAAGGAAAATGTGGAAATTGAGGAATTTGGGGAATCTTAAGAACCATATCTAACTCCATCTTGAAAGCATTCAAACTGGATTAGCACATGATAGAGAAAGGAATAGAAAGAAGTGCTGATAGTATGAGATGAAATCCAGAGGAAAGAAAATGCTAAACACCAGCACAGCCTGGATGGGCTGAATTACCTGCTTCTGCACTGTATGTGAGGCAGCAGAATTTGCCTTTGAGATTTCTTTGCATTTGAAGAAAAGGGGTGCATTGGCAGGCAGCTCTGGTAAGAGAGCAATGTTGACATCCTGAATGGTAACAAAAGAACAAAAGGTTATCTTAAAGCCTTGAGGGGGAAAAGGTGACCACATTAAGTCCTCCCCTTAGTAAGATACTTACAACATCCCATTGCAGTTTCTTCCAGACAAAGCTCTCAAATATGGTTGCTGAGCCTTGATCTACTTATTGTTCTTTTCCTCCTTTTGAAGGATATTTACAGGAAGCGTATGGAGAAAGATCTCCTGGAACTTCAGACTCTGATTGAAGCCCATTTTGAGCAGAGGAAAAGGGACGAGGAAGAATTGATTGCCTTGAAGGAGAGAATTGTAAGTGCTGTTCAGAACCCATAGTTCCAACACACTGCCTGTGGGAACCGAAGAAACCAGGACAATTCCTGGATAATGTTTTACACATAAATATATCTATTATATAATCAGGACTTCCCTAGTAAATCCTAGACCATTAGCCCCAGTAAAAACGAACCTGTCAGCCTTAATTCAAAGCACATTTGGTGGTTCTGGATAATTTCTGACCTCCTAATTTGCTCTAAAATTAGACAAAGAACTTTGGATGCTGGAAATCTGAAACAGAATCAGAAATTATAGGATAAACTTAACAGATCCAGCATCATCGCTGGAGAGAGTTAACTTTTTGAGTTCAGTGACCATCCTTCAGAACAGTTTTTGTCTCCTAATTTGCTCCCAGCGTTAATTCTCTGTCTTTCTCGTTCCCTGTGAAGAAGCACTGTTATCCATTGTGTCCATGGATGTGCAAGATAGCTGGATTAACTATGGCAAATGCAGGGTTACAGGGATAGGCGCGGGGGGTTGGGTCTGGGTGGAACACTCTTGAGAGTGTTGTGTGGACTCGATGGGCCAAATGGCCTGCTTCAAACTGGAGGGATTCACTTATTCTAATTACATTCTTTATTACCCATTTTGGGATGTGATGATGCATATCCACGTTTTGTTCATGAGCATTTGGTTTTAGTTGGATGTGGGCATTACAAGTTGGGCCAACATTTATTCCCCATCTTTAATTGATCCTGCAGAGCTTGGTTCAACTGTAGAACATAATCATTGATTGTAAGAATATTTTAAGGCTAGACTGTTCATTAGGGTTTGCCAACACTTCAAAATTACCCTGAAGTCTCCAGGAATTGAAGATTAGTTTCCTGGTGTCTGTTGGAAAGAACCTGGGAACAATATTCTGAAGCAGATTATGCATTTTCTTTGTTTGTATCACTCAGACACTTGTTTATTAAAAATGACTGGAAGGAGGAGGAAAGAGCCATTTGACAGAAGGAGGCAATTGGAGATGGATTCTTTGTTTCTTCAGTCATGGGATGTGGACATCACTGGCTTGGCCAATGTTTGTTATACATGATTTTTCATGTTTCTAAAATAGGAACATGATTTGGTCATTTGTCCCTTTGAGCCTGCTCCGCCATTTAATACGATCATAGCTGAACATTGGACACAGTATCCTATGTCTGCTTTATCCTCATACTCTTTGATGCCTTTAGACCTAAGAACTGTATCGATCTCTTTCTGAGAACATTCAGTGATTTGGATTTGATAACTTTCTGTGGCAGAGAATTCCAGGCTCACCACTGTCTGGGTGAAGACATGGAGAGAATGGGTTAGGGTGTGGATATAATGCCCATTCAAGTTGAATAGCTTGTTAACACACACTTTCAGGGCTCAGGTATGACACATGGCCACTTGGGAAATGCACCAAGGACATCCTATAACCATGACACTGTGCATCATAGATGGAGAAGAAATCTGGGTGCTTTCTGGTAATGTGTATCTGTCTGGATACTGTGGTAAGGTCAACAGAGCAGGTCACTGGGATAGATGTGAATCCTAATATTACAGAATCAAAGCACAAAATGTCAGGACAAAACCAGACCAGATCTGGATTGCCCTGAGATATAATTTGGCCTTTCCTTTTCCTGGCCTTCCCTCACTGACATGCCCACAGTGATTTTGCTGTCGTAATTGCTAACACCCAGTGATTTGGTCTATTTTCCACTCCCCATACCCCCTCCTAGGCCTCGGAGGGGTGCATACTGTGGCAGTCAAGCTGCAGCTGTTTCAACATGGTACGTAATCCTCAATCTATTGTGCATACTCCCACATACATAAAAATAGAAAGCTTCATCCATGATGAGTAATTCTTTCTGTGGCGTGATTGCACACACTGGGTTCAACTTAACCAAATTGACTTCATTTTGCAGCTGTCAAGTGGAGGGAAGATCTTTTGTCTCACTGACCTTGAACCATGTAGAAAGAGCCGGAGGTCATTGCCATCAAGTCTGTCTTTCCATATGCTCTCTGTCAATAAAATCATTGTTGTTCTCTCCATTTACTTACCCTTGATTCTCTGAAGCTAATAATCTCAGTCTTGGATTAAGCAACCAGTGTCCTCTGGATTACCGAAATCCAAAGATTCATGGCCTTGTGAATGAAGCAACGTCTCCCCATCTCAACCCTATATGGTGAACCCCTTATCCTGAAACCATGAGCCATAGTTTACTGACATAGCAGTGACTGTCCCTGAAACAATTCAATATGTTGTTTTGTGAGGATCTCAGGATGCAAAAGGCGCTGTAATATGCAAGCTCTGTGTCTCTACAGACTCTTTTCTTAAGTCCCAACAACTGATTTTTATGTCTACACGAGGACATCACTTTAAAATTAGAGCTTGGCTGTTTGGGAGCTGATGTGAGGATTGGGGCAGCACGGTGACTTACTGGTTAGCACTGCTGCCTCACAGAGCCAGGGATCCGGGTTCAATACCAGCCTCGGGTAGGTTTTGTCTGGGTGCTCTGGCTTCCTCCCACAGCCCAAAGAAGTGCAGGTTAGGTGGATTGGCCATGCTAAATTGCCCATAGTATTCAGGGAATAGGTGGGTTAGTCATGGGAAATGCAAGGTTAGGTGAATAGGGTAGGAAGGATGGGACTGGGCTGGTTGCTGTTCGGAGGGTTGGTGTGGATTAGATGGACCAAATGGCCTGCTCCTACACTTTAGGGATTCCATGATTTCTTCACACAATGGCTCATGGAAATTTGGAATCCTGCCTCCTTCAAAACTGTTGTGACTGGGGCTGGATTGAACAATTCAAACTACATTTTATTAAGTAACATGGAGCTAAGGTGATTAGCTGGTACCATGGAGCCAGTTGGGTGAAGGAGGCCATTTGGGCCCATTCAGTCCATGGTGGCTCTCTACAAATAACTCAAATGAGTTCTATCTGTTGGCTCTCTCCCAGAACACTTCAAGTCTATTTCCCTGAAATGCCTCTCCAATTTCCATCTGAGATCATTTGATGCTCCCATTGCCCTCATAAAAAGAAAAACCCAGATTATTGCCAGTCTCTGCTAAAGAAGTTCCTCCCTTACCTTAGCCTCCTGCCCAAATCATGATTTAAGATAATCTAATGCAATGGCAGGTAGGACTTGAGAGGCTGATTGGTCTCCTTCTGTTCATATGTTCCTATGAACATTTTTTCCCAGTTTAGCAGCACTGGAGCTGTCAGCCTTCGCCAATCACTGGAGCTTCTAACTTTTCAACAGTACTATAAGATGTTTTTCTTCAACTTCTAGGAACACCGGAGAGCTGAGAGAGCAGAACAGCAGAGATACCGTGCAGAAAAGGAGCGTGACCGCCAAACGAGATTGCTTGTGAGTCCTTTTTATCTCTTGTTCCTTCACTGTCACCTTTCAATCAGTTGCATTTAACACAATTCATGGTCTCCTGAGACTCCTATTGTTTAATCAGCTTGTTCATTATCATCTCCCCATCCCCAATTAAAGCTCCAATTTGACTTTGTTTTGTTTCTTCCATTGTAGTATCTGAGATGCTTCAGTGCACTTGTCACTGTAGGTTGTATGCAAAATGTACACCTAAACATTGCATGTCATTTTCTGGAAACAGGAAGAAAAAACACGCAAAGAGGAGGAAGAGGCCAAGAAACGTGCAGAGGATGATGCCAAGAAGAAAAAAGTCCTGTCTAACATGGGTGCCCATTATGGCGGGTACCTTGTTAAGGTAGGGCCTTTGCAATGGCAAATACTTTGAACAGAACAGTACCCTGATGTTGCTGAATGGCAATGATATTGCAGCCTTACCAGCTTGAATGTTTCCATTCTAACATCACGGTGGCTCAGTGGTTAGCACTACTGCCTCACAGCGCCAGGATCCCAGGTTCGATTGCAGCCTTGGGTGACTGTCTGTGTGGAGTTTGCACATTCTCCTCGTGTCTGTGTGGGTTTCCTCTGGCTGCTCCGGTTTCCTCCCACAGTCCAAAGATGTGCAGGTCAGGTGAATTGGCCATAATAAATTGCCCCTAGTGTGAGGTGCATTAGATTAGATTAGATTACAGTGTGGAAACAGGCCCTTCGGCCCAACAAGTCCACACCGACCCGCCGAAGCGAAACCCACCCATACCCCTACCCCTACATTTACCCCTTACCTAACACTACGGGCAATTTAGTATGGCCAATTCACCTGACCTTGCACATCTTTGGACTGTGGGAGGAAACCGGAGCACCCCCACGCAGACACGGGGAGAATGTGCAAATTCCACACAGTCAGTCGCCTGAGGCGGGAATTGAACCCGGGTCTCTGGCGCTGTGAGGCAGCAGTGCTAACCACTGTACCACCGTGCCGCATTAGTCAGAGGGGAATGTATCTGGGTGGGTTACTCTTCGAAGGGTCGGTGTGGACTGGTTGGGCTGAAGGGCCTGTTTCCGCACTGTAGGGAATCCAATAAAAAAAATCTAATAACAAACCTTCAAATGTTCAGCGGCTAGGTTTACTTTGTCTTCCTGTCTAGTGTATTAGGAGGAGTGCGGTTTTCATCGAGGAGTCGAATTGCTTGTAGCTGTAGGATGTTAGATGGGAGCCTGTCTGAAATGGAAAGAGAAAATGCTGCACATCACCCAATGGGTCAGGCACCATCTGAGGAGAGAGAGAGAGTGAGAGAGTGGTAAACTTTTCAGGGTTTTAACTTCGTTCTTTCAAGGGATGTGGGTGTCACAAGCAGGAACAGCATGAGTTGCCCTTGACCTGAATGGCATGCTTGGCCATTTCAGAGGGTAGTAAAGAGTCAACAGCATCGCTACAGGTCAGAAGTCACATGGAAAAGTTGCCATAAGCTCACCAGACCATAAGGCTGCTGTCTCATTACAGAGGGACACCTGGGGAGTGGTTTAACCTGAGGGTCACCAAGCCTCAGACAAGGGGAGAGATTGAGAAGGAAAGTAACCCCAGCTGATGCGGGAATCAAACTCATGCTGTTGACATCACTCTGCATCGTACACCAGCCATCCATAGCCTGAGAGTAAAGGGTGGCAGATCCTTCTTTCAAAGGCATTAGTGAATCAGATGGGTTTTTACAACAATAGTTGCCATAGTCACCATCTCTGAGATTAAATATGTATTCTACTTTATTAATTGAAAGCAAATTTCATCAGTTGCCATGGTAGGATTTGAATTGAGAGTGTGATGCTGAAAAAGCACAGCAGGTCAGGCAGCGCCTGAGGCACAGGAGAATCGATGTTTCGGGCAAAAGCTTTACATCAGGAAGGGCTTTTGCCCGAAACGCGATTCTCCTGCACCTCAGATGCTGCCTGACCTGCTGTGCTTTTTCAGCACCACACTCTCGATTCTAATCTCCAGCATCTGCAGTCCTCACTTTCACCATGGTAGGATTTGAAGCTGAACTCCCAGGACATTCACCTCGGTCACTAATCCAATGGCATTACCACTATGGCACCATTACCCCTCTTGAAGTTAATGACCTTTCATTGAAATGAGAAACAGATGGAACTGGTTCCAACAAAGTGGATAGGTCTTTGCAGAGAACAGCTGAATTTCTTCAAGTTGGGGATTCCTGGGGAAGGAGTGACATGATTTGAACATAAAATGCAAGAGGTACAAAATTAGATTACTTCGGCCCAACAAGTCCACACCGACCCGCCGAAGCGCAACCCACCCATTCCCCTACATTTACCCCTTTTACCTAACACTATGGGCAATTTAGCATGGCCAATTCACCTGACCTGCACATCTTTGGACTTTGGGAGGAAGCCGGAGCACCCGGAGGAAACCCACGCAGACACGGGGAGAATGTGCAAACTCCACACAGTCAGTCGCCTGAGTCGGGAATTGAACCCAGGTCTGTGCCGCTGTGAGGAAGCAGTGCTAACCACTGTGCCACCGTGCCACCCGGTATAGATGCTGGAAATCAGAAAATGCTCATTGGATGGTGAAGTCTTAATCATGATTATGGCTTGGGGATTTCTGGCAAGGTTTCCCTGGTGGCCAACACGTTGTAGCCCAGTCAAGATGGTGGAAAACAAGGAGTCAGGACAGCAACAGTGCAAGTGTGCAGGAATTTCAGAGAGTTGTAGAACTGAAGGAGATTTATAGAAAAGGAAGGGACCACGGAGGGTTTTGAACACTGGGATGTCAAACTGTAAACTCAGTGCATTGCCAACCTTCTGAGGAAGAAATGACTGCTTCTTTTTGTGTGCACACAGGTTGAGCAGAGAAGGGGCAAACGGCAGACAGGCCGAGAAATGAAGAAGAAAATTTTGGCAGAAAGACGCAAACCCCTCAATATTGAGCATCTCAATGATGAGAAAATAAGGTAAAGCCATTCAGATGTTTCATCTCCCATTCCTGGCACTGACATTTTGGAAGAGGCTGTTGTGGGTGGTGGATTAAACTAGTATTTGGCCTTCACGCTGGTCCTTCTCCATGATCCTAACGATTCTAAAAGAGACTGGCTCTTGGTCCAGTTGACTACCCACTGGCAAGTGATGGGCAGCCAATGGCCACCCATTAGGCGTGATTAAGATGCTTATAAAGACGTCATTCCCATGTTGACTGGGGTCTCCAGTCAGCCATTCGAACAATGTCCAAGTCAATTTAACGTGCTGTGGTCAGGTGGGCGTGGCAGGAGAGGATAAAGCAAGAGACCCCTCCTTCCACTCTGTCATGGCCACCTGCCTGGACACAGCTGGAACCCAAAAGTATCGACCCTGAGGGTGCCAACCTCCCAGGGTCATAGTCAGGCCTCTTGTTACTTCCTCCTTTGGGTTGGCCACCCCTGTGCAGGCCCCAGCTCTTGATTGGCGGAAGCTTCCAGAATCACGGTGATTATCTCCAGAACCACAGCAACGTCAGTGACTCGGAAATTACTTTGCAAACCCGTCCAATTGTATCCAACCACTCCATAAATAAGTTCGGGAGGTGGGGGGTAGGGTGGGGGTGGGGTGGGGGGGTGGCACACCAACACCAGTGGTTCCAGGAGATGGCTCATCCCCACCATCTCAAGGATGACCATGGCCCAATTACGTTCACATCCTGAGCACAGATGTAAGGAAAATTGCAACCTTCAAATAGCCATTTTCTATGTGTGGCCCTGGACAAGGGGCAACGGCATCCCATTCAACCCTGGAAGGAATCATTCCAGCAGTGTCCTTGGTAGGCAATCAGCAACAAGAATCCTCACTGATTCTTTCCTTCCTCCCCATCTCTACATCACCCAGATGCACTGAGGCCAATGGCTATTACCCTGATGCCAACACAGCTCAAGTAGGCCAACCATGGTTCTTTCTGGCCTCTGCAAGGCCCTACTTACTCAGCATAATGCCACATTTCTTATTTATGTTGGTGTGCAGGGAGAAAGCCAAGGAATTGTGGGACTGGATGTATCAGCTGGAGTCTGAGAAGTTTGACCTGATGGAGAAGCTGAAAAGACAGAAATATGAGGTGTGTGACTAAGCCATTCTATGATGTTCCTGGGTAGAAGGAATTCCAATTGAGAATCATGTCCATCAGTGTATAATTGAGCAGAAAAGAACTGCAAAACTGGGGGATGCTGGAACTTTGAAACAAAAAACAGAAATTGCTGGAGAAACTCAGCAGTTTTGGCAACATCTGTGGAGAGAGATGCAGAGCTAATGTTTCAGGTCCTGTGACCCTTCTTCAGAACAGGGAAAAGAGTTGAAATACATACAGTCATAGAGTCATAGTGATGTACAACACGGAAACAGACCCTTCGGTCCAACTCGTACATGCCGACCAGATATCCTAACCTAGATTAGAGTGATGCTGGAAAAGCACGGACGGTCAGGCAGCATCTGAAAACCAGGAAAATGTCCTGATGAAGGCCTTTTGCCTGAAACGTCGATTTTTCTGCTCCTCAGATGCTGCCTGACAGGCTGTGCTTTTCCAGCACCACTCTAATCTAGGCTCTGATTTCCAGCATCTGCAGTCCTCACTTTTGCCTAGATATCCTAACCTAATCTAGTCCCATTTTCCAGCACTTGGCCCATATCCCTCTTTCTATTCATATACCCATCCAGATGCCTTTTAAATGCTGTAATTGTACCAGCCTCCACGACTTCCTCTGGTAGCTCAGTCCAGACATGCACCAGCCTCTGTGTGAGAAAGTTGCTGCTGGAGAAGGGGTGGGGGAAGGGGGGAGGATTAAATGATAGGTAGAGACGGAGCCCAGAGAGAGAGAAAAACAGTTGGGCAGACTAAGAAATGGGTAATGGTCAGCCTGGGAGAATAAGTAGCTGCTAATGAGGACCATTAGTGGCTGGCAAGGGATTGTTTGAAGAACCAAAGAACAAGAATGGAATTTGTTTGTAACCCAGAAACTGCCTGTACTGATAATAAACTGAAATTTCAGTATTGCTGTACCAGCAGTTGGAAATTGAGAATTTCTGAAATCTGGGTGCAAATCCTGCCCAGAATGATACCTAACGAAAGGATTACTGACACGCAAGCAACCAATGTGAAAGAAGATTAGGTAGACTCAAATCCAGTACCTAATAGCAAAACTGGTCCTGGAGACATTTTACATTAGGATGTGTTCATCATCCATATTCAAGATCATCATGAGGACTGGGTGGTGTGCAGGAAGACATTATAACAATCTATGGAGACAGCATTACATCAACTCCATGCCAGGATTGTGCACCCCAATGCCTAGGTAGCAGGCAGCAGCCTTCCTTTTTCCCTTCCTGCCTCCTGAGAAGAATAATAAAATTGAGGCTTCATCTGACCTGATCAGCAGGCACAGAAGTGTTGGGTGAATGGGACTTGCTGCAGCTTAGGAGATGGCCAGCAGAATAGCAGATGAACTCTACAATGCAGAGGGTGCAAGGTGGGAGTTGGCGAAGAGACTGGTGGAATAGACAGGTCTGAAGGCAATATAGGTCAGACTCAGACTTCCAGCAGCAAATGAACTGAGCCAGGTTGGCGGTGACTGATTCTATGAAGGTTAAAGAAGTTGATTTTGGCACTGGAGAGGACTGGGTCCCTCCACAATAATGAGGTATCAACACTTCAAATCTTTGTTCTTTTAATATTTGTTAATGGGATTTGGGTGTCACTGGTTGGGCCAACATTTATTGCCCATCCCTAATTGCCCTTGAGGAGATTGTAATGAGACACCTTTTTTAACTGCTGAGGTCTATACAGTGTAGGTAACTCCCACCATACTGTTAGGAAGGGAATTCTAGAATTTTGATCCAGTGACAGTGAAGGAACGCTGATATATTTCCAAGCCAGATGGTGAATGGCTTGGAGGGGATCTTGCATGGGGTGGCGTTCTCAGATATCTGCTGTCCTTGACCTTCTAGGGGATAGAGGTCACAGGTACATCTTGTAGGTAGTATACATTGCTGCCCTGTGCACTGGTAGTGAAGGAGCAATTAGAATTACAATCAGAATCCCCACAGTGTGGAAACAGGCCCTTCGGCACAACAAGCCCACACCGACTCTTCATAGAGTAACCCACCCAAACCTGTTCCCCTATCCTATAATTTACCCCTGACTAATGCATCTAACCTACACATCCTTGTACACTATGGGCAATTTAGCATGGCTAATTCACCTAACCTGCACATCTTTGGATTATGGGAGGAAGCTGGAGCACCTGGAGGAAACCCATGCGCACACGGGGAGAATGTGCAAACTCCACACAGACGGCCGCTCGAGGCTGGAATCGAACCCGGGTCCCCGGCGCTGTGAGGCAGCAGTGCCAACCACTGAGCCACCGTGAATGTTTAAGGTGGTGGATGGGATGCCAATCAAGCAGGCCACTTATCCTATGTGATGTTGAGCTTCTTGATTGCTGTTGGAGCTGCACCCATCCAGGCAAGTGGGGAGTATTCCACCATGCTCCTGACTTGTGCCTTGTAGGTGGTGGACAGGCTTTGGGCAGTGAGGAGCTGAGTTACTCGCTGCAGAATTCCTATCATCTGACCTGCTCTTGTAGCCACTATAGGGTTCAAGTGCATAATTCTTTGAAGTTTGCATCACAGGTAGACAGGGTGGTTAAAAAGACATTTAGTATGCCTGCTTTCATTGCTAACACCTTTGAGTAGAGGAGTTGGGACATCATGCTGAGGTTGCACAGGATGTTGGTGAGGCCTCGTCTGGAGTACTGTGTACAGTACTGATTGCTCTGCTATAGGATGGATATTATTCAATTAGAGAGAGTTCAGAAAAGGTTTACCAGGACGCTGCCAGGAAAGGAGGGTTTGAGTTATAAAAACAGGCTGGATAGGCTGCGATTTTTTTCACTGAAACATAGGAGATTGAGGCTTGATTTTATAGAGGTTTATAAAATCATGAGGGCATACATAAGGAGAATAGCAAGAGTCTTTTCCCTAGGGTGGAAGAATTCAAAACTAGGGGTATATGTTTAAAGTCATAGAGTCATAGAGATGTACAGCATGGAAACAGACCCTTCGGTCCAACCCGTCCATGCCAACCAGATATCCCAACCCAATCTAGTCCCACCTGCCAGCACCCAGCCCATATCCTTCCAAACCTTTCCTATTCATATACCCATCCAAATGCCTCTTAAATGTTGCAATTGTACCAGCCTCCACCACTTCCTCTGGCAGCTCATTCCATACACGTACCACCCTCTGCGTGAAAAAGTTGCCCCTTAGGTCTCTTTTATATCTTTCCCCTCTCACCCTAAACCTATGCCCTCTAGTTCTGGACTCCCCAACCCCAGGGAAAAGACTTCGTCTATTTATCCTATCCATGCCCCTCATAATTTTGTAAACCTCTATAAGGTCACCCCTCAGCCTCCGATGCTCCAGGGAAAACAGCCCCAGCCTGTTCAACCTCTCCCTGTAGCTCAGATCCTCCAACCCTGGCAACACCCTTGTAACTCTTTTCTGAACCCTTTCAAGTTTCACAACATCTTTCTGAAAGGAAGGAGACCAGAATTGCACACAATATTCCAACAGTGGCCTAACCAATGTCCTGTACAGCCACAACATGACCTAAAGTGGGAGGAGAAAGTTTTAAAAAGGGCACGAGGGGCAACGTTTTTACACAAAGAGTGGGTCAAATGTGGTATGAACTGCCAGAGGAAGTGGCTGATGCAGGTACAGTTACAACATTTAAAAGACATTTGGATAAGTACATGAATAGGAAATGTTTGCAGGGATGTGAGGCAAACGCAAGCAGGTGGGACTGGTTTAGTTTGGGAACATAGTTGGAGTGTACGAGTTGGACCGAAGGGTTTGTTTCCATGCTGTAGGACTCTATGACCCTCTGATTTCATGACAAATGCAAGTCCATTTCAGTTTCAGGTCAATGGTATTCACAGTGAGCCTTGTCAGCAAGGGTTTCTATGTAGTCAGATAATCAGTATCACTGTGGAGCTGGTTTCGATCCAGCTGGGCTGCAAGTTGAATGGAGGGATGTTCTGTATCTCTGAAGCATGACTGCAGCTATATATGTTCCTGCACCTGCACAATGACATCGAGAAGCTGGAACAAGACAATGATGGACACCTGTAACATGACTGATACAAGAGATGCATTGTTTCCTCGCACTGATTTTCATCATCGAACCTGAAAAATAGCTGCAATGTGCAACAGGCCCAGACATGACAAGTCTCTTGGCACAGTCACACAGTCACAGAGAGAGCCCTTACTTTGATTGTTAACGCTCCCTCCCATCGCCAGCAAATTACTTATTGGTTTTTTAACAAAATAATATGTAATGGTTGGTATGAGTTTTGGATTTCTGGGTCATGCACCATTATCAAATTTGTTTATTTTAACATTTTGACAGGTATAATAACACCTGCTTCACTAGCTTACCCTTCTTCGTCTATTTAAAGATTTCTTTCAGCAAACCATATTAAAATACTCCATAGCAGGGTTCAGATACTTGCTCAGCAATAACTATATGTCTTTTAAACGCCATTTGTGCATGGATTCCCGACCAAGGACAGGGGCAATTAATCATGAAAGCAGGTAAACATGCCTGGATTCACTGAACAGCTTGAAATAATTCCCATCACCAAGTCACTCTTTAGGTAGGTATATGCGAGAGTCCTTGACACTGATCCAGCTCCCTCAGAACCAGCTCTCAGGATGAACAGAACCCCTGACACTTCTGTTTATTCTTTTTTTTTGTGATCAAATCCCCTGTTTATTTTTTTTTGTTTTAACCCCACACTACCGCCTAACTGCGGTAGTGCTTATTTTTGCCCCAGCACCCATGGTGTGTGTGTGCAGGTGTGAGACACAGTGAAAGACACAAGGTGCACGAATCTTTATTCAATTTCCACCACCAGGAAGATAGGAAACACCCGAGTGGCCAGTGACAAACACCGCCCTTCACATAAAAGGGCAGTGCTGTGTGATCGAAACAGTGAAGGGGAGGGTAGGGACTAAATCAAAATAGAGTTGGAGGGAGAAATAATGCACTCCACTACACTCCTGTTTATTTATTTATTTTTTCTTTTTTTTTCTAGACACCCAAACTTTTGTTTTTTTTTAGTGCCCTTCACAAAAAAGGACTATCCTGTTCTTTTTTCTTTTTTTTTAGGACAAACCTCAAATTCTCCTGGTTATATTTTTTTTCTCTTTTTTAAATTTTTTTTTCCTTTTTTTATTTATATTAACCCCCACACTACCACCTAAGTGCGGTAGTGCTTATTTTTTCCCCAGCACCCATGGTGTGTGTATACGTGTGAGACACAGTGAAAGACACAAAGTGCACGAATCTTTATTCAAATTCCACCACCAGGAAGATAGGAAAACACCCGGGTGGCCAGTGACAAACACTGCCCTTCACATCAAAGGGCAGTGCTGTGTGATCAAAAACAGTGAAGGGGAGGGGAGGGACTAAATCAAAATAGAGTTGGAGGGAGAAATAATGCACACCACTACACTCCTGTTTATTTTTTCTTTTTTTTTTCTTTTTTATTTTTTTTTCTTTTTATCTCTCACCCGGGCTCTGAGACTCCTGTTTATTTTTCCTTTTTCTTTTTTTTTTCTTTTTCTTTTTTAACCCCCACACTACCACCTAAGTGTGGTAGTGCTTATTTTATCCCCAGCACCCATGGTGTGTGTGTGCAGGTGTGAGACACAGTGAAAGACACAAAGTGCACCAATCTTTATTCAATTTCCACCACCAGGAAGATAGGAAAACACCCGGGTGGCCAGTGACAAACACTGCCCTTCACATCAAAGGGCAGTGCTGTGTGATCAAAAACAGTGAAGGGGAGGGGAGGGACTAAATCAAAATAGAGTTGGAGGGAGAAATAATGCACTCCACTACACTCCTGTTTATTTTTTTATTTTTTTCTCCTGTTTATATTTTTTTTCTTTTCTTTTTTCTTTTTTTTTCTTTTTTTTGGAGCAGACCCACGAGGAGGTCTCACTCCTCTTTATTTCTTTTTTTTTATTTTAACCCCCACACTACCACCTAAGTGCGGTAGTGCTTATTTTATCCCCAGAACCCATGGTGTGTGTGTGCAGGTGTGAGACACAGTGAAAGACACAAAGTGCACGAATCTTTATTCAAGTTCCACCACCAGGAAGATAGGAAAACACCCGAGTGGCCAGTGACAAACACTGCCCTTCACATCAAAGGGCAATGCTGTGTGATCAAAAACAGTGAAGGGTAGGGGAGGGGCTAAATCAAAATAGAGTTGGAGGGAGAAATAATGCACACCACTACACTCCTGTTTATTTATTTTTTTTTTTAGTGCGGTAGTTCTCCTGTTTATATATATATATTTTTTCTTTTTTTTAAAATTTAACCCCCACACTACCACCTAAGTGCGGTAGTGCTTATTTTATCCCCAGCACCCATGGTGTGTGTGTGCAGGTGGGAGACACAGTGAAAGACACAAAGTGCACCAATCTTTATTCAATTTCCACCACCAGGAAGATAGGAAAACACCCGGGTGGCCAGTGACAAGCACTGCCCTTTACATCAAAGGGCAATGCTGTGTGATCAAAAACAGTGAAGGGTAGGGGAGGGACTAAATCAAAATAGAGTTGGAGGGAGAAATAATGCACACCACTACACTCCTGTTTATATCTGTCACCCAGGTTTCCCTGATTGGATTAGATTAACAGCCCCACTCAGGGAACTCATTCTATGAGGTGCACCTGGCTGACATTGTTACAATTATGCCACAGCTCTGTCTAAAAAGCACTCCCTGTGTTCCTGATTGCAGGATTGCTACCAAATAGATATATTGTCCATATTAATACCAACCATTATACTTTTGAAATATCCTTTCCTTATCAGGAGGTCCCACCTCCATACAGGACTGTGGACAAAACCAAACCATCAGAATTAAAGAGCTCACTTCAGTCTTGGAACGCATTAGAAGTTGACAACTGTGACAATGAATTAATGCCATCAGGAGTAGTGCAGGAACATTCAGCCCCTCAATCTTATTCCACCACCCAATTATATTCTGGTTAATCATATCTATTTCACCTCCCTCCCACCTCCACCAGATTCCAAAACTATCTATTTTGGCCAAAATTGCTATCAGTCTTCACATTGAATTTTCATTGACCCTAAAACCACAAGAAGTACTTTTTTTGGGAGAAGGGCTTCGGAATTTTTACCCTTTGTGCGAAGAAGTGTTCCCTGACATAACCCATAAAGAACGAAAATGAAAAGCAGTGGAGAAACTCAACAGGTCTGGCCACATCTGTCAAGAGAGAAACAGAGTTAATGTTTTGAGTCTAACATGACTCTGCTGTTCCGTTCTGAAGAAGTCAGAGCAAACTTGATATGTTAACTCTGTTTTTCTCTCTCTCCAGATGCTTCCAGATGTGCTGAGTTTCTCCAGCAAAAGCTACTTTAATATTCAGATTTACAGCATTTGTAGTATTTTGCTTTTAAGGTTGTAGCCTCCTGTTGTGGGTTTGCCACAGTAAGGGATTGTTGAGTTCCAATCATGAGTTCCTGTAAGTTTTTCCATGCAACGGAAAATAGACTATTTGTTCTTGGAACAGTTTGAAACATCTCTGTGGTAGAAATGTAAAATAGGAGCAGGATTAGGCCATTCAGCCCTTAGAGCCTGCTCTGATATTCAATATAAACATGGTTGATCATCCAACTCGGTCTCTGTTCCCACTTTCTCCCCATACCCTTTAGCCCTAAGAACCATATAAAACACCTTTCTGAAAACATCCAATGTTTAAGCCACAGCCGCTTTCTCTGGCAGAGAATTCTGTGTTCCTTCATCTG
Organism: Chiloscyllium plagiosum; assembly: GCF_037043375.1. NCBI lineage: Eukaryota > Metazoa > Chordata > Chondrichthyes > Orectolobiformes > Hemiscylliidae > Chiloscyllium > Chiloscyllium plagiosum. Next base: position 8,440,858 of record NW_028270171.1, read on the forward strand.
TAAGGCCCCCTCACCTTGCAGAAAATGCAAACAAAGAGTAATGAGGAAAGAGAATCTACATGCAAGAGATAGGGAGAAAAGATCAATCAGCCCCAGCCTCTTGCTCTTTCTAACCTTGCCATAATCTGGTCTCGCAAAGAGAGAACCTAAAAATGTTGTCCATCCAGAAAAAAAACTTAGAGCAAAAGTAATCTGCCTAAGGATCTAATTGAAGCACTCCCCCATGGGAGGATCTGAACAGATACCAGGTCAGTGAGTAAACTTTGCAGGCATGTTTCTGTCCCTATACTAGCTGGGAGCATTGGCAGAAGAAGTCATTTAGGAGATACCAACATCTGTGAACTTTCAAAGATTTCAACAAGTTCAAACAAAACATGGTTCTTTAATGATTAAGTGAAACTACAATCTGTGACTTGCTTGTGGAGAAAGTACTCTCACCTTCCCTTTCCAGTTTAGTGTTAAAATGAGAATGATTTCACACGTTCCTGCTCCTCATGTCAGTGTTAGGTTATCCAATCGGTGACATGCAATCAGCCTCAAGATAACTGGCATGGAGCCAATGACACTCTCTGGAAAACAAGGCTAACTATTCCAACTCAGTTGAAAATCACACAACACCAGGTTATAGTCCAACAGGTTTAATTGGAAGCACACTAGCTTTCGGAGTGACGCTCCTTCATCAGGTGATTGTGGAGGGCTCGATCGTAACACAGAATTTATAGCAAAAATTTGCAGTGTGATGTAACTGAAATTATACATTGAAGAATTGTATAATTTCAGTTACATCACACTGCAAATTTTTGCTATAAATTCTGTGTTACGATCGAGCCCTCCACAATCACCTGATGAAGGAGCGTCACTCCGAAAGCTAGTGTGCTTCCAATTAAACCTGTTGGACTATAACCTGGTGCTGTGTGATTTTTAACTTTGTACACCCCAGTCCAACACCGGCATCTCCGAATTATTCCAACTCAACCTCTGTTCTTGTTTTCTCCCCTTTTAAGCCCTTTAGCTGTAAGAAATGGGACGGCACAGTGGCTCAGTGGTTAGCACTGCTGCCTCGCAATGCCAAGGACCCAGATTCGATTCCAGCCTCAGGCGACTGTCTGTGTGGAGTTTGCATGATCTCCCTGTGTCTGTGTGGGTTTCCTCCGGGTGCTCCGGTTTCCTCCCACAGTCCAAAGATGTGCAGGCCAGGTGAATTGGCCATGCTAAATTGCCTATAGTGATAGGTGTATTAGTAAGGATTAGGGGAATGGGTCTGGGTGGGTTACTCTTCGGAGGGTCAGTGTGGATTTGTTGGGCTGAAGGGCCTGTTTCCGCACTCCAGGGAATCTAATCTAAAAAACTGGGAAGTGTAGTGATTGTAAGGAGGACAGCCAGGTGGACTTCATAGAATATGAGTTCCCTGCTCGGGGCTGTTAGCCAGATTCAATCAAGGAACCCTGGCTGACAGATATAAATAGGAGTGTCAGAGGTTCTGTTCATAGCTGGTTCTGAGGGAGTTGGATCAATGCCAAGGACTCTCCACATGTAAATAAAAGCTGACTTGGTGACAGGATACCGACCTCTGGAGAGTTATTTCAGAAATATTGCATTAAAACAGAGGATGAACGATGCCGAAATGAAACCATATGCTGGAGAGGAGAGGACGGCACTTAAAGAAACCCAGAAAAAAAAACACAAAATCAATCACCCATTCGCCCACAAAAAAACAATTCAAGTGTCTAATGCAACACAAACGACAGGACATTCTCAAGAAGGGTCATACTGGGGTCGAAAGGTTTACTCTGTTTCTCCCTCCACAGATATACTGAGTTTCTCCAGTGTTCTCTGTGTTTGTTTCAGATTTCTAGCATCCGCGGAATTTTGCTTATGTCAAACAAGTCATTTATTACCCTGTCAGGCTAACAATCTCCCCTGGGCGAAAGTGAGAACTGCAGATGCTGGAGATCAGAGTCAAGATTAGAGTGGTGCTGGAAAAGCACAGCAGGTCAGGCAGCATCCGAGGAGCAAGAGAATTGATGTTTGAGGTAAAAGCACATTCCTGATGAAAGGCTTTTGCCTGAAACATCGATTTTCCTGCTCTTCAGATGCTGCCTGACCTACTGTGCTTTTCCAGCATCACACTAATCGTAACAATCTCCCTGCCAATGCAGGGTCAAGCTTCTTCAGAAAACAGTCATTTTTGGATTCTTCAAGATCAACATTGAAAGATTGCTGGCCGATAGCGGACGATAATTGTCCAAGCTGCTGCAACCTGAGTTAACCACCATCATCACTTTTTATTTCCTTTTAAAATTAAAGAGAGACACAAAAAAATCCTGAAGAAGACCACCGTGTAGTCATTATCGAGGACAGAGAGACTGTTGAAGATGGTTTTGTGCTGCTCAGCAATTTATCAATGCATTCCTTTTCGTTAACTGTTTGTGATTTACTCCTCCTCCCCTCCCTGCCTGTTCTTTGTAACCTCACACCCTTATGACCATGTATCGCAATTAACAGGAAATTTGAACACATTCTCATCCAGGTTCTATATTTAATCTCCCTTCATATCCTGGGGCACTGCAGATGCCAATCTAGAAGATTATGGTTTAATTATGGTTGAGAGAGGTCTATTGCAGTTCATCCCTTGTTGTCATGTCCAATCAGTTCTTATTGTGGCTGCAGTGTGCACACTCTCTATAGAGGACTCTTATGGTGCAGTGGTTGTATCCCTATCTTTGAGCCAGGGAGGTCTGGGCTCTTGACCTACCTGCTCCAGAGAATGTCATAACATGCCTGAACTGGTTGAGTAAAAGTATCCCTACTATCTACACAATGAAGTGCAACAATGTTCTTGAGTGTCCAATCGACAGCACCTCGTCCTTCACCACCTAACAGGGCAAGGCCAGCAGACACATGGGAAGACTACCATGTCTGAGATTCCCCTCTTACACTATGCCAACATGGGCATATAATGACCACTCCTATATTGGAACTGGATCAAAATCCTGGAACTCCCTCCCTAACAACACTGTGAACTCAGCTGCACCACACAGACCTGAGCGGTTCAAGAAGGCAGCTCACCACCACCTTCTCAAATTGGAGAAAGTGAGGACCTGCAGATGCTGGAGATCAGAGTCGAAGGCAATTACGGATGGGCAGTAACACCACATCCCAAGAATTAATTATTTAAAATAAATACCAAGAATTTTCAGTGCTACTTAACTCTCTGGAATTTTAAGTAGATATACGAATCACCTTACAACTTCCTGGTAGAGTATCAATGTAGCTTTTATGAGTTTGAAACTGTGTTCTCTTCTTGTCCCATTTCAGCAATGCACTATCAAGTAATTCCCTTATTTACTGTACCCATATCGTTAAACATCTTATCAACCTTGTTCCCAACACACTATAGATGTCTCCTTTCAAGACTGAACAGCTGACTTCTTTTCCAGTTTCTGCTGATAATCCAACTGTCATGGTCCCAGTGATGTCCTAGGCCAAGCATAGTTTAACTCAGCAGCAGATTGCGAACCCAATGAAGTGTCTACAAAATCACTTCAGTTGGGCCTAAATACCCTGCACAAGGTGTGTTCCCTGCACGATGCAGCACTGACAGGCAGCAGTCAGCACAGTTTGACTTTCTAAATGGTCAATGAATATAGAGGTACAGTGTCAATTTAATTTTGCCTTCACGTCTTTCCAACTGGTGGTGATTAATTGTTATATTCTTCCTAGATTAATCTCTTGCACAACCGCATCAGTGAACACCAGAAATTGTGAGTATATCTAAGATATGTTTCCCACCCTCCCAATGTGCACTGTTTGTGGTCTTTGGTCTATTCATGGGGCATTGGGGGTGGTGGTGGTGGGGGGGTGTGCAGGTAAGGGGTTTTTTTGGTTAGTTCAGTTGGCTGGACAGCTGGTTTGTATTGTAGGGTGATTCTGAGAGCTTGGATCGATTTCCAGATCTGGCTGATGTTACCGTGAAGACTCCACCTTCTCAACTTCATCCCTCAGGTTAAATGCACTACCAGTCATCTCTCTCCAATGAGTGAGCAGCTGTGTGAATCCCCAGGACTACGGTGACTTTAATTGCAATGGCGTGGCATTTCTTAATGTGCACTCCAAAGCCCAACAAGGTAGTTTCACAAAGACACATTGAGAAAGTAAGGCTACAGTTTTGTAGAAAGTTTCACAACGCCTCTGCTTTCCTGAAAGTACTGACTGCCTCTATAGATGTCAGATATCCCTAAAGCAGTGCCTGTTATTGAGATCTAATGCTTGACAGTGAATGTGGCTCTTTGACCATGAAAGAACATAGAACATAGAACACTACAGCACAGTACAGGCCCTTTAGCACTCAATGTTGCACCGACCTATGAAACCAACCTGAAGCCCATCTAACCTACACAATTCCATTATCATCCATATGTTTATCCAGTGACTATTTAAATGTCTTTAATGTTGGTGAGTCTACTACTGTTGCAGGCAGGCCCTTACTACTCTCTGAGTAAAAAAACTACCTCTGACATCTGTCCTATATCCATCATCCCTGAATTTAAAGCTATGTCCCTTCATGCCAGCCATCACCATCTGAGGAAAAAGGCTCTCCCTATCTAACCTCTGATTATCTTGTATGTCTCTATTAAGTCACCTCTCAACCTTCTTCTCTCCAATGAAAACAGCCTCAAGTCCCTCAGTCTTTTCTCATAAGACCTTCCCTCCATACCAACAACATCCTAGCATTTCCTCTGCATCCTTTCCAATTCTTCCACATCCTTCCTACAATGCGGCAACCAGAAATGTACACAATACTCCAAGTGTGGCCGCACCAGAGTTTTACACAGTTGCAACATGACCTCATGGCTCTGAAACTCAATCCCTCTATCAATAAAAGCTAACACACAATATGCCTTCTGAACAACCCTATCAATATGGGTGGCAACTTTCAGGGATTTATGCACATGGACACCAAGATCTCTGCTCATCCACACTAACAAAAATCTTACCATAGTACTCTGTATTTCTGTTACTCCTTCCAAAGTGAATCACCTCACACTTTTCCACATTAAACTCCATTTGCCACCTCTCTACTCAGCTCTGCAGCTTATCTATGTCTCTCTGTAACATGCAACATCCTTCCACACTGTCCACAACTCTACTGACCTTACTGTCATCCGCAAATTTACTAACCCATCCTTCCATGCCCTCATCCAGATCATTAATAAAAATGACAAACAGCAGTGACTCCAAAACAGATCCTTGCAGTACACCACTAATAACTGAACTCCAGGATGAACATTTCCCATCAACCACCACCCTGTGTCTTCTTTCAGCTAAAAAAATTCTGATCCAAACTGTTAAATCACCCTCAATCCCATGCCTCCATATTTTCTGCAATAGCCTAATGTGGGAAACCTTATCAAACACTTTACTGAAATCCATATACACCACATCTACCACTTTACTCTCATCTACCTGTTTCATCACCTTCTTAAAAATCTCAATAAGGTTCGTGAGGCACAACCTATCCTTCACAAAACCGTGTTGACTATCCCTAATCAAATTATTCCTTTCTCGAAGGCAACATTGTTGAGTGTTATCTTTGTCCTTGCTCAATTGGGAACCAAATGTTAGTATTTCACTTTCTCTCTCTTTCTTCATTCCCACCATCAAGGTTTACATTTTACGGCTAATTCTGCTGTACTAGGAATGGTCACTTAACCCAACACAGACATTGGTCCTTCGGAGTCTGAGGGCCCCCCCCCCCCTCCCCACGCAGGGCTCTGTTTACAAGATGAGTCACAAAGGAAGGCAGCCTTGCTGCTTTAACACTCGGTGTTAAATCCCCCGCAGCACCAGAATGGGATATCTATCATGTTGCCAGGGCAACAGCAGCGCAGAGTCAGGCCAAACGATGAATGAGCAGATGGAGTGTCAACTACAGATAGACCTTCAAGTGATTAAAGTCTTCTTTCTGTGTCAACTGCTCAAAATTTTAAAACTAATCAACAAGTTACATAACTGTCTTCAGTGAACTGAAAATAAAAAAATGCTGGAAATCACAGTGGGTCAGGCAGGATCCATGGAGAGACAGCAAGCTAACCTTTCAAGTCTAGATGACTCTTCATCAGAGCTGAAGTGTGGAGGGGGCGGCATTTATGCTCTGGTGGGGGTGGGGAAGAGAGAGAAAGGCTGCTGATAGTGCAGGTTAAGTGATCGGAATGTGAGAATGGCAGAACAATGCTGTGACTAACTGCCAGACTGGAAAGAACAGAGAGTCCCATTGGAGTGGGGGGAGGGAAGACAGAGGGTATGCTGACAGAATGTAACAGGTAAAGGTAAAATAAACAGAATGAACGGGAGTGAGTTCTAGATCTAGATTCCCTACAGTGTGGAGACAGGCCTTTCACCCCAACAAGTCCACATCGACCCTCCAAAGAGTAACCCACCCAATGCACCTAGCAACTATGGACAATTTAGCATGGCCAATTCACCTGGCCTGCACATCTTTGGAATGTGGGAGGAAACTGGAGCACCCAGAGGAAACCCATGCAGACACAGGGAGAACATGCAAACTCCACATGTCGCCCAAGGTTGGAATTGAACCTGGGACCCTGGCGCTGTGAGACAGCAGTGCTAACCACTGAGCCACCATGCCACCCTAATCTGAAGGTGTTGAACTGAATATTAAGTTTCTCTTAGGTGTCTTCTGCCTGCTCCCCAGTTCATGACTGGTGTAAAAAGGTAGTAGCATTCAAAGGGGAATTATATAAGTGCTTGAAAATAAATATTTTCAGGGTTATAGGGATTGGAACTAGTTGGACAGCTCTTTCAAAGAGCTGGAACAGACAAGATAGGCTGAAGAGTTTTCTTCAGGCATTTTGGGGATGCTCCTCATGTCTTTATGAAGCATCAAGTTTGGATCTCACCCTCGGGGGAATGATCCCATGTCATATTATTTTGTATCGCTCTTGGTACCGTTTGTGATATTTTATACACACTCACAGTATTTATTACTTTTGTTCATTCGTGGGATATGGCTGGGCCAGCATTTATTGCCTGCCCCTAGATGGTTTTGAGAAGGTGAGCTGCCTTCTTGAACTGCTGCAGTCTGTGTGGCTACAAAAATAAGAAAGATTCTTTCTCCAAAACCTCACCTCAGGGCTCTGTTTCCTGGTGGAGTATGGTCCATGAAAACTCAGTATCGAGACAGTGAATGTCAGGAGGGCTATTTCTCTATTGGAGGTTTCACAGTTTGGCCTGATACAGTTTTCAGCTGCCATCTGCACCAAGGCCTTTCGCAGTTAGAATAAGTGAATAAGGAGAAGTAAAAATATTTTTATTTTTAGGTCGATTCAATTTAGCAACTTCACTGCAATCAAACGAGAGAAAGATCAAATCAGGAGCTGAACATGCCAATAGCATGTAGGCAGACATCACATAGACAGCACGGAAACAGCTCATTCAGCCCAAGACAGTCATATTTAAAAATAAGGGGTCACCCATTTATAATGGAGATGAGGAAACACTTTTTTTCTCTCAGATTGTTGTGAGTCTTTGGGAATTCCCTTACTCAAAAGACCATGGATGCTCACTCTTTACATATCTTTAAGGCAGAGGTAGATAGATTGTTGATTACTGAGGAGTGGAAAGATTACCAGGGGTATAGAGTTGAGGTTAAAATCAGATCAGCCATGATCTTAAAGGCTCAAAGGGCCACGTGGCCTATTCTTGTTTGTATAAAAGGATCTTGCCAGTGTTTACGCCTGACATGAATCTCCTGCAGCCTACTTCATCTAATCCTGTCAGTATATCCAACTATTCAATTTTTCCTCATCTATTAGTCTGGCATCCTTTTAATTCCTGTCCTGCTGTAGCTGCTCCTATAAGGAGATCTGCTGTTCTGGTATGTTGGTGACTAACCCTGGTTAAGTATGAGGCTTATACTGTGTGAGGTCCCAGACCTTTCACTTCCCTACCTGCCATGACTGTGCCTTGGGTGTATGTCATGCACCTTGTTGTTCCCAGTCTTCTGAGTGATCGCTCTGCTCTCATACTCTTCCCATATCTTGGATGTAAGAAGAGACGGCTGACGTCCCATGCCACACCAGTCAAAGCTTGTGGGCCCCTCACTTTGTTTTGAATGATTTCTGAGTTGAGATCCTGGTGTAATTGCTAGCAGAGTACACAACCAGCTTCCCAGAGTTATAAGTGAACATGTTGGAGTAGGGGTTGGAACGCTAAATGGAGTCAGAAGCTGACATTTTGGGGTCACAAGCTCTGAGTTCGTACTGGCCAATGGCTGTACTAGTTTTCCCTTCCTTCCCAGTTGCTCATCCGGCTGGGAGGGTCACAAGAGCTTTCATTCTTAAAATGAGGTTGCATCGGGAAAGATTTTGGGAAGCACTCTGTGAAGAGAGTTTTGGGGAAACTGATCTCCCTTTCTGATGTACCTGTATGGCTTGGCAGTGGATCATGGGTACAAGCCCTCAGATCTCCGATACCTTCAAATGCACCTATGCCATTTGTCCTTGTGTTGCTCCCGAGTCTATACCTCCTTTCTGATGAACTGCCAAGTTGCAATTACGATGTTATGACACTAAACCAGAGCCACATTACACAAATGGCCCAGTCCCTCGTGACCTGATCTGCTTTGGCCACTTAAATGGGGGTCTGCCCTTTGTAATTTCACAGCATTAACTTCTACATCCCTTTCTCCCACAGCAAAAAAGCAGCGGGAAAAGGCAAGGTTGGAGGCCGCTGGAAATAAACAACAAAGTATATTGGATCTGCATTCAGAGGTTTGCTTCCGACAGACGGCATGATTCCAAACACAAAGACACACTTCCTGACATAGCTCCTGTGCTTTTTTTCCATAGCTACACAGCCAAAATGTGTGTTTCTCACAGTTGATGAAATGGAATTTCCTGAACCTTTCCCTTACCTTCAATGCTTCAATAAAATAATTTACAAAATGATATCTACAGAGTTTGGAAGTGTACCTTTCTGGCTGTTTTGTTTTGTTACAGTGAACGACCAACAGTGACATTACTGGTGACGCTAAGCTCTAAGCTTCTCGATTTGCCTTTTCAATCAGTCTCCCACTTCTTTGATCAAGTGTCAGGAATGCACTGCCTAGGAGGGTGTGTGTGTGGAAGCAGACTATTTCCTCTGGCAAGTGTGTTGATAATCAGAGGTCACAGATTTGAAGTAATTGGCAAACGAACTAGAGAGGAATCAAGAATTGGTTTCATGAAGAGGGTTGTTATAAGCTAGAATGAACTACATGAAATCCGTAAGACCATCGAAAAGGCAACTGATTATGCACATGGAGAGAGCTAATCTTCAGGGTTACCGAGAGAAAGCTGGAGTGTGGTGCTAAATCTCCTGCAAAGAGCTGGCATATTCGTGACAGACTGATTGGCCTCATTTTGTCTGGATGACTTTACAATTCTATCCCTTTCTCCCTCACATAGTTTACTGTGTCCCCTTAAAAATGTGCATGCCACTCACCTCAATCATTCCACGTGGTAGTAAGTACCATATTCTCAACAAAATTGACGTCCATGGACTGTACTTTTGCATATTAACTGGTCCCATACCCTTAAACCTGCATTTCCTTTAAATGAGGGCTTGAGAATCTAAGTATAGATGTCACGAGTTTCTGTGCCACTGTGATTGAGACTACACATCCCAGTGACTGGCAGACCATCTAATATGTTCGGTTGACCATTCGTAGCAGATAGCATGCTGACAGTGCTCAATCAGCCCATACTTACAAGCCACAGAATACCATGTAAGACCAAAAGATGTAAGAACAGCCCTTCAGTCTGCTCTGCCATTGTGAGACCGTGACTCCCCGATAATTGTTAACTCCACTTTTCTGCCTTTTCCCCATAACCCTAGATTCCCTTACTGATTAAAAATCTATCTCAGCCTTGAATACCCTTAATGACCCAGCCTTCACAGCCATAGAGTCATACATAATGGAAAAAGCTCCTCAGGTCCAACTTGTCCATTCAGACCAAGTTTCCCAAGCTAAACTAGTCCCACCTGCCCTGGCCTATATCCCTCTAAGCCTTTCCTGTTCATGTATCTTTCCAAAGGTCTTTTGAATATGCCCTCTGCAGTAAAGAATTCCACAGATTCCCTACCATTTGAAAGAAGAAATTCCTCCTTACTTTTGCCTTAAGTGTGTGACCTCTTATTCTGAGATTATGCCGCCTGGTCCTAGATTCTCCCACCAGGGGAAACAATTTTACCACATCTACCTTGTCTGATAAGTTAGGAATTTTGTGTGTTTCAATAAGGTTGACTGTCATTCTTCTATATTCCAATGAGTACATACTCAACTTACTCAAACTCTCCCCATAAGACCATCCCTCCATACCTGCTATCAGCTTAGTGAAGCTTTTCTGGATTGCTTCCAATGCCAGTATATTTTTTCTGTAGATAAGTGGCCCAAAGATGTTCACATTATTCCAGGTGTGGTCTGACTAGTGCATTGCACAGTTTTAGCAAACTACCCTACTTTTATATGGTATTCCCTTTGAAATATAGGCAATCATTCTATTTGCCTTCCTGATTAACTGCTGAATTTGGATTTTTGTGATCTGTGGACAAGGACTCCCAAATCCCTCTGTTCTGTAGATTTCTGCAGTCTTTCTCCAATTAAATAATATTCAAATAATGTCCAGCATTTGATGTTATTGTGCTATTGAACGATACTTGCTAAATAATCCAGATTGTGCTGTGAAATACACAGGAAACCAATTTAAGATTATCAGTTGGGCTCTTAGTGTGATGCATTTGCACGTGCTAGGAACAACATAAATTAAATCACTAGACCATGGTTTTTGGAGGAAAAAGTTGCATCTTTTTTCATTGGAAAATGGCTCATGGAGACTGCCAATCTCTGCTGCATTGCCCAACCATCTGACCAATCAGTGTTGACCTGTTTGATCTGAGATTGACAGTTAACTGCATCTCCACACCAAGAGTAGCCCAACTAGTCAGAATCCTGTTCTCATGTTGTAGCGAACAGTGATTCTTTTCCGACCCTGGTTGCTTGCACCCACGTCCTGATAACCGAAAAGCTTTGTCTTTGTCTCTCCTGTTAGCAATGTTGAAGTCAATTAATAGTTAATTGCTCAGCATATGCCATGTTGATTTCCAAAAGATTACATGTTGTTTTTATGAAATGCAGGGAAAATAATTAAACAACCACTTTTTCTTTTAATATAAAAAATATTTTGCAGCTGAAAGAAAGGGTTGCATTGTTGCAGAGATATGCACTAGTTCCAACATCTTTCCTGTGTGCAATACAATCTAATGCTCACAATAAAGATGCTGCTTTGAAAAGACATAAAACATTATATAACTCAATATTACTCATTTCTGCAGAGAACTCGTGCATTCCTCTAAGGCCAAAAGTTTAAGTGATGCAAATAGTTCAAATAGAAGTCAATTGAGAGGATGTTAAGTAAACCCAAGGTTATTGTATACAAAGGTCGAATACGAAACTATAAAATCTTGGCCTTGGTGTTTTGAGTTCCTGGAAACATTCTTTGTTTCTTTTTCTTTTACAGAGAGTTGTCTATCACACTTGAAAAATGAGAGCGGAATTGATTGTTCATCAACGTACAGATTATATGTGTACAATGGCACTGCTGCATTGGTTTCATAAAAACAAGATGGCAACTGAGGAGGAGAGGTTTCAGAAACCTAATCCGCAGTGCTGCCCAAAGAGGAGAAAGTGAGGACTGCAGATGCTGGTGATCAGAGTCAAGGGTGTGGTGCTGAAAAAGCACGGCAGGTCAAGCAGGAATTCCTGATGAAGGGCTTATGCCTGAAACATTGGTTCTTCTGCTCCTGGGATGCTGCCTGACCTGCTGTGCTTTTCCAGTACCACACTCTCAACTGCTGCCCAATGACCACTGTCTGAAAGTACACTGCTACAGGCAACTGTTGACATGCCTTTAGGTGATGAACTTTGATGGAACATTACACAAATTGTGAAAGTAGGAAGTTGGTTGTAATTCATTCCCATTTTGCAATGGGAAATATATCACAATTCTTTCAGTGTCACTGGGTCGAAATCCTGAAACTCCCTTCCCAATGGCACCTCATGCACATGGGGTGCAGTGTTTCAAGAAGGCAGCTCACCACTACCTTCTCAAGGGGCAATTAGGGATAGGCAATAAATACAAAGAACTGCAGATGCTTGAGATGTGAATCAAACAAAAACAGACATTGCTGGAGAAAATCAGCAGGTTTGGCAGTATCTGTGGAGAGAAAATAAAGTTAGTTGTTTTGAATCAAGTGATCTTTGTTCAGAACTGGACAGTAAATGTGTGCACCTTGTTTATGGTAAAGCAGGAGGGTGGTGGTGCACAGTTTTGATTGGGGCAATTAATTAGTTTGATAGGAATTGGTAAGTTCATTCTGCCTCAGCATTTGGAATGGCCTCTCAGTGTTCTGTTTCAAAAACAGAAATTGCTGGAGAAACTCAGTAGGCCTGGCAGTATCTGTGGAGAGAATGCAGAGTTGAAGTTTTGGATCCAACACCTTTCTTCAGAACTGGAAAAATGTCCTGAAGTCAAGTCACTGGACCTGAAACTTTAACTCTGCTTTCTCTCCACAGATACTGCCTGTTCTGCTAAATTTCTGTTTTTGTTTGATTTCCAGCAACCACAGTTCTTTGTTTCATCCTTGGAGAGTTATTGGGACCTTTGGTGCTGAGGGTTAGTCATACATCATGGAAGCACACCCTTTGGTCCAACTAATCCACACCGACTATATTCCCAAACTAAACTTGTCCCACGTGCCTGTATTTCGTCCATATCCCTCCAAACCTTTCCTATTCATGTACTTATCCAAATGTCTTTTAAATGTTGTAACTGTATCTGCATTCACCACTTCCTCTGGCAGTTCATTCAGCACATAAAAAGTTGCGCCTAATGTCCTTTTTAAATACATCTCCTCTCACCTTAATAATAAGCCCCTGACTTTTGAAATTACTTAGGGAAAAAAACACTTGCCATTTACCTTATCTATGCCCCTCTTATTTTACAAACCTCTATAAGGTCACCCCTCAATCTCCTGCACTCCAATGAAAAAAGTCCCAGTCTGTCCTCTCAATATAACTCAAACCCTCCAGTCTGGGCAACATCCTGCTAAATCTTTTCTGAACCCTCTCCAGTTTAATAATATCTTTCTATAACAGGGCAACCAGAACTGCACATGGTATTCCAGAAGAGGCCTCACCAACATCCTGTACAACCTCAACATCATGTTCCAACTCCTACACAAGTCTGAGCAATGAAGGCAAATGTGCTAAATGCCTTCTTAACAATCCTGTCTACCTATAAAGCAAATTTCAAAGGATTATGTACCTCAACCCCTAGGTCTCTCTGTTCTACAACACCACCCAGGGTCTTGACGTCTTCTTGCAGAGTTTTGAGTGTCTTGTTAAGTACATTAGGAAGTTAGAAAGGGGCCCACTTTGGTAAATAAAACACATGCTGTTCACCACTCAATACAGGAGCTAATTGTAAAATTGCAAAATGTTTTCATCAGAATATGATTTATACACTTAATGGTAAGGTCCTGGGGAGTGTTGCTGAACAAAGAGAGCACAGTTCCTTGAAAGTGGAGTCTCAGGTAGATAGGATAGTGAAGAAGGTGTTTAGTATGCTTTCCTTTATTGGTCAGAGCATTAAGGATAGGAGTTGAGAGGTCATGCGGCAGCTGCACAGGACATTGGTTAGGTCACTTTTGGAATATTGTGTGCAATTCTAGTCTCCCTCCTACACTAAGGATAGTGTGAAAATTGAAAAGGTTCAGAAAAGATATACAAGGATTTTGCCAGGGTTGGAGGGTTTGAGCTATAGGGAGATGCTGAACAGACTGGGGCTGAAGGGCAACCTAATAGAGGTTTATAAAATCATGAGAGGCACAGATAGAGTAAATAGATAAGGTGTTTTCCCTGGGTTGAGGGAGTCCAAAATGAGAGGGCATAGGTTTAGGGGAGAGGGGAAAGATTTAAAAGGGACTTATGGGGTAACGTTTTCCACATAAAGGGTGGTGTGTGTGATGAATAAGCTGCCAGAGGAAGTGGTGGAGGCTGGTACAACTACATTTAAAAGGCATCTGGATGGGTAAATGAATAGGAAGAGTTTAGGGGGATATGGGGGCCAAATGTTGTCAAATGGGGCTAGATTAATTTAGGATATCTGGACGAGTTGGACCAGTCTGTTTCTATGCTGTACAGCTCTATGACTCTACACGATAACCACAACCTTCTAACTTGCTGTATTGTTATTAGTAAAGTGTAAATCTATTTTAAGTGCAACAAACGACCAAAAATCAAAAAAATTTCGCTGTTTCAATGGATGAGTGGAAAACAGTTGAGGATCAACTCCAGCCTGGCCAGCTGTTCCTCGCCTGATAGCTGTACGCATGCTCCAGGATTACAGCTCCCACAATCCTTCGCATCGACCTCCCTTGAACTACATTTCCCAGAGGTCTACGTCAACGTACGTCAGACGCCGGAATGTCGTCATGACGCAGAGCCCAGCCAGCAGAAAGAGGGCGGCTGCAGTTCAAGATGTCGGAGCGGGCGGGAAGCGGCGCTGCCGCTGCAGCCGCCGTTGCCGCTAAGGAGAAGCGCAGGCAGCAACTGAAGCGCTGGAAGGGTTCTTGCACCGATCTAGAACCGGGCGAGCCGCGGTGGCTGGCGGTGGCGGGAGCGGTCAGCGGTTCGAGCCCGAGGCGGGTGAGGTTCGAGGCGGCTGCGGAGTTCCTGGCGGCCTGCGCCAGTGGGGACGCGAAAGACGCTGAGGAAATGCTGAGGGGAGGCGCCGACGTGAACTGCGCCAACACGGACGGAATCAGTGCCCTCCACCAGGTGGGAGAATAACTGCGCCTGCGTCGGCACGGCAGCCGCGGTGCGCATGTCTAATAGTATGGGCGACGCATGTGTGTTGTTGAGCTTTTGTCGTGGGGGACTCTGGGAGATGTAGTTCAGTCTCGATCTTTCTTCACATTCTAGTCGTGATCAGAACTACATCCCCCACCGTGCACTCGGGTTTCCGCGTCCAGCGACCTGTTGAAGTATTTATAGTGTACATGTTCCCAACTTTGAAAAATTAAAAGTACTACTTCTTTCGCCAGTATATAAAAGGGTGGAACATTGTTTTGATTTACAACTTGAAACTTAAGATGTTAACAGGCGTTTAAATACCCATCACAATAGTGCATTAATTCTGATAACAAAATAATCAGATGTCTTGGGTGGGGTGAAGCCAACGTCGCCCTGAGCCAGGAGCTTGGGTTCAAGTCTCACCTGATGCACGGTGTGCAATAAAACCTCAAAACAGGTTCATAAGAAAATATCTTAAAAACTGAATGGGTCCCCTTCTGATGATGGCGATTTGTAATTTGTTCTGTTTTCTCTCATGTAGACTCAAAATTGAAAGAATGCCCCTACAGTTTTTTAATAGCTCACTGATTAATTGTAGTGGTTTATGGAAAGGTGAATTAAACAACTTGCTGTACGTTTGCGAAATATACTGCAGAGTAGTCAGCATCTGTGAAGATAAAACAAACTCTTCTAAGCTTGGTCCTGTAACTGAGTCGAATGGGTGTGGGTATAGTCTTCACGTAAAATGCTTCGGTGATGCATAGATTGGTGATGTTGCAACTATCCTTCTTGAAAGACAAAAGATTGAGAAGGTTTGATAGAGATCTTTAAAATCATGGTGAAGAACCTGTCTCAAAGAGAAAGTATTGATGTTGGTAGAGTGTAGAGGCACAGGTTTGAGGTCACTGGCAGCAGAAAGAACAAAGGTATGTGTGTGAATTTAATACAGTGAGTGATTTGGAGTGTATTCCATATCTTAGTGTTGTGGATTTGAGGTTGGAATTGGATTATTATCTGTAAAAGAAGAATATACAAGAGTACAAGGAAGAGGAGGGGAATGACATTAAGTGATTTGCTCATTTCTAGAGCTGGGCAAACATGATGGACTGATTGACCCCCATTGTGATCTAACAGTTAGGGTTCTGTGAAGCTTCAGCCCTCTTATTCACTCAAACCTCAAAATATTTCAACCTTGTGTTTAACTCCACATTTCTGTAAACCAATTTCAGTCCTGTGTTTCGAAAACTCTGTTCTGTTCTTGTTCTTGGTCCTAGAGTAACCCAGCACTGACTTCACTCTATTGCAATCAGCTATTCCTTCAGATTTCTGTGTTAAGGTTTGGAGTTTCCTTCTTTAAATCACTGTCTTTCTGCTCTTGCTTAAAATTTCTTTATTTCACTAGGTTTTTGGTCACTTGTCCAAATACCCACTTCCTAAGCTTGGTATCAGCTTTTATTTGATGATCTTCCTCTGTGGTGTCTGTGGAACATCTTGCTAGCTTAACATTAGATATAAATGCAAGTTGTTACACGCGAGCAGTTCCATGTCAAAAGTACTAAATTGGCTGTGAGGCACTATGTGGATAAGATAAGGTGCTAGATTAATACAAGTACTATCTGTCTGTCACTAACTATCGATCAATCTGCAAATTTTCAGTAAATTCCATCTACTGTGTTCCTTAGTGCCCATTGCTTCTCCTTTGGCAGATTTTTTCCCCACATCTAATCCAGATGAATTAAGACTAATGAAAATGCGTTTTGTTTGTTTGCTTGATCCAATGCATTGACAACCCACCTCCTTCCCATCTTTGTATTTGGCACAGGTTGCTTTCAACTCTGCAACCTGTTCCAATTCTTACATTCAAGCAAAAATCTTCACTGAAAATCTGCTCCAAGATTTCCTTGACTGCACATCGAGAAGGCTTTGGTGAGGGTGAGGAGGGGTTCTGTGTTTTCTCTTGCACCATCCCATTCAGACATAATACCCTGTACTCCCTAGTGTAGGTCAACTTGCACAATTGACTTCCAGACCAGCTACAATATCAGAGTCAAGAGTGTGGTGCTGGAAAAGCACAGCAGGTCAGGCAGCATCCAAGGAGCAGGAGAATTGGCGTTTCAGGCATGAGCCCTTCTGCTCCTTGCTGCCTGACCTGCTGTGTTTTTCCAGCACCACACTCTCTACTCTGATCTGCAGTCTTCACTTTCTCCCAGCTGCATTATCAACTTAATTTCAAAATTGGTGTCCTTGTTTTCAGATTCCTCCATGGCCCTCCCTGTCTTTTTTAATCTCAATTTCTGGCACCTTGATGTTAATTTCTCCATTATCTGTAGCTCTTTAGGAAGGAGAATTTCAAAGATGCGCAAACATCTTGAATGGAGAAATTTCTCTTCATTTCAGATCCAAATGATTGACCCTTTTACTTTGCGATCATAATTTTAGACGCAGAGCAGTATGTGAAGTAATAATTTTAGGGTAAAGTGTGTTCAATTTTAAAATATAGATTTTAAGATTTGCTTCTCCTTAGAGCCGTGAACCTTTGGAACTCACTACTGAAGACATTGGTGTTCGTAAGAATTATGGTGGACCCTGGGATGTTTAATAAATTTTAGAGATGGTAGATTTTTATTAATAGGTTAAGCGATTTAAATGAATTGGCAGGAAAATGGAGTTGAGGCCAAGATGAGATCAGCTAGAATTGTATTAAGGAGCAAGTAACCTAGAAGATTGAGGGCAGAGTGGTAGACATTGTTTACTTGGACTTTAGTAAAGCCTTTTGAAGACATTCTATGTTGTAGACTAATTAGTAAAGTTAGATCACATGGGATTCAGTGTAAGCTTGCTAATTGAATACGAAATTAGTTTAACAGCAGGAGACAGAGAAAGATGGTGGAGGGTTGTTTTTCACTGGTAACAGGCCTCCAGCCCAGTATTCCACAGGGTGTGGTGCTGGATCCACTTCTGTTTTCTCATGTATATAACTGATTTAGATAAGAATACCGAAAAGATTGTGAATAAATTTGCAAATGCCACCAGGTTTGGTGGTATAGTGGTAGTGAAGAATAAGATTATCTGAGATTACAAAGAGATCTTGATCAGTTGAGTCAATGGGCAGAGGTGTGACAGATGGAGTTTAATTTTTATAAATGTGAGGTATTGCATTTTGGTAAAACAAGCAAGCACAGGAATTGGTACAATTAAAAGTAGGGCCTTGGGTAGTGTTATAGAACAGAGGTCTAGAAGTCAGGTACATAATTCTTTGAAGTTTGCGTCACGTGTAGACAGGGTGGTTAAGAAGGCATTTAGCACGCTCGCCTTCAGTGCTCAGACCTTTTTTGAGTTGGGAAGTTATGTTGAGGTTATAAAAGATGTTGGTGAGGCCTCTTCTTGAGTACTGTTCTGGTTGCCCTGTTATAGGAAGGAAATTATTAAGTTGGAGAGAGTTTAGCCAAGATTTACTAGATGTTGCTAGGAATGGAGGGTTTGAATTATAAGGAGAGGCTGGATAGGCTGGGAGCCTTGTCATCACTGGAGCATAGGAGGTTGAGGGTGACCTTGTAGAGGTTTATAAAATCATGAGGGTATGGATAAGGTGAATGGCAAGTATCTTTTCCCTAGGGTTGGGGATTTCAAGACCAGGGAGCATATTGTTTTTAAGACGAGAGGGGAATTGTTTTACGTTGGTTTGCATGTGGAATGTGCTTCCAGAGCAACTGGTGGATGTGGGTACATTTACAACATTTAACAAACATTTGGATAAGTACATTAATAAGAAATGTTTTAAGGGATATGGGCCAAGCGCAGGCAGGTAGCACTGGTTTAGTTTGGATTATGGTTGGCATGGACTGGTTGAACCTGAGGGTCTGTTTCTGTGCTGTGGTTTTTGACTCTGTAAATGTGCAGCAGAATCAGGAGTTGAACTGCCTGCTCCTGCTCTAACTTATCTTCTCAATTCTAGACTCCCCAGATGGGGAAATATATCTTCTCAGCACACTTAATCTTATACGATCACCGCTCGTTCTGTCAGCTCCTAAGTTTACTGGCCCATTCTTCTCAGTCTCTCTTTCATCTGGACGCCTCTAGCCAAAAGAATCAACCTCGTGAACCTTTTTTTTTTGTACCCCTGCTTTAGCAAATATGTCCTTCATTTAGAAATTGTCTTGTAGTCACACCATCACTGTGCCACATCTGGGCCAAATGTTGATGTCTCACCAGTTCCAAAGGTTAGTTAAATTGTCTGAACTGGTTCATTTAAAAGTCTGTATTCTTCTTTGGATGCCAAAATGGCACATGCTCTTCTAAATGTGGTTTCACCAAAGGCTTGTGTAATTCCAGCAATGTTTCTTTACTCTTGTACTCCAGCCTCTGTGCGATTAAAAATTACCATGCAATTTGACATGCAAATTTGCTGTACCTGCATATTAATTTTAGTATTCATGTGATTGTTCCATTGGGACATCCGAATCCCTCTGAATACTTAGAGTTAACTAGTGTCTCACCATTTTTTTTTAAGAAAAAACTTCACTTTAGGTGCTTGCTCCTTATTCATAACACTAAACTCCTTAAATTGTACCTCTTTGACCAGTCCTTTTGTTCTTCTCTCTCAATATCAGATTGTGACTCAACATCAACATTTACTTGATAACGCATATGAAGATGTGAGGCATTTTACTATGTGAAATGTGCTATATAAATGCAAGTTGTTGTTGGTACTGAGCTTGCCTGTGTCCCAACTGTAGACCGGTTGTTGGCAAAGCATTGCAACATTTCTGCACATTTTGTATGAATGTACTGCAGCAGCCATTGTCAGTTGCTTGCAACATCAGTTTGACTTGCACACTCCATTCAGCGGAAGTCTTGCAAGAGGAGGAGGGAGTGCATGCAGGAGTGTATTTATGGTTGTGTCACTTTCAATTTAAACAAACATGATTTATGTTCTTCTGTGTGACTGCACTTGATGTTCTCAGTATGCATTAGGCGGAAGAGTTTTGTTTTTTGCCTTTTGCAATCTTGCTGTTCTTTGACACTTATTAGGGTTTGATTCCTTTTAGCTTACCACATGGCCTTAGTGGGTGCCAAACACTACCCAGTATTAAACTAAGACATTCAGACCATTTGGTTCCACGTGTAATTCATGATTTCCGCTGAATTGGGGCTGTAATCCTTTTTAGAACCTTGGTTAGACTGCATTGAGAACAGTTCTGATCACAGTTTACAAAAAGAATGCGAAGGCATTTGAAAGAGTCTTGAGGTACAGTGGTAGTGTCCCTACCTCCTAGTCTGGAAGGTCTGGGTTCAAATATCATCTGCCCTGGTGGTGGTGTTAATCTATTCAAACAAATTAGTACAAAAATAATGACAAGTGTTGGAGAAAAGGTAGAAGAAAGAGATTTTATGGAACGATATTGAGCGTTTGCATTTTTTTTTCAGGAAAATGAAACCTGCCTAGGCTTTTTCTTCAGAAAAGTTGGCGCTCAGAGGAAACCTGACAGATATTTCTCAGTTACAAACTAGTTTTGTTGAGAGGGTTCAATTGAAATCACTGAATCTTCGCAGTGCAGCGGTGTGTCGTTGAACTTTCATGTCTAAGCTGACCTTTTTGAATAATCAATTCAGTTAATACTACCTTCTCCCCTGAAACTCTGCATGTTCTTAGTTTTTAAATAATTTTGCAGTTCTTTTCTACTACCACTTAAGGCTTTCAGAACAACTGATCAACTGACTAGAGGAGAGAGCTCCACAAGTATCTCCAACTTCAATAATGGGGGTGCCAGAATGTTAGTGAAAAAGATAAGGCTGAAGCATTTTCAAGCATCTGCAGCTTGAAGTGTTGAGTACATGATCTGTCTCGGCTTCTTCCGGTGCTCCCAGCCTGACTGATGCCAATCCTTTGTCCATTCACTCCTTCACTTCATGTGGAGTGAAACAGACCTGGATGCTGCAAAGGCTATGGGCCTTGACAACATTCCAGCAGTAGTACTGAGACTACGTTCTAGAATATGCTGCACCCCTAGCCAAGCTGTTCCGGTATAGTTACGACATTTAGCATTTACCCAAGACAAGGAAAACCAGGACAAGCCCAACAAGACTAATTACCACCCCATCCGTGTACACGTTCACATTGGTAAAGTGATAGCACCACTGAAGTCACCTTCTATCAAGCAGCACTGAATTAGCAATAAACTATTCATTGCCATTCAGTTTGGGTTACGCCAGGGCCACTCAGTGCCTGACTTTCTTAGTCTTAATACAGAAGCAACATACGTTTGTACGCAGCAAGACCTGGATAATACTCAAGATGGGTGAGAAAGTGCCAAGTATTATTTTTGACACACAAATGCCAGGTAATGACCATTTCTAAGAAAAGTGATTGTAGCTATCTCCCCTTGACCTTCAATGGTGCTACTATTGCTGGATCTCTCACAATTAACATCCTTGGTTACCATTGACCAGAAATTGAACCAGCTACACACATACTGTGGATACAAGAGCAGCTCAGGCTGGAAATTCTGATTTTCACTTCCTTTCTGATATTTCAAAGCTTATCCACCATTTGATATTGACATTGAACAGGATTAGAGTGGTGCTGGAAAAGCACATTAAACAATCAAACTTGTGTTGGAATACCCTTCAATGGCCTGGAAATGTCCTGCTCTGGCAATATTTAAGCCCTACATTCCAGGAAAAAGAAACCTACTTGATTAACGCCCTATCCATCAACTTACAGATTTGTACACATTCAGTTGCAGCAATAAAGGCTATACAAGGTTCATTTAATGGCATCTTACAGGCTAGTGACCACTACCACCCAGAAGGACAAGGGCAGTAGCTACAAGCACGCCTCACTATCTGCTCACTCCCATTCAAGCCTCATACCATCTTCACTTAAAACAATATCATTATTCCCTTACTGTCGCTAAATCAAAATTCTGGATCATACTTTCTAATAGGACTGCAGCAATAAAGTGACCATCTTCTCAAAGGTATTTGGGGATAGAACAACAAATGCTGGCCTTTACAACATTGCAATTTAAGTTTTGTTTTTATCCTAGTCTGAATTAATACCAACAGGAGAAAATGTTAGGAGAATGAATTAAGTTCCTTGCTTTAAAATAGTTTTATTTTATTCTTTTCAGGCATGCATAGATGAAAATTTGGAAATGGTGGAGTTTTTGCTGGCACGTAATGCCAATGTTGACCTGCCGGATAACGAGGGATGGACACCACTGCATGTGGCGGCATCGTGTGGTTATTCTGAAATTGTTGAGTAAGTTTTAACAAACTTTCTTCAGATTTTAAGTTTACCCAAGTGTACCAAGTGATTTTTTTTTTCATTTTCTTCAAGTTAACAATTGTGAAAGTGTGAAATTTAGCAGGGCTGCTGAGGAGCCTAGTCAATCTCGTGGCCACGAGTGATCCTTTGGAGTTTTGGGACAAAGCCTTGCAATGCATCTGAGCTTTGTGTGGGTAGCTAATGATTCATTGGTAAACTCAAGCTCCCTTTTTGCTGTTTGGTGATGCATTGATGTGGGTGTGAGGAATATGAAGTAACTGTGGTCTTTTTTTTTAAGTAGAACGTCAGTTTCATACTAGGTATGAAAGGTTTTTTTTTTCTATATTTGCTCCAAGTGCAAAAATGCTCGTTGGCACAATTTATCAATGCTGCAAACTTGGGGCTGTTTGCAGCATCTGAAGTACTGATGGTTGCAGACTGGTAAAAGGTAAAGTCATCCTAATCCTCCCAAACAGAAGGCTGGTCTGTCATTAGGGGGAAAGAGCGAGAGAGAGATGACTGGTGATGGTTTAACTTGAGGGTCACCACATCTGCGGTGTTGGGAGAAGTTGAGAAGGAGAGTTCTTCATGGTAACCTCAGCTGGTGTGAGAATTGAACCCATACTACTGGCATCATTGTATCACGAACTGACTGTCCAGCTAAATGTTGATAAATGTGGTGCAAAAAGAACTAATTTTTTTTGTATTATCCATATTATTTACATTAAAAAAAAATGTCTGCACCCTTCATTTTTTTTTTAAACTGGTTGCTGTAATGTTCAGTAATCATATTCAACAATTGTCCTGTTTGGCTTTGAAAATATTAATGGGGATGTTAATGTAATAATTCATAATTGCAACTATTGACAGAGGAAATGTCACTTTTTTTTTCTTTTTAAAAACACATTCGTGGGATGTTGGTGTCACTTGCAAAGCCAACTTTTTTGCCCATCCCTAATTGTCCTTGGCTTGCTAGGACGTGACTCAGTGGGCTAGAGCAGATAAAGGTGGCAGATTTCAATTCTGGTTGCTACATTTGCAGGAAGGATGTAATTTTTCTGGATATTGTACAGTGGGAATCTACAAGATCTTACCAGGATTTGAAAATTTCAGCTATAAGGAAAGATTAGGTCTGTGAGAGTGGCTTTCCTTAGAACAGAGTAGATTGACGGATAACTTGGGGGCTTGGATAGAGTGGGTAGGGAAGACCTACTTCTCTTTAGTAGAGAGGCAATTTACCAAGGGGCATAATTTTAAGGTAACTGGATGGACTAGAGGGACATGAGGAAATACTTTTTTTATTCAAGTGTGGTGGGTATTTGGAAGATGCTACCCAGTTTGATGGTTGATGCAAGAACCCTCAATTCATGAAAAAACCTTACTCCATGCCTGAAGTGCTGTAATCTGCAATGCTGTGGACGAGGTGCTGGAAAGTGGGTTCAGAATGGACAGCTAGTTTATTCAGTCAGTGCAGGCATGAGGGACAGTATGGCTTCTTGCTATGCCATAACCTATAATCCAATACTCACTTTGCTTTGAAGGCATTTGTCTGCATTAGATTTCTTTCATTCATAAGGTTTTAAACCTAGCTCAAAGGATTTAAGTTTAGAAAATTGAAATATCATGGTGCATCAGGGAGCATTGAACTTTGTGGATTGGGCCAGTGTGGAAGTGTTTGATGCTGTCAGTGTGTGGAAAGAAGTGGGCTGATATCATGGAAGTGTTTGTCATTTCTTCACTTCGATAGTTGTATCTGTATTTGAGGAAAAATTAGCCTTGATTGCAGGTGACCTTATTTTCAAAATGGTCATTTTGTGTACTGTAGATGCGGTTCAACAATCCTGAAGAACCAGCTGAGATTTTATTAGGAAGGGTTTAGAGGGATATAGGCCAGCATTTGTCCCATGTGACTAAATCAGTTTAGGATATCTGGTTGAAGGGTCTGTGTCCATGCTGTATTGCTCTGACTGTATTTCCCTTAAGTACAGTAATAAACCAGCTGGGTTTTCACAGCAACCTATGGCTGTTTCATGGTCACCGTAACTTAGACTAGCTTATAATCAAGATTGTCATTGAATACAAATTTCACCAGTCATGTTACCACTGTGCCACCATCTTTCTTATTATGGCACTGGAAGTAAGGATTATGATGCTGCTTAAAACCAATCTCCTTATCCAAGATTTGGTTAACCTGTCATCTTTGCGGTACCACAGTCACTTTTTTTGTTTGATAATGCACCTTAGAATATCTTAAGACATCAAAACAGAAGTAGGCCATTCAATCTGACTTTTATTTTATTTGATCATGAGATAAGGGCATCACTGCTGATTCATCCCTAATTACTCAGGCAGTTAAGAGTCAACTACGTCGTGTATCTAAATTGCGTGTAGGCCAGACCAGGAAAGGAGAGCAGATTTTTTTTTCTCTCTCTAAAGGGTAGTAGTAAATCAGATTAGGTTTTTCCAAGAATCAACATGATCATAATTAGACTTTTTAATTCCAGAATTTTTGAGTTCAAATTTCTGCATGTGCCATGGTGATATTTGAAGCCAGGTTTCAGTGCATTACCTGGATCTCTAGATTAATAGCCTTGTGAATTAATGCTACGAGGCTATTGCCTCTTCCAAAATTGAATCTGCTCTAACCTTCGATGAGATACAGCTGATCCGATAATCCTCAACTCCTATTCCCCCCCCCCCCCCCCAAACCTTGATTCTCTCATTGATTTTTGAATATAGTTACCAGTCTTGAATATAATTAATGACTCAGCCTTGATAGCTCTCTTTGATAAAGAATTCCACAGAGTCACTACCCTCAGAACGCATTCTTCCTCATCTCAGTCTTACGTGGGCAGCTGCTCTGGTCCTAGACTCTCCTGCAAGGGGAAACAACTTCTCTGCATCTAGCTGGTCAAGCCCCAAAGAGTTTTGTATATTTCAATAAGGTCACCCATCACTTTCTAAACTCCCAATGAGTACAGGCTCAACCGAGTCAACCTCCCTGAATGAGAGTCCCACCATACCATTACCAGTGTAGTGAACCCTCTGAGCTGCTTCCAATGCCTGTGTTTTTCCTAGATAAGGAGTCCACAACTGTTGAGTGTTCCAGTCATTTTTTACTGTAGCTTTATGCAATCTGTCATCCATTTGAACAGCTCCTGCTTTCTTCCAGCTGTGATGATACTATGTCTTTAAGAAGTGTATTTAGAGAGAGATATTGAATGAGAGGTGGCAAGAAGTCCATTTAAAAAAAGTAAACAGCTTGTGAGGCTTAGGGTTTTTTTGAAAAAAAAAGTTGGAACAATAGAAGCAGCCTGAATGGGTGGGGTCAACAGGACCAGGAATTTTATTTTGCAGTAGCCAAAGCTACTGAGGTTGTGAAAAGCTGACCAATCTCTGTTGGCTACAACTGAAAGCTGGAGTTCTCTGTCTGAGTTGTCTTTTGATGATCTTTCCTCCTGGATTGGAGAACTGCATTTTCCTGCTTTCTCCCTATTACCTTTCATCCCCTTGGCAATCAAGAGCTTAAGTATGCTCAATGATCTGGCCTCCATAGCCTTCTGTGGCAGTGATTGTGACTGCAGCACTGGTTCCAGTGCACTTCACTAATTTACAGGTGATCATCCTGAAAATGTACTCCCTGCTCCTTCCCCCCACACCCCAACTCTGTTTTCTATTAGTTAGCCAATCCTTTATCCACGCTAATATACTATCTCTAACACCACAGGCTCTTATCACACATCAGGCTGTTTAATAAGGTACCTTATCAAACTTTTTCGGATAATCCAAATATATTGTATCAATTGTTTTTTCTTTATCTATTCTACTTGTTAACCACCTCCAGAATTCTAATAGATTTAGAGTCATTGAGATGTACAGCACGGAAACAGACCCTTCAGTCCAACCCGTCCATACTAACCAGATATCCTATCCTAACCTTGTTCCATGTGCCAGCGCTTGGTCCATATCGCTGTAAACCCTTCCTATTCATATACCCATTCAGGTGCCTTTTGTCAGATAATACTTTCCCTTTGTGAAGCCATGCTGACTCTTAATATGGTTGAGCAATTATGGGGATGCCCTTATGTGTATGTGTATTCTAGAAACACAACATACCCCTCCTAGACCAAGATTAGTGTTGAGAGTTGCCCACAAGATGGGTAGTTAAAGAAGCTTCAAACTAGATATATCTGAAAAATATCTGACGAGACTGTGCCCAACTTGCAGAGTTTTATGGACCTTGCACCTCTGACTGTTTGGAATGTGATTCTTGAGGATGTCGTTGAGATACCAGAGCAGGTTGTGACCCCTACAGCTTATAATTGTGGGATGTGCAATAGACCCTGTTTATTAGTGGCTTTTGGGTCTATATCTGGTACTAATAATGAGGCTTCAAATGGTAGGACAAAGATGACGCCAGCTTCAACCTTCAGAATATCTGCAAGGGTATAATTGAGGGCTGATTAGAACACTACACTAAAGAAACTTCTAAAGAATTATTAAGAACTCTAAGCTAAATTGGAATTTTTTCCCCAATTCATTATATAAGGAAACTAGCTCACTAACTAACTGAGTCCTCTAATTAAAGTTTAGAAGTCTTTTTTTCTTTTTTTAAAAAAAAAAGTATAAAGAGGTCTCAGTCTGACTTTTCAATTGACTGAGAATTTGATCTGAGCAGTTACTATTTACTTGGCTTTGAAGGTAGAGCAGCAGACTATTACTCACTCCGAAATATCCTGTTCTTTTCAACTTGCTGTGAACAGACCATGAGAGACTTTGTATTTTATGTATATTTGTCTTATCAACCACTGAATTCCTGGAGGTAAGTTGGAGAGTATGGATAAAGGAGTATAGCACACCTCTTAATAGCAGCAGTTTAAAATACTAATTGCTATCTTGCATCTCCACTCCCTCTGTTAAAGGGGGGAATTCCCATTTTTTTTCCTTTTAAAAATAGGATGTTTCCATCATAAATGTAGGGATAGGCATTGATAATCAAATGCTTTCAGAGAAGTGATTTTCAGTTTCATGGAGAATAAGGGTGTGTCAGTTTTGAACTCTGCTATCATAACTGAAAAATACCCAGCAGTACAATTATTGATTTAAGGTCCTTCCCAAGTAGTATTTTTTTTATATTTGTACGGAGAGGTTTAAACCGCCCTGATGAAACATTGGTTGACGTTAGTGGCCTGGTACTAGTGCCTGTAGCAATTTTAATTTGAGTTGAGTAGGAAATAGTGGTACCATTAATTAACTAGTTTCCAGGAACAAGATTTAAATATTTAGTTGTAATTTTCTTTTAAACTTTGTCTGCTGGTTACCAGAAACTAAACCTGTGTGTTCGTGTGTACTTGCACAAACCCTTTCCTCCAAAAGTTGGCCAAAGGCCAAAGAGCTTGCACCTTGCTTATCTCTCCTAGTTCCTCAGCCATACACTCACTCTGGTTACTACATAACTGACCAGTTTAGATTTGTTACTAGGTGCACCATGAGGAGTGCTGGATACCTTTTTTAATCAAGTAATGGTGTGTCTTTCCCAAACTTCGTTTCCATCAGTGTACAAAAGTTTGTGCAATTAACACTGGGTACGTTTGTCTTTGTCATGGTGTTCTTTATGTTGCTTTTTGTCAACTTTTCTAACTTGATGAGAGCTCCCTAAATAGTAGTTGACATCAGCATAACTAAAGGTTTTAGAACTTCTAAAGGAAGGAGGACACCGTGTCCTTTGTTAATAGATTCGAGCAACACTGGTCAAACAGAAACTGAAGCATAGATTTTCCTTATTCAGAGAGCTTGTTGGCTATACCATTCTAGAATACTCCTCTTTCCACCCCCATCCCACTTGTTTCCCCTCTTATTATATTCATTGATGGTTAACTAATTAACTGGTAAGTGTTTTCCCTTCTAACTGTAATTACTTAAGTTCATATCCATGAAGATGTTCCATAGGTGTGGACAAAATTGGGAACCCTTTGCAGTATAGCAATGACAACAAATGTATAGTGGGTCTTGCATCATAAAACTTCCCAAGGCTTTGTGAAGTAAATTAGACTTCCATACTACAGAAGACAATGTTAAGGCAGATGGTGAAAAGCTTTGAGCATTTGGTTTGGACTGTCAAAACAAAAATCACATTTGAAGTACTGGCCGAAACATGCCAAATACCTGTTGCACTGAACTGGAAGGTAATTAGGAACCTAAATGCTCAGTGTCTGTGCATGTCCCTCTTTCCAAATGCATTGAATTTAAAT
The DNA here is from genome assembly GCF_037043375.1 of Chiloscyllium plagiosum. Classification (NCBI taxonomy): domain Eukaryota; kingdom Metazoa; phylum Chordata; class Chondrichthyes; order Orectolobiformes; family Hemiscylliidae; genus Chiloscyllium; species Chiloscyllium plagiosum. Next base: position 8,469,293 of record NW_028270171.1, read on the forward strand.
TCCAGTTCAAATCTCGTCTGTTTCTCTCCTTTGTACCTATTCTACCTCTGCCACTTCCTCCAATCTTGTATTTAGAACATTACAGCGCAGTGACCATGTGCTTTTGAATTCCTCCCTATATCGTCCCACTACTTTGTTCCTCCTTTTTATTTTGAGAATCCTTCTGAATATAGTTTTTTTTTCATCAAATCTGTGATTACCATTCCTGCCCTTCCTCCATGGTTTTATGTCCATCTTTTTATCTGTCTCACTCCCTCTCTACACTTTTTGGAACCTTTTGTCTTTCTCTATTTTAAACTGCCATACGAATGACGAAATGGATGCTTGATGTAGATTAGCTCTTTGTCACAGGAGATAACTGTGATCCAGGCTTGAACATTTTTGAGCGACTTCGTGTCTCCATCGGTTATTTAGGAATGTCTGCCACCAGAGTGGCAGTATAGGGATAGGGTGGGACCTTTGGTCCTTGAATCTTTTCCACCATACAATAAGATCATCGCTGATTTGTGACCTGACTCCATGTACCTGTTGTTAGTTCATATTGCTTCATACATTTGACTAAAACATCTCTCCAGTGCAGATTTGTTTTGACACTTGAGCTAGCTTTAACTGCTGTCTGCAGAAGTGGAAGTCTAACCTTTACCATCCTAGTGTTAATTAATTGGTCTACATAAACGTAAGCCTATACCGCCTCGTGTGAAAATTTTATGAATAAACTGTACCCCATTGTCTCGCAACTTCTATGTCAAAATAAAGTATGTGATGGTACGTAAAGGCTTCTCCAGACTTCAAAACTGGACAAGGAGATCAGCAGGGAAAGAATAGAAAGATGCTGATTGAGTCAGATGCTGAAGGGTAGGAAAAGGCTCATATGGAGCACATTTGAAATAACTGGTTGGGCTGAATGGCCTGTTATTGTACTGCAGCATTGAGAAACACCCTGTATCTTTTAACTCCTGCGTGTACCCTCCTGTAATATTTAAATTGCAATCTTATTGTTGAATTGCTACTTATCATTTTTCTCCTGTGTTAAATCCTAGTGAGTGTCCTGCACTTGCCTCCCCCTCCAGCTGGGTTTCCTTTTTTTTTAAGACTTGAAACCAAATCTGTTCAATTTTTATTCATTACAGGTGTTTAATCAACCATGGTGCCAATATTGCAGCTGTGAATAGTGATGGGCAGTTGCCAATTGACCTTGCAGAGGAGGACTACATGGAGACCCTGCTGCAAGATCACATTAACAAGCAGGGTATGTTTAAGCCTCCTGAAACAATGGGTGTTACAATGGTGCCTTGATGAAATCAATTCATGTCAGCTATGACTTGGTGTATCACTCCACTCATGAGTTAGGAAGCTGTGGATTCAAGTCTTTATTTTGTAACTTTATCACGATTTTCAAATCAACTTTTACAAAGATATTATTACACAGCTGCAGAGTAGGTGGGTCTTGAACCCTGGCGCCTCAGTACCGGAGGGTAGGGATGTCACCACTGCACCAGAAAAGGGATTCCAGACATTTGAGCACAGTACAGTACTGAGCACACTGTTGGAGACACCATCTAACAACTAAAACCTCAAACCAAAATACTATCTTCCTTCTTGGGTGGGTCATAAATGATTCAATACCACAATTTGGAAGAGCAGGAGAGTTCTCCCTGTGTCCTGACCAATGTTTATCCCTCCTCCAATATCTTGACTGAAATAAATTTTCCATCTCATTTATGACGCCCTACCATGTTGCAATTCTATAGCTGTGACTATATTTGGTATAAAATATCCATTAAAATGAAAATATTGCAAGTCTGTGCAAAGCAAAAAAGGGCAGATGAATGGAACTAGTAGGTAGTTTCTTTCTATCCTAATCAATTGAGTGATTTCAAAAGTAATGGACAGTAACATACTTTAGGATGCTGTGCAAGGCAGTATACAAGTCTTTTTCTCCTATTCAACTCTCAACATCTCTTGGCATATTTTGTGCAAGAATCTAGAGTTGCCACTAGTTGTAAATCCTCATTAGAGGTAGCCATTCTTCAAAACTTGCAACGTATTGAAATTGTGGAGTTCAGATCAGTGTTGAGACTGAAAGCAGTGGGAGCTGCTCATTTTTATTGACCTGGGAATATTGTTGGTCCCTGCTTAGTTTCATGAATACTGTTGCCTATTTTTAACATTTGAAAATGGGATATTTAAAGTGTTGTGAAAAAGTGTAGTTTTACTTGTCAGGACAACATTGTAATATAAATATCCATTACGTTCACTGATTTACAATGACTCCTAGTCCAGCAACATCTGGACTCCTACACAATTGGGGCTGAGTTGTGAATTATTTAAAACAAAAGGCAAATTTAATTGCGTATGTTGGTTTAATGTGCCTCTCTCAGTTCTCATATCAGAGAGTTTCAAAGTATCACTGTGTTGCTGTGCTATATTCAACCTTATTTATGTTTGCAGTCTTAGGTTCCTGTTTTTGTTTCTGTAGGGATTGATGTGGAATCTGCAAGACGTGAAGAGGAGGAATTGATGCTACAACATGCCAGACAGTGGTTAAACAGTGGGAAGATTGAAGAGGTATCTAATCCGAAATCTGGTGCCAATGCTCTCCATGTTGCTGCTGCCAAAGGCTACATTGAAGTGATGAGGCAAGTAAAATTCAGTTTTGTCCTGTGTGTATAAATATGCTCCTACCAGGAAAACAAAAGTTTGAATCATGGTCTTTGCAAGGCAAGCTATTTTCGCAAGAAAGTCTGATTAAAAACACTAGAGTCCTAGAGATGTACAGCACATAAACAAAACCTTTGGTCCAACTTGTCCATGATGACCAAATATCCTAACCTAATCTAGTCCCATTTGCCAGCACTTGGTGCATAAAGCCTTTCTATTCATATACCCATCCAGATATCTTTTAAATGTTGTAATTATACCAGCCTCCACCACCTCCTCTGGCAGTTCATTCCATCCATGCACCACCCTCTGTGTGAAAACTTTGCCCCTTAGGTCTCTTTTTATATCTTTCCCCTCTCACTCTAAACCTATGCCCTCTAGTTCTGGACTCCCCCACTCCAGGGAAAAGACCTTGTCTATTTGTCCTATCCATGCCCCCCATGATTTTACAAACCTCTGAGGTCACCCCTAGCCTCTGACGCTCCAGGGAAAACAGCCCCAGCCTATTCCACTCTCCCTATAGCTCAAACACTCCAACCCTAACAATACACTTGTAAATGTTTTCTGAACCCTTTTTGGTTTCACAACATCCTTCCACTAGGAAGGAGACCAGAATTGCACGCAATGTTCCAAATGTGGCCTAACCAATGTCCTGTATAGCCACAACATCACCACCCAACTCCGATGCACAATGCTCTGACCAATAAAGGAAAGCATACCAAACGCCACCTTCACTGTCCTATCAACCTGTGACTCCACTTTCAAGGAGCTATGAATCTGCACTCCAAGGACTCTTTGTTCAGCAACACTCCCCAGGACTTTCCCATTAAGTGACTAAGTCCTGCTCTGATTTGCTGTTCCAAAATGCAGCATCTTGCATTTATCTAAATCAAACTCCAACTGCCACTCCTCAGCCCATTGGCCCGTTGTACTGTGGTAACCTTCACTGTCCACTCAACCTCCAATTTTGGTGTTATTTGCGACCTTACTAACTATACCTCCTTTGTTCACACCCAAGTTATTTATATAATTTTGATTGGAGCGGCACGGTGGCTCAGTGGTTAGCACTGATGCCTCTCAGCACCAGGGTCCCAGGTTCGATTCCAGCCTTGAGCGACTGTCTGTGTGGCGTTTGCAAATTTTCCTCTGCATGGGCTTCTTCTGGGTGCTCTGGTTTCTTCCCACAGTCCAAAGATGTGCAGGTCAGGTGAATCGGCCATGTTAAAATTGCCCATAGTATTAGGTGCATTAGTCAGAGGGAAATGGGTCTGGGTGGGTTACTCTTCAGAGGATCGGTGTAGACTTGTTGGGCCAAAGGGTCTGTTTCCAAACTGTAGGGAATCTAATCATAAATGATTTTGTCCTCTGAGCCCTTCAGCTCCAAAAGAGGAATTGCATATATTCCTATAACATGTCATTAATGTAGAAAGTGACCTTGTGAGGAGAGGACCAAGTTCTGATATGACGTCTGCTTGAGTGAGTTGCCAGAGCACTGTGTCAGAGGGTTGCGAGTTCAAGCCCTGCTCTTGGACTGAGCATAGTATGTAAGCTGACCATGTTACATCCCTAGTAGTATAGTCACTTTCCAACATGCAGGGCTTTGAGGTGCACAGATGTGAAAGGTCATGTGCGCAAAAGGATTTTTGTGGTCACCTACCTAATGGTCACTGCAATACAAAGTTATTGTGGACTACTTTGCGGTGATCTGAAAGATGGACACTGATTTGATAAATGCAGCTTTTGTATTATTCTACTACTAAGGTGAGATGTATTTTACTTTAGCCAGGGCTGTCAACTTCAACTGACTGACTGTGTTTCAAATCTATATGGAAGGAAAATCTGATACATCGTTGTATCATTGCTGTCTTTATTTTAAAACGTGTCTAGTAAGAGAAATTGGGGTTGCCTAACGGTATTATTGCTAGACTAGTAATCTGGGGCTCCAGGTAATGTTCTGGGGACCTGGGTTTGAATCCTGCTTTGGCAAATGGCAGAATTTTGAATTCAATAAAGATCTCGAATTTAAGAATCTAATGATGACCATAAAGCTGCTGTTGTCAGGAAAAAACCCACCTTGTTCACTAATCCTCTTGAAGGGAGGAAACTGCTATCCGTACCTGGACTACCCAACATGTGACTCCAGACCAACAGCAATGGTGTTGACTCTTAACTGCCCTCTGAGCAATTAGGGCTAAGCAATTAATGCTGGCCTAGCCAGTAATGCCCATGTCCTTTTGAATTTAATAAAAACGCTATCTGTAATTCTACATTTTTTGCGACAATTACCCTTCAAAAACCTGGTATGACCAGAGGTCAGTGGCTTCCTTCTGCACTTCATTCTATTTCTGAAGAGCTCTTGCTAAAATCCCTGCTCGGAATGTTAAATCACTTTTTTTCTTTACAAGAAGTTCACCGAATAAGTACTTACCATCTATGATGACTCACTTTAACTATGAAATTACCTTCATTTTGACCAGTGCAATTTTTAATTGCAGGTTGCTCCTTCAGGCAGGGTTCAGTGTCCACGCACAAGACAAAGATGGCTGGACACCATTGCATGCTGCTGCGCACTGGGGAATGGAAGAATCCTGTAGGCTTCTTGTGGAACATTTCTGTGACATGGAAGCATTAAATAATGCAGTAAGTTTATGATTTAATGAAAAAAAAAGTTTGATTTTGTAACTTCTGGCACATAGGGACATCTAACCAGAGCCTGTAAGATATTTGAATGCCTGTTTCTGTGGAGAACTTTTTTTACATCTCTACTGTTGCAACATGGTTTGTTTAGTTCAGCTGCTCGCCATTCACCATGGTTATATCAAGAAAGATCGGATGTGGAATGCTTGCATGCCATGTACTTAACCCATTCAATCTGTTGAAGCTACACTACCTATCTCGCCTCCTGGGAATTGAGAACTCTGATTTTAATGGCTTGGAGCTGCATGTGTGAAACCTAAGTGACTAATTAAAAAAAAGGAAAAAAAAAAACCTTGGCCAGTTGAATGTTTTAAAGCTAATGGATATGGAATGTTTCATTCCATGGAAGTTTGTTTGAGAATAGGGTGGACAAAATGTAGAGTTTATTCAAAGGTTGCTGTTAAACTAATCACTTTTTCACCTGGCTATATGAGGAATAAAATTGTTGCCTGAGCACATAATCAGTTCAGGGTGGCTGATGGTTGTACCAACTGGAATTATCACGAATTGAAGTTTCTTTTTCTTGGTAGGGCCAGACACCATTTGATGTTGCAGATGAGGACATTTTAGGATTACTTGAGGACCTTCAGAAGAAACAAGATGATGTGAGTGTTAAGTTTCAATTTATGTATTTTACTAATATCTATATAATACTTAAAAGTTCTGTCTGTGCACTTCAATCTATTGAATTTTGCATTTGAGAGAATTTCTCTTTCCATATCTTTAATTACTTTTGTGTCTCTACGATATATGCACAACCTGATCTCCAGGTGCCCTGCTTTGGGAGATCTGCATTCAGTTTTTGGTGACTGATATTTCTAATGGCCAAAATAAATAAGGGCTTAAGCCAAACTTGTCAAAAATAAAACATTTTTCAAGTTACATGTTAAATAATAAACACCATTTAGATTTATGCATTCTACTGTTCTTACAGTAATAAACATTTTAGGGTTACATCAGTTGCTCTCAAAAAAATCTTTTGGGCTTGAGTTTCATGATTTTTTTGACAAAACTGAGAGCTGAATTTATACTTGATATACTTGAGCATGGGTTGTTTATGTTGCCATTTAACAGTTTTTGAAAATTGGATGCAAAACTCTCATTTCATACTTTACATTTTCTGACACCAAGCTGCACATTAAGTTAAATTTCATACTTTACATTTAACTTAATGTGCAGCTTGGTGTCAGAAAATGACAACAGTACAGGGAGTCCCCAAGTTATGAACCTTTTGTTCTTAAAAAATGCAATCACGTACAGTGATTTCAAAGGTCCAATATACAAACACTTCCTGTACTTCCAAATGCCTCTTTTATATTGTCCTGCATTGTGTTCCAACCTGTGAACGGATTCCAGAACGGAACCTGTTTGCAACCCAGAGATTGCCCATATAATGACTTCGTACCTGTTGCAAATCTTGTACGTTGGAAATATGATACATAGGACATAATGACACAAGCAGTTTCCATTATAGATTCTCTTAATCATCCTGTTCAGGTATTGTGACACCTTGGCAGCAGGTTGGACTTGAACACAGGTCTTGTGGCTCAGAGGGATCTACTATTACACCACAAGAACCCCAACATCCCCATTATAATGAGGCCACTAGAATTTATAATAGAATGCATTACCTTAAAATGGAAATTCAAATTCATGCATCTTGTCCCCTACTGCATTTGAAGATTACACTTATTTATGATTTCCATTGTTATGAGAGATTGATCAGTGTTTAAAACTAATTTAATTTTTGTAAGAATATCAGTACACACTTCCCTAGTGCCATCTCGTTAAGACAATGATTGGTTGAAAATCTTTTTCAATTTGTTAATGGGATGTGAGCACTGCTGGCAAGGCCAACATTCATTGTCCATTCCTAAACATCCTTTACAAGGTGATGGTAAGCTGTCTTCATGAACTGCTACAGTTTGTATGATGCTACATGTTCATTACTGGTTGGGAGGGAGTTTTAAGAATTAATTTGTGACCGTAAAGGTGATACAGTTGTAAGCCAGGATGGTGTGTGGTTTGGAGAGTAACTTGCAGGAGATGGGTCTGGATGGCAGGTCTCATGGGTATGGAAGCTGATATGAAAGAAGCTTGGCAAATTACTGCATGGTACATACAGCTGCCACTGTGTATTGATGAAGGTGGAAATAGTTATGATGGTGGATGTGATGTCTTCACCACACTTCTGGCTTCTGCATTTAGCTGGTGGGTCTTTGGGGAATCTCAAGATTAGTTACTCTGACTAACCCTTGAAGCCACATTTATATGGCTCACTTAGTTCCTGGTTAATAGTAATTCCTAACATGGATTCTGATGGGTAGTTCAGCAATAGTAATACTAGACTAGACTAAGTGAGAATATCTGGCTTGGGGAGAACATTAGTTCCTAATCCCCCTCCTAATTGCTGCCCAGTTTTGGTGGGAGCATATGCTTCGAGAAATGGGACAAAGATAAGGCCTGGATAATGAATCTTGTGCTTCCTGTCAGACTCTCAATGATAGTTCTGAGCAAGTTAGCAGAGACTATCCAGACAATAATGATCAGGAATTGGTGACTTCAGGAGAGTGACAGAAGAGGGGTCTTGAAAGTTAATTACAGGTGAAGAAAGAAAACTGTTCACTTTTATTTCCCATCTCGTGTGTTACACTTTCTAATTAACACACATTAAAATTGCAGTAAATTGAGAAGTTAGAACATTTACAACACAATTGAGTATTTGGTATGCATTCTTCTATTAACACAGCTGAAGACCGAAAAAGAAGAAAAGATGAAACGAGCCATTATTGAAACCTCTATACAGCAACAACAGCAGCCGGCTAAACCCAGGAAGTAAGGAATCTCTGCACTAAATACAGTTTAATCTTGTAATTACAAACCCATAGGCAGCAATGTTTACATTTCTGAAGCTATTGTTTTATTGACCTTTTGTGCTCATACTTTAATGTATGAAATTCATGGGGATACAGAATTTCTTTTTCTTTGTCCCGGCAGATTATTGACTTGAATATGTTACAAAATCATTGGACATTGTTGAAATGCAGAGTTTGACCAACATTGGGACAGGTGCAGTGTTCAATCCAAATAAGATTCACCCTATTAACATTGCAAACTTGGGACAATGAATACCAAATTTGCCACAGGCTGCTGGAGGAAGTGTTGATCTTTTTTCATCAGTTACTCACCAATGTAATTATGCATATTTACTGCTTGTGTTGAGCTGGATGAAAGCAATGACTTCACGACAATTATAATGGTTGACTATAAGGTAGATGATCAGAAGTTGGGCTGAATGATGTACTAGTTTGCTCTGCCATTCAATGAATTGAGAATCCTTGTGTCCACTTGTTTCCTCCCACCCCATGACCTTTGATTCCCTTACTGATTAGGTAAATTTAAGGCAGATTTTTAATAACCCAGCCTCAACAGCCCTCTATGGTAAAGAATTTCACAAATTCATTACCTTCCAAGAAAAAGTTCCTCCTTTCTGTCTTCACTGAACAAGATTACACCCCCTGATCTTAGACTCTTTCTCAAGGAGAAACAGCATCTCCACATCTACCCTGTCAAGGCCCTGAATAATCTTTCTTAAATAAAGACTTCTTTCTTTCATCTAAACTTCAGTGAGTACAGGCACAGCCAACTCAGTCTGTCTCCTTGTAAGGAAATCCTCCCATATCGGGGATCAACTTCATTAACCATCTCTGGGCTTCATCCAATGCCAGGATTTTTTGTTTTAAGGTAAGAGGACCAAAACAGTGTTCCATGTGTGGTCTGACTTCAGCCTTGTTTTAGTAAGACCTCCCTATTTTTATTTTCTGGTCTTTTAAGATTACTACCCCTGCATCTGTTATCTCTGTAGCTACTTCCTTTAATATCCTACAGTATAATCCATCCGGTCCAGAAGATCTATCCGCTATTAGCCCAATTAGTTTCGCTATTAAATTTTTCTCTGGTGATAGCTATTGTGTGTTTCTTCCCCACCTTCTGCCCCTTGATTGATTTTTTTTTTTTTTGTTTTTTTTGGAATGCTAGAATCCTCTACAGTGAGGACTGTTGTGAAATATTTATTCAACTCCTTTGTCATTTCTTGGTTCTATGGGGATATTTTCTCAGCCACATTCTCAATGGGGCTTCTGTTCATTTGAGTCCCTTGTCTTCCTTTTCTATATGTTTAAAGAAGCTATTACGTTCCTTTTTTTTGTTTTACATGCTAGGTTACCCTCATTTTATTTTCTCCCTTTTGGTCTTGGACATCATTTGTTGGCTTTTAAAACTTTACCAATAATGTTTGTCACATTTGTATTTTGGTTTTTCTTTTATTTGATACGATCCTTAATTTGCTTTATCCATGGTTGGTTTATCCCCTTCATAGAATCCTCCTTCACACTGGAATATGCCTTTGCTGTAATTCATGAATGACTGACTGGAGGTGGGTGGGTTAGTGTTCTTTCAGGTCAGCTATATTAACATTGCTTAACTTGTCTGATGAGTCAGATGGTAAAGGCAGGCTAGAGCTGATGTAGAAAGATCAGATGATTATTATTCACAGATGCCAAGTTGAACTTTTGCTTGGTAGCATAGCATTTGAATATTGCTGACGAAAGAGGTGTGTTGTTGAAGTACTTCGTCTTCTACCACTTCTTTATATATCTTTATTGCTCATTATGCTCTCTCCATAACAACAGTTCAACCTGTCAGAGTTGATTTGTCAACCAATTAGCCCCTTTTTCCTTTGTAAAAATCATTGCAATTCTTTGAAATTTGGCATTCCTGCATTTGTCCTGACCAGTGCAAAACAAAATACTTTGGCAATATCTTTCTCTCTGCAGCTATATACCAAATAATTGATGTCCAAAGGGGCAGGGTTGGTGGATGGATGGGGTCCTATGGTGCATTTGTCTCCTCCTGAGCCCAAACTGATTATCTCCCCTCCTATTTCTTGGCTAGAAAAGTATATGTGAACTTTAGTTCCCGAAAGGGATTGAGGACAATGGAAAATAGGATATGAAAGCAAAATTTCATGTTTTTAAAAAGGTGATTGCAAGCGTAAATAAGTTATTGTTCCCAATGTTTAAAACAAGCAGTCACATTAGATATTTTAGTTTATTCAATGCTGGTCCACAACATTCAGCACTTTTTTTTTTAACCAATTACTGCAGTGGTGCAACCAACGTTTAGCATCCATTGTGCAGAATAGGGAGAACTCTTTTCACGTGAACCTGTCCATTGTAAGAAATGGAAGTTGAACTGGCAAGCATTACGAACAGCAAATCAAAGCGGCTAAAATGAATTGCTAGTGGCCAAGTGAAGCGCAAAGCTGTTAATTGTAGGATCACAGGAAGAAAATCTGTTGGGAGGTTGATGGCTGATTAAACCAGAAGCTCAACATATTATTGATGATGTGGATAAGTATCTAGAGCAATTCCAGTCGTACATTATGCTTTTTTTTAAAAAGAAAAACTGATTTCAGTTAGTTGAACTGATTAACTTGCTTTGAAATGAACAGAAAAAAACAGTACCGCAATGTCCAAGTACAATATTGTTTGCTGGTGAACCTGTTTATATGTAGTTTGTTCTTTCGCAGGGTTCCCAACTTGTGGGTTAGTTATGAAGTGAAATTGGCTAACTGGGTTTTTTTCCTTAGAACAGAGGGGAAACATGATTTAATTTGTGTAAAATTATGTGGAGCATATGTTGGGTCGACAGAAAGGAACTTTGCAATTTTGGAGAAGATTTGTAGCTTAGGTTGCAAGCTTGCTCGCTGAGCTGATGGATTTGTTCACAGATCATTTGTCACCATGCTAGGTAACATGATCAGTGAGCCTCTGGTGAAGCACTGATGTTCTGTCCCACTTGCTATTTATCTATCTTGGTCTGTTGTGTGACACCACTTCTATTCTTTCTTTTTCTGAATGGGATAAATGGGGTTCAATTTGATAGTTTGTTAATGGAGTTCCTGTTTGAATGCTGGCCTCTACGAGTTCCTGAGTGTGTCTTTATTTAGCCTGACCCAGGATGTATTGACCATGTTGAAGTGATGTCCCTCTTCGTCTGTGTGTATGGATACTAGTGATAGTTGGTCATGTCTTTTGGTGGCTGGTTGGTGCTCATGTATCCTGGTGGATAGTTTCCTGCCCATTTGTCTAATGTAATGTTTGTTGCAGTCCTTGCAGTGTATTTTTGTACAGGACGACCCCATATCCACAGGTCCCATTTCCATGGTTTCAGTTACCCACGTTTTACCGCAGCCCAAACATATAACGGAACCTTCCAGAACCAGGGGCCAGCAGGCTGCCAGGAAGGCAAGTTTCCCATTTAATTGAATGGGTTCGCACCTGTGGTTTCGGGCTTCTGCAGTAGATATTGGAACATGTCCCCTGCGGTTACGGGACGACTAATGTATATGATGTTTGGTCTGCTGGTGGTTGGTATGGGATCCTTTTAAATTCATCAGGCGATGTTTCAGCGTGGTGGTAGGTTTATGGGCTACTATGATGCCTCAGGGTCGGAGTAGTCTAGTCGTCATCTCCAAGATGTCTTTAATGTCTGGCAGGGTAGCTAAAGATTCTGGAAGTGTTCAATTCCTGCTTCGGGCAGACTGTCCCTGTGTCTGCGTGGGTTTTCCCCCCTACGATGAATTGGCCATGCTAAATTGCCCATGGTGTTCAGGGATGTGCAGATAAGGTGCATTAGTCGGGGGAAATGCAGAGGAATAGGGAAGGAGAATGTGTCTGGGTGGGTTACTCTTCAGAGGGTCGGTGTGGACTTGTTGGGCTGAAGGGCCTGGTTCCATATTGTAGGGAATCTAATAGCAGACCCAAAGCTTGAGCTGGATCGTGGGAAGGGTTGTTCCTCTGCATAAATGCTTTTGCTTAGAGTCCTGATATTGGTGATCTCGTAGACATCCCATTGATTTGTTTGTAAAGCTTGTCGTTGAAGGTGAAGTGGGTTGTGAAGCATGGTTCTATGAGTTTGAGGATGCTGTCTGTGCTGATGGAGTTGGTGCTGTCAGGTGTTTGTGTTCTTGCTTCATCTAGCAGGGAGGCCAGCGTTTCCTTGGCTAGGCTGATGTTTATTGATGTGAATAGGGCTGTCATGTCAAAGGGCACAATGACCTCGTCGTCCTCTACCTTGGTGTCTTTGTTAAGGATTAGATTAGATTACTTAGTGTGGAAACAGGCCCTTCGGCCCAACAAGTCCACACCGACCCACCCAGACCCATTCCCCTACATTTACCCCTTCACCTAACACTACGGGCAATTTAGCATGGCCAAATCACCTAACCTGCACATTTTTGGACTGTGGGAGGAAACCGGAGCACCTGGAGGAAACCCACGCAGACACTGGGAGAATGTGCAAACTCCACACAGACAGTTACCTGAGGCGGGAATTGGACCTGGGTATCTGGTGCTGTGAGGCAGCAGTGCTAACCGCTGTGCCACTGTGCTGCCCAAGGAATTCCTGGGTGGAGTGGATGGAGTGGCTTGAGTCTTCTAGGTGATTCGGTTTGCGTTGCTAGGTGTTACAGTAGAACGCAAAGCCAAAGTGAATGCAAAACTAAAGTGACAGACAATTATTTACAGGAAAGACACACACACACACACACTGACCAGATACTCAACTACAGGAGCAACCATCCCAACACCCACAAACGGAACTGCATCCGGACATTATTTAAACGAGCCACAACACACTGCACCACCCAGGAACTAAGAAAAACACCTGTACGACATGTTTGGGGACAACAGGAACCCGATTAAGCGCAGTCTGCCAATTCCTGCACAACAGACCTAAACAAGAAGACACATCATGGCCAGAGACTCTAGCCACCCTGCTATAGAATATAGAACAGTACAGCACAGAACAGGCCCTTCAGCTCACGACGTTGTGCCGACCATTGATCCTCATGTGTGCACCCTCAAATTTCTGTGACCATATGCATGTCCAGTAGTCTCTTAAATGTCCCCAATGACCTTGCTTCCACAACTGCTGTTGTCAACACATTCCATGCTCTCACAACTCTGTGTAAAGAACCCTCCTCTGACATCCCCTCTATACTTTCCTCCAACCAGCTTAAAACTATGACCCCTCGTGTTAGTCATTTCTGCCCTGGGAAATAGTCTCTGGCTATCGACTCTATCTATGCCTCTCATTATCTTGTATACCTCAATTAGGTCCCCTCTCCTCCTCCTCTTCTCCAATGAAAAAGGTCCGAGCTCAGTCAACCTCTCTTCATAAGATAAGCCCTCCAGTCCAGGCAGCATCCTGGTAAACCTCCTCTGAACCCTCTCCAAAGCATCCACATCTTTCCTATAATAGGGCGACCAGAACTGGACGCAGTATTCCAAGTGCGGTCTAACCAAAGTTTTATAGAGCTGCAACAAGATCTCACGACTCTTAAACTCAAACCCCTGTTAATGAAAACCAAAACACCATATGCTTTCTTAACAACCCTGACCACCTGGATGGCCATTTTAAGGGATCTATGTACCTGCACGCCAAGATCCCTCTGTTCCTCCACACTGCCAAGAATCCTATCCTTAATCCTGTACTCCGCTTTCAAATTCAACCTTCCAAAATGCATCACCTCGCATTTATCCAGGTTGAACTTCATCTGCCACCTCTCAGCCCATCTCTGCATCCTGTCAATGTCCCGCTGCAGCCTACAACAGCCCTCTACTGTCAATGACACCTCCAACCTTTGTGTCGTCTGCAAACTTGCTGACCCATCCTTCAATCTCCTCATCCAAGTCATGAATAAAAATTACAAACAGTAGAGGCCCAAGGACAGAGCCCTGTGGAACACCACTCACCACTGACTTCCAGGCAGAATATTTTCCTTCTACTACCACTCGCTGTCTTCTGTTGGCCAGCCAATTCTGTATCCAGACAGCTAAGTTCCCTTGTATCCCATTCCTCCAGACCTTCTGAATGAGCCTACCATTGGGAACCTTATCAAATGCCTTGCTGAAGTCCATATACACCACATCCACAGCTCGACCCTCATCAAGTTTTCTAGTCACATCCTCAAAGAACTCTAAGGTTTGTGAGGCATGACCTGCCCCTCACAAAGCCGTGTTGACTGCATTTAATCAAGCCATGCTCTTCCAGATGGTCTCGAACCCTATCCCTCAGAGTCCTTTATAGCACCTTGCAGACGACAGACGTGAGACTGACTGATCTGTAATTGCTGGGGATTTCCCTATTTCCTTTCTTGAAGAGAGGAATTACATTTACCTCTCTCCAGTCCTCTGGTACGATTTCAGTGTAGAGCGAGGATGCAAAGATCTTCGCAAGTGGCGAAGCAATTGCATTTCTCGTTTCCCAAAGCAGCCGAGAACAAATCTGGTCTGGGCCTGGCAACTTGTCAATCTTAATGTTTGACAAAATTTTCAGCACATCAGCTTCCTCTATCTCTATCCATTTCAGCATGCACACCTGCTCTTCAAAGGTTTCATTCACTACAAAGTTCGTTTCTTTCACAAAGACAGAAGCAAAAAACTCATTTTGGGCTTCCCCTACCTCCTCAGACTCCACACACAAATTCCCTATGCTATCCCTGATCGGCCCTACTCTTTCTTTGACCATTCTCTTATTTCTCACATAAGTGTAAAATGCCTTTGTGTTCCCCGTAATCCATTCTGCCAAGCCTTTCTTGTGCCCCCTTCTGGCTCCCCTCGGACCATTTTTAAGCTCTTTCCTCGCCTGCCTGTAATCCTCTAGAGCTGAGCTTGACCCTAGCTTCCTCCACCTTATGTAAGCTACCTTTTTTCCTTTTGACGAGAAGCTCCACCGCTCTCGTCATCCAAGGTTCCTTTATCTTACCACTTCTTGCCTGTCTCAGAGGGACATATTTATTCATCACATGCAAAAACTGTTCCTTAAACAGTCTCCACATGTCTATAGTGCCTTTACCATGGAACAATTGCTCCCAATCCATGCTTCCTAACTCATGTCTAATCGCATCATAGTTTCCTCTTCCCCAATTAAATATCCTCCCATTTTGCCTAATCCTCTCCTTCTCCATAGCTATGTAGAATGTTAAAAATCACACAACACCAGGTTTTAGTCCGACAGGTTTAATTGGAAGCACACTAGCTTTCGGAGCGACGCTCCTTCAGGTGATTGTGAAGGAGCGTCGCTCCGAAAGCTAGTGTGCTTCCAATTAAACCTGTTGGACTATAACCTGGTGTTGTGTGATTTTTAACTTTGTACACCCCAGTCCAACACCGGCATCTCCAAATCATATGTAGAATGTGAGGCAGTTGTGGTCACTATCACCAAAATGCGCTCTCACCACAAGATCTGATACCTGCCCCGGCTCGTTTCCGAGCACCAAGTCTAGAATGGCCTCTCCCCTCGTCAGCCTGTCAACGTACTGAGTTAGGAAACCCTCCTGAACACACCTTACAAAAACAGCTCCATTCAAGTCTTCTGCTCAAAGGAGGTTCCAATCAATATTGGGAAAGTTAAAGTCACCCATTACAACAACCCTACTACGTCCACACTTTTCCAAAATCTGCTGACCTGTGCTTTCTTCCATCTCCCTGCTGCTATTGGGGGGCCTGTAGTAAACCCCTAATGAGGTGACTGCTCCCTTGCTGTTCCTAATTTCCACCCATACTGACTTGGTAGGCAGATCTTCCTCAACAATGGAAGCTTCTGTACTGTGATACCCTCTCTGATTAGTAGCGCTACACCCCTCCTCTTTTTCTCCCTCCCTATTCTTTTTAAATGCTCTAAACCCTGGAACATCTAGCAACCATTCCTGCCCCTGAGAAACCCATGTCTGTGTTATGGCCCCAACATCATAGCACCAGGTACTGATCCATGCTCTAAGTTCATCACTTTTATTCCTGATACACCTTGCGTTAAAGCAAACGCACTTTAACTGATCCCTTGGTTCCTTCCCAGGAAAATCCTTCCCACTAGCTGGTAGACCAGCTACCTCTTGCTATTGCCTAATCTGCATCAACTCTCATCTCTGGTATACAGCTCAGGTTCCCAACCCCCTGCCATACTAGTTTAAACCCTCTCGAACTACTTGAGCAAATCTTCCACCTAGGACATTGGTCCCCTTCCAGTTCAGATGCAACCCGTCCTTCTCGTACAGGTCCCATCTTCCCCAGAAGGCATCCCAATTATCTACATATCTGAAGCCCTCCCTCCCTCCTACACCAGCTGTGCAGCCACGTGTTAAGCTGCGCCCTCTCCCTGTTCCTCGCCTCGCTATCTCGTGGCACCAGTAGTAAACTAGAGAACACTACTCTGTTCGTCCTGCTTTGCAGCTTCCATCCTAACTCCCTGAAATCACTTTTTATATCCTCGATCCTTTTCCTGGCTATATCATTAGTGCCAATATGTAACACGGTTTCTGGCTGTTCGCCCTCCCCTTGTAGAACCTTATACACCCGATCGGAGAGGTCCCGGACCCTGGCACCAGGGAGGCAACATACCTTCCGGGAATCCCGATCCTGACCACAAAATCTCCTGTCGATTTTCCCCTAACTATCGAGTCTCCTACCACGAGTACTTTTCTATTCTGCCCCCTTCCCTTCTTTGCCACAGAGTCAGGCTCAGTGCCAGAGAACTGACTGCTATGGCTTTCCTCTCGTAGGTCATCCCCCCCCCCCCCCCCACCCCCCCCCCCATCCCCCCCAGCAGTATCCAAAACGGTATACTTATTGCTGAGGGGAATGTCCACAGGGGATCTCTGCACTGTCTATCTGTCCCTTTTCCTCCCCCTAACTGTAACCCATCTATCCTTGTCCTGAGCCTTAGGAGTGACCAACTCCCGGTAACTCCTCTCAATTACCCCCTCAGCCTCCCGAATGATTCGTAGTTCATCTAGCTCCAGCACCAATTCCCTAACACGGTTTTCAAGGAGCTGGAGCTGGGTGCACTTCCCGCAGATGTAGCCAGCGGAGACATTCTGCAGGAGGAGCAAGCAACTGCCCTAACATCCATACCTGACTTATCTGAACACCCATTCGGTACTAAAGTAGAAAGCTTAGTTCAAGTTGCTATAAAATTAATAACAAACTTATATTCAATAGAGGAAGTTTAGAATGAACCTTATCTTATTAACTAGGTTAGAGGAGGAGGGCGGGTCGGAGACACTACAGTTGTAGAGTCTCTGGTTTAGCCGCCTTGCTGATATATATGGTCACTGCTTTCCTTCCCGGCTGCCCCTCTGGTCCTCTTCACTTCCTCCGCTGCTCTCGCTCCTTCTGTGAAAGGGAAAACACCGCTGTCCGCTACCGGTAAGTAATTTTTAAAAGCTGCCTTACCTTCGCTGCAGTCTTTCAGGTTTGTCTTACCTCCGCTTCTGCTCGCACTCAAAATACATTAAAGATATCTTGGAGATAACAACCAGCCTATTGTCTTCCATAGGCATCATGGTAACCCACAAACTTACCACCACACTGAAACATCTCCTGGTGAATTTATAGGACCCCATACCAACAACTAGCAGAACGTCACATACAGAATACCCTGCAAGGACTGCAACAAACATTATGTTGGACAGATGGGCAAGAAACTAGCACAGGATACGGGAGCACCAACTAGCCACCAAAACACATGACCAACTATCACTAGTTTCCATACACGCCAACGAAAAGGGACACCAGTTCAACTGGGACAATACATCCAAACAAAGACACACACAGGAATTCCTAGAGGCCTGGCATTCAAACCAGAACTCAATTAACATGTTGGTTTGGACCCCATTTACCAACTTGTCAGAAAAATGAACCAGAAGTGATATCACCCACCACAACAGACCAAGACACACAAAAAAGCAAGTGGGACAGAACACCAGCAGTTTGTCGATGATGATGTTGCCTAGCATGGTGACAAAACATCTGAGAAAAAAAGTCTACCAGCTCACTGAGCAAACTTATAACCAGAAAAGATCTTTTCCCTTCATGAGGGATCAGTGACCAGGCGGCATAGGTTTACGGTGTGTGAGGTTTCGAGGAGGAGGCAAACATTTATTTTCACCCAAAGGGTATTAGGAATCTGGAACCTGCTGACTTTTATGGGTGCTAGAACAGAAACCCTTATCACTCAGAATATTTAGGCATGCACTTGTATTCCTTGATATTACAGAGCAGTGGGCAAAGTGATGGAAAATGAGATTCAAAGTTAGATGGTTGTAATTTTGACCGGCACAGACTTGATATTCCATTTTTTTGTAGTCAGACATTTACTGCACAAAGGTTTTTGGTTTCCATCCTTTCTCTAATTCCACTTCTGTTTTACCAGGAGCTCTGTGTGTAGGATGAGCAGCAAGGAGAAGATCTCTGTGCAAGACCTGTCAAAGGAGCGTAAGACGTTGGAAGCCTTGTCTTTGGATGAAAGCAAGAAAGAGGAATCCAGCAGTTCGAGTTCAGAAACTGAGGAGGCATCGGAGTCTGATTCAGAATGTGAAACTGGTAATGACAACTTAATTTTTGGGGGGAGAAACAGCAAAATATTTTGCCTATTTCATAGACACCTTTTTTACTTAAAAATAAAGATTAGAATGATGTGATTACACATTTTATTTTCAATCTCAAAGTAAAATATACTCTTCAAAGTTTGTGCGAAGATTTGTAGCTCGGGTGCTCGTTGTTGTGGTTCTGTTCGCCGAGCTGGAAGTTTTTGTTGCAAACGTTTCGTCCCCTGGCTAGGCGACATCATCAGTGCTTTGGGAGCCTCGTGCGAAGCGCTTCTTTGATGTTTCCTCCGGCGTTTATAGTGGTCTGTCCCTGCCGCTTCCGGTTGTCAGTTTCAGCTGTCCGCTGTAGTGGTTGGTATATTGGGTCCAGGTCGATGTGTTTGTTGATGGAGTTTGTGGATGAATGCCATGCCTCTAGGGCATGGCATTCATCCACAAACTCCATCAACAAACACATCGACCTGGACCCAATATACCAACCACTACAGCGGACAGCTGAAACTGACAACCGGAAGCGGCAGGGACAGACCACTATAAACGCCGGAGGAAACATCAAAGAAGCGCTTCGCAGGAGGCTCCCAAAGCACTGATGATGTCGCCTAGCCAGGGGATGAAACGTTTGCAACAAAAACTTCCAGCTCGGCGAACAGAACCACAATAAAATATACTCTGATATAATCAAGCTATTTTTTATAATTGGACAAATACGTGTCTCTGTCACAACTAAATAAGGATGGAAAATAGGAGTTTGTCTAATTAAAACCATTTCAGTACATGGCACAAACATAAGGCATAATGTTTTTTTGTTGTAGAAAATGTCCTGCCACGTTGTTTTCAAATTAGGCAGCGCTGTTTTAAAATTTGATGTTGCTGTTTGAGGATGGAGATGAGGAACTGGTTTATATTCTGAGGGTTGTGCAACTTTGGAAGCCTGTGCCTCTGGTGTGAAAGCTGTTATCATAAAACATCTTTTTAAGATGGAGGTAGGTGGATTCTTGTTAGGTAAGGAAATCCAAAGTTACCAAGAATAGGCAAGAATGTGGAATTTGAAGTGCAAATCAATCAGCCATGATCTTTATTGAATGGCAGAACGACTGGATGGGCCAAATGGTCTACTTCTATCCGTTTTGTATGCATCAGTTGTTCTTTGTTGCTGAGCAGAATTTCCTTTAACTTTTTTGCACAGAAAAGAACAAGAAACCAGTCGTCAGTAACGACACCAATAACTTAAATGGCACTGAAGTTATTCCTCTAGCGCCTACTGTCACCCTTGCACCATCAAGCCTGCAGGTAAGAGCATTGAATGATGGCTTTGTTGCAATGCTGAACTAAAAGTTTCTGTTGTGCACAGAAACCAAAGTAGAGAAACTCATGAATTAGGACTGTCTTCTTTACTGTTCCTCAACATCCATGTAACATGAGAGACTTGTGTGGGCTCAGGTTCCCAGAAGCTGAGAGAGGAGTTGGAATAGGAGAGACTGGCACTAATGAAAGCATGAGTTGGGGTTTCAGCAACAGATGAACTGACGGTTGGAATTATGAAGATGGGAGTAGATAACATTTACGCTGGTGGACTTGACCTGACCTCTGAATCAAACCGGCCCTAATCCTGCTAGCTCTGCCTGAGGTAGTGATCAGGGAGCAATCGTTGCGGATGGAACAGTGTTTATGGCAAGGGTCAAAGACTGCAGCTTTGGCTGGTCCATAGGCCAACGACACTAGTTAGTGAGGCAGAGCTGGCAGATTTCAGTGTACATGTGAAACCTGGTGAAGGAAAACAATCAGGATTATGTTGTAAGTGTTGCTCACTGAGCTGGTAGATTTGTTCTCTGATGTTTTGTCATCAGCCTCTGAAGTGCTAGTGTTCTGTCCCACTTGCTATTTGTGTCTTGGTCTGTGGTGGGTGATATCACTTCTGGTTCTTTTTTCTGAGAGGTTGGTAAATGGGATCCAAATCGATATGTTTGTTAATGGAGTTCTGTTTTGAATGTCAGGCCTCTAGGAATTCCTGTGCGTGTCTTTGTTTAGCCTGTCCTAGGATGGATGTATTGTCCCAGTTGAACTGGTGTCCCTTTTCATCTGTGTGTATGGAAACTAGTGATAGTTGTTCATGTCTTTTGGTGGCTAGTTGGTGCTCGTCTGTCCAGTGTAATATTTATTGCAGTCCTTGCAAGGTAATCAGGGTTATCTTTGTGTTGAAGAATGATCTGGAGTGTGAGTGAATATTTGACAAGGCCCAATAGTGTTTGGCTTGGCGTGCTAGATTTGGCCAGTAATTGCTAAATCTTTTGTCCCATATATATTTAAATCTGCATTTCTTGAATTTAAAGGTGACCTGCTGGAGGTTGAACAGGTTAGGAGAGAGTAAGGGTTTTACTGGAGAGACCTGGATGCCTAGAGCCCAGATAAGGGGGAGGGTGTTAGAGTTGCGAAGGCTTGTGTACAGCAGATCTTGTTAGTGCAATCAGAATATAGTGTGAAGCTAGATTTAATAACTGAGTCGGAGGTAAAATAAAATAACAGATAAGCCACGGATTGAGTTTTGAGAAGACTTGTAGCTCAGGTTGAGGTTCTACTCACTCTGCTGGAAGGTTCGTTTCATCACCATACTAGGTAACATAATCAGTGAGCCTCCCATGAAGCTTCGCTAGAGGCTTACTGACGAAGCGTCTGAAAACGAACCTTCTAGCTCAGCGAGCAGACTTGCATCCAAGTCATGGATCATTGTTTGCAATAAAGGCAAAATAAGTAGAGTAGAATGTGTTTTGAAGAGGCAACAGAAAGCTAAACGAACGACTGTGGTCAGGTTTGGACATGTTAAACCATGAGTCTATTTCTTGTGTCTCCTGTGCAAAGAGGGTAGGATGCAATTAATGAAGACATCTCGAGCACTAAGTGCTGTTGAAACTGTGTAGGCAGGAAAGTTAATTTGAAGGAGCAAGAAATATTGCAGGAAGTATCATTGTTTATGTAGCCCCATTAGCATCACAATTGTGTACAGATGATAAAGGATGAGATGGTGGAAATGAGCAAGATAAAGCACTAATGCTTTTGCAACCTGAGGTAGCACGTGACTGACCTAAATGTGAAAAACTTTGCAGACTAAAGCCATTTCAGTTATTTTTAGCTGTATAATTTGTTTTGCAACTGTGAATGCTCAGCTCGATCAGAATAGGATTGCATTCAGAGCACGTTGCTCCATTTTCAGTTATGACTTTGTTAACAAGCAAACAGTGCAAAACATAGAGGAGTAATGTTTCACTTTGGTGAATTGCTTATGGAAGATGGTGGAGAGGCTAGTATTTGGCTGCAGCTATGGGAGCACAGATTATGGCCTTCTACTTCATTTTGATTTTTAACCCAACCTTCCATGTTACTTGGTATTCTATAATACAAAGCACAATTTTTCTTTGTGGGCACTTTTAATCCCTTAATTTGCACAAATTCCTTTTCAATTAGGTGATGCAGTTATGTAGTAACCTTGCTTTCTATATTTGTGCTGCTGTAATGGGCATTTGAGCTTCTTAATAGAATTAGAATAATTCATTTATTGCCTTCAATAATTATCAGCCACAAATCTAAAGCCACAACAAACAATGAAAACATTAATCTCCTAAATACGGTAATTATTAAATTGGGACAAGACAACAGGTAGATGTTAGCAACAGAATTTATTTCAAAATAACATACTCAAGTTTTAATAAACAACAATCACTCTAAATATAGCATCCAGTTTGGAGAAGCCGCAGCTAGAGAATTTCCACTGTATATTCATGAAGCTAGAATATTCTAACTAAGCATTTGCTACCCCTATTTTTAAACTGCATCATGTCTCCCTCTCGGATTTAAATTTGACAACTGACATGGTATTCATTGCAATACCATCCAGTACAGTATTCCTATGTAGTAACTTCCAGACAAGTCCCGATTGCTTGTCGTCTTTTGTGGTTGGCACGGTGACTCAGTGGTTAGCACTATTGGCTCACAGCATCAGGGACCCGGGTTCGATTCTAGCCTCTGGCAACTGTCTGTGTGGAGTTTGCACATTCTGCCAGTGTCTGTGTGGGTTTCCTCCAGGCACTCCGGTTTCCTACCGCAGTCCAAAGATGTGTAGATTAGTTGGATTAGCCAAGGTAAATTGCCCATAGTGACCAGGCATGTATAGGCTAGGTGAATTAGCCATGGGAAATGCAGAATTGCAGGGGGGGGTGCGTCTGGCTGGGATGCTTTTCAGAGAGTCTGTGTGGACTTGATGGGCTGGATGGCCTGCTTCTACACTGTAGGGATTCTACGATTCTGTGAATATATGCAACATTTCACGATGTTTTGTCATTACCTCCGTGATCGAAAGCTTCTGAATCTCTTACTCAGCTGTGTGTGTGTGTGTGTGTGTGTGTGTGTGTGTGTGTGTGTGTGGTCTCCCTATACTACTCCAGTTGCCTTTCCTCCTCATCTCGTCCTTTTGCAGCTTACCCCCTCTTCCCCACAGTTCTCCAGGCCTCTCGCACGTGCCCCATAATCTAACTCTCTACCCCAATCCAGATTGACTTGCTATATCTCCCTGCTGCCTCCATCTCTATTTTATTAGCCCCCTTCTGCCACACTGCCCTCTACGCCTCTTGGTACAACTGAGGGACATTAGAGCTTAGGAAAAAAATTCAGGGCAGTACTGGTTTAGTGAAGCTAGCCAGCTGTCTGAAATGTTGGAGCTATGTCTGAGTAAATAATGAAATCCAGCTTCCCAAACCTGGGAAAGGCAAGTGTACTACTGGAGTGAGCAATTGAGGCCGGGTCTGGCGGGGTGGTTTTGAGAGGATCCCAAAAGATTCTCAAAAGACAACAACTGGACTAACGTTGTAAAGTGTTATTGAGACTCTGACTCATTGCATCACTAATATCTGGGGTTGCTGAGAAATCCCTGGGATCTGACTTGATTTGCTTTTTGATGTGACCTGTGGGGTATTTGACTGCATTTTTGTATGTTGTGCATAATTACTTCCAATTAATTCTGGATGTTAGAACATGAGTTGTGTGTATTTGTATATCTGTTCTAACTTTTTGTACAGAAGAGGTTATTGTATGTTCAACCAATGGCACTTTGTAGTTTTATTCTCTTAGTAAGTAACTGATCTCACTGGCTACTTTTTCAAACGATCCTGAGCTTTATTTATTAAATAACAAATTTTGTGATCAAATCTGGATAGTACCAAAGGTTCCATGTTTAACAGTAGTTGAATCTCTGGAATCCCACATTCAATGCCAAAGTAGTAGCTTTATGTTCTAATACTTGGCTCTTCACTATATGCTACTCTGGCTTCCTTTTCAAACCAAAACCAACAGTTCAGTTCTTTTACAATGAAACAGTTGAACAATAGAAACTACCTCTGCCTTCTTGAGTATGTAGGGATTGATAATAAGTACATCCTAAGAAAAAGTGAGAGGTGAGCATTAGTACGTAAAGATTTCCTGATTTTTAAGCAGCAGCATGTGTAGGGTTATGTCAGCTCAAACCAGTAATTTGTGGATATAGACTTCCAGACATTTACAGCACAGAAGACTGCCATTTTGCCCATCATCTGCCAAGGTTAAGAAAGATCAGGTTACGCTCATTCCATTTATCAAATTTTTGATCTCTAGCTTCTATGGGGGCTTTGGCTATGTGAATATGTAAATACTGTTGAAGTGTTACAAACGTTTCTGACTCAACCTCTCTACAGGCTGTGTTTCAAGCTTCCACATGCCTTTGTGAGAAATAATTTTTCCTTGATTCTGTACAAATGGAAAAAGTGCTTCCTATCTATCCTGTCAATGTTCATAAGATTGTAGCTGGATCTTGACCTTTAATGCATTTTTTTCTCCTCTATTCCCCCAGTGTTCTCTGCTTAAACCTTATCATTCAAAAATAAATCTGTTACTCATCAATATGACTGAGCATTCACACGAGGATGGAGAATTGACAGCCTCTGCTTGAAGTTTCTCCTCCACTCAAGCCTTATCCTGAGGCTATGATTCCTGACTATCCAGCCAGGGGAAAATGCATTTAACGAGGGAGAACTGTCTTGTGCGTGTCCTTCTTTCTCATTTCTTACTATGTGCAGACGTCCATCTTCCAATCAAGTATCTAAATCCATGTAAGTGGGAATATCCATCTAGGGTATCATTGCATTTATTTTCTCTCCTACTTTTCTCTGCAGGACACTGACTCATTTGCAAAGCTAACTGTCAAGCAAGAAGCTCCTCCTGCAGCTTGGCGTACTGGACTTCGGAAAACTGGCAGCTATGTCACGCTACCTGATGCACAGCACTCTGCTGAGAAGATCCCACTAGGTGGTATCAAACGCTCTGCTTCTTCACCACGATTGGGCTCTGATGGGAAGGTCAGTAGAGTTCATTATTTGGCTTGCTGTTTTTGAAACGTAGGTTCTCCATTTGCTGAACATGTTGCACCTTTCTGTTTTTTTAATTCATCTGTGGGACTTTGGTGTCACTGGCTGGCCAGCATTGATAGCCCATCCCTATTTGCCCTTGAGAAGGTGGAGGTGAGCTGCCGCCTTGAATCGCTGCAGTCCACTTGCTGTGGGTTGACCTGCAATACCAGTAGGGAGGGAATTCCAGGATTTTGACCCAACGACTGTGAAGGAACCACAGTACATTTTCCAAGTCAGGGTGGTGACTGGTGTTATAGACTAGGCCAGACCACTCATAACATAAGCAGGCAGCTCCAGACCATAATGTTGCAATTTGTTTTAAGTGTACAGTGAAAATTACCTGGAGTAGGTTAGCTAGGTTGACAACTAAATTTTAAAACAAAAATTTATTCGCACAATTACACAATAAACACACAGAACAGAACCCCTACACAACTCAATCTGTCCAAACTAGACTTAATTTATGCTGTTCTGAATATACACAACAGTTCCAATAAGCAAACTCCCTTTAAAACCCAATATAAATGGAATACATGCTTACAAGTTGAAGGGCAGAGAGAGAGAGAGAGAGAGAGAGAGAGTTTCTATACCGGTCACTGTTGAACTCCTTACCAGTTCAAGACTGAACTAAACTGCTCAGTTAGAGAGCTGACCACTCCCTTTTCATTCTACAGGTCACTTCTAAAATATAACCACTTTGGCCTGAAGTCTCATCTGTTTACATATAAACAAAAGGTCTCTCAAAATCCTTTTCATCTGTGGTTTGGTACAGACTGATCAGAGACCGGCCTGGTTTATTACCCCTCTGAAAAACATCAAGGGCAGCGTATCCTTGAGCCAAGGAATAGCTTTAGAAAGGGACAACCTTTGTGACACTGGCTTGGAGGGGAACTTGCAGGTGGTGGTATTCCCAAGTACCTGCTGCCCTTGTCCTTGTCCTTGTAGATGGAAGTGGTTGTAGGTTTTGAAGGTGCAGTCTGAGGATCTTTGGTGAATTTCTGCAAGTGCATCTTGTGGATAGTACACACTGCAGCTACTGAGCATTGGTGGTGGAGGGATTGAATGTTTGTAGATATGCCAATTAAGTGGGTTGCTTTGTCCTGGATGGTGTCAAGCTGCTTGAGTGTTGACAAGTGGGGAGTATTCCATCACACTCCTGACTTGTGCCTTGTGGTGGATAGACTTTGGGTGTCAGGAGTTGAATTACACGCCACATTGTACCTAGTCTCTCTGACTAGCTCTTGTAGTTGCTGTTTATGTGGTGAGTCTAGTTAAGTTTCTTGTCAGTGGTAACACCAAAGATGTTGACAGTGGGATATTCAGTGATGGTAATACCATTGAATGTCAAGGGGTGGTTATTGGTGATGGTCATTGTCTGGCATTTGTATGGCATGAATGTTACTTGCTACTTGTCAGCCCAAGCCTGGATATTGTCCAGGTTTTGTCTCATTTGAGCAAGGACTGCTTCAGTATCTGAGGAATCGCGAATGGTGCTGAACACTATGTAGTCATCAGCAAACATCCCCACTTCTGACTTTATGATAGAGGGAGAATTATTGATGAAGCAGCTGAAGATTGTTGGGCCTAGGACACTACCCTCAGGGTCTCCTCCAGAGATGTCCTGGAGGTGAGATGACTGACCCTCCATAACAACAACCATCTTCCTTTCTGCCAGGTTTGACTCTAACCAGCGGAGTGTTTGCCCCTTGATACCCATTGATTCCCGGTGTCTGGGAAGTTATCAACTTGTAAGAATGCCTGTTCAGTTTCACAGACAGTAATTACAGACTTTAATGTTCTTCGAAATATTAACATGACTCAGTTGTTTTGCCTGTACCCTCAACTTATTTCCTGCACAATTATTATACCCAATTGTGGAGTCACCTAATTGACATTGTCAGCTAGTTTGTGGTGAAACAGTGCATTGCAGTCAAGATATATATTAATTTTTTTTTGAAGTTATCTTCAAACATAACGGATTTAAACTGCTGTAATAGGAAGTGAATTGTTCAAAGTACAGAATTCTGTGTCAAACTTTAACAATTTTATATCCTTCAATGCAATCACTTCTTATTGATTCAGACTCTGGCAAATA
The DNA here is from genome assembly GCF_037043375.1 of Chiloscyllium plagiosum. Taxonomy (NCBI): domain Eukaryota; kingdom Metazoa; phylum Chordata; class Chondrichthyes; order Orectolobiformes; family Hemiscylliidae; genus Chiloscyllium; species Chiloscyllium plagiosum. Next base: position 8,496,624 of record NW_028270171.1, read on the forward strand.
GAAGGCTAGTCTCCTCCAACTCTTCCAGGGGCAATTGGTTTATTCTAGGAATTGGTTTGGTGAACCTTTGTAACACTGCCTCCAAAGTATATAATTCCTCCTTTAGACAGGGAGACTAAATCTATACACCATACTCTAGATGTGCTCTCTCACCAAGGCCCTACTGAGTTGCACTAAGACTCCTTTCCTCCTTTTGTATTCTAGGAATTTTGTAATAAAGATTAACCTACAAGTTGCTTTCTTGTTTCCTGTATCTGCATGTTAAAATTTCTGTAATTTGTTTATGGATCACGGATTCCTCTGAATTCCAAAATTTCCCAACTGTCACACCATGTGAAGAAAACTTTCTGCTTTCTGTTTCTCCAACCAAAATATTAACTTCATTTTTCTGCACATTGTTACCCACTCATTTAACCTATTATAAACCCTTCTGCAAGTATTGAGGATGTTAGGTATAACTTCACAGTTCTGTTATCAAGAAAGACTATCAGCTAAAACTATACAGCCTTCAGGATGACATTTAATAGCAGCCTTAAAGTTATGAAAGTTTTCTATTATATAGGGGAATCACATGGGAAGAACAAACCCATAGATCATCAATGCAATACAGTCACTTAAATCAAATCGAGAGTTCAAAGGAAACATCTATACCTGATAGAAGTGAGAAGGTGGAGCTTACTTGGAATGATTGAGACAAACATCTTTAATATCAATTGAATGTCTAGTTGGATGGTGAAAGGATTAGAAGATCACAGGTACTATGAGTGGAACAAATGCTCCAACATACACTAGTTAGGCTAAATTGCTTATTTCTGTGCAAGTATTCCTCCCTGATATGTTTTGGCAACAGCACCCACTTCCCTTGATGCATCCGATTGAATTAAATGGCTTAACCTTTTCTTGAGAAACCCCTGTTCAAACTATTTTGATCAACCTGAGAGTGCAGAACTCTGAAGGCTGTGTTGATGAATAGAATGACTTTAAATGTATATCCAACAGGCAGTTCCCTCTTACAAACCATCTTCAAGTGCACTTTGACACTGATGGTGAATAAGATGGGATGTGTATGGTTTCTGCAGCCTGCACAAATATTTTAACAGTACAACAGCCATCTGACAAGACAGACTGGGTTTAATATCCTCATTTTGGAAGGCAGAACCTGCAACAATGCAGCTCTCCCTCAGTACTACACTGGGATGTCAACCGAGGTTGCCCGGAGTTGTAGCAATGGACCCACAACTATCTGACCCAGTATATACTGAAAGAACAATGGGAGAGATATAGAGAAGACAATGAGCCAGGAGGAAAGAATGTCCACATCAGCTGGGCTCAGTTTATGATATTGTGAGAATAAGGAAGCTGATAAAGTAGAAACCTGAACACGTGAAAAGCTGCTTATAATAGTAAGAATCAGAATATTTTCAGGTATTGTTTTACTTCAGAAGAAACTGCCTCCAACAGAGTCACTGCCTTTCTTTCACCATTGTAGTTGAACGTTGCATAGCAATTATTGTAATCCGATTGTGGTGATCTTTGGTATCGGTAATGTTGTTAAAGAGAATGCGGTTTTGGGAAAAAGATGGGTATGAGCAGATGGAATATTGCCGTCAGTGGAGCACTGAGAAAGGAGAAACATCAATCATCGAAAGAGACATTAACAAGTTTAATGAAATCTACTCTTGCAAGTCATTTAAATAAAGAAAACTGAATATCAAAAGTTGTGGTTCTGAACAAAATATAGTTTGTGTTTCACTACAGATAATCTTAACTTTCTTGAAATTTAACAGCAGAGAGTTTGGGGTGTTTTGTCCATTCCAATCTGTTTGATCACCAACCTAAATGCTGCTTTTTGAGTTTGTGGTCTTGTGCCACAAATTAGCTTTCAAAAGCTAATAAACTAAATAAGGAAGTTGGGAGCAACTTCTTTATTCTAGGAATATTTAGAAAGTGGAACTTGAGCTTTCTGAAACTTTATTTAGACATCTATGCTTCCATACTTTCAGATTCCTTGGTCTCATGTTCTGGAATTCCCTACACAAGCCTCTCTGCCTTCCATCTGCCTCTTTTTAAAAAATCCTCCTTGGAACCTACTTCTAGGCCAAACATTTGGACCTTTTTGTCCTGACATCTCATATGATTCAGGATCAGAGTTTTTATTTGTATTGGCCATTTTAAGGGCCTGGGTCATTTTGCTGTTAAAGGTGCTTTGTGGTTGGTAGGGAGGGTTTCGGGTTTTTGGATAATTGGAGCTCTTTCTGGGGTAGGTGGGACCTCTACAAGCAGGATGGTCTTCATTTAAACCAGAGGGGTACCAATATCTTGGGTGGGAAATTTGCTAAAGCTATTAAGGTGGATTTAAACTAATACAGCAGGGGGATGGGAACCAAAATTGTAGGACAGGTACAGAAGAGGATGAGAGTAGGGAGTTCCCAAATCAGGTATCTGACACTGGCAAGCGAGAACCTGGTTTGAAGTCTGTGTACTTCAACGCGAGGAGCATCAGAAATAGAGTGGGTGAACTGGCAGCATGGGTTGGTACCTGGGACTTCAATGTTGTGGCCATTACGGAGGCATGGATAGAGCAGGGACAGGAATGGCTGTTGCAGGTTCCGGGATTCAGATGTTTCAGTAAGAACAGAGAAGATGGTAAAAGAGGGGGAGGTGTGGCATTGTTGATCAGGGACAATATTACAGTTGTAGAAAGGGTGTTTGGGGACTCGTTAACTGAGGTAGTATAGGCTGAGGTTAGAAACAGGAAAGGAGAAGTCACCATGCTGGGAGTTTTCTATAGGCCTCCGAATAGTCCCAGAGATGTAGAGGAAAGGATAGCAAAGATGATTCTCGATAGGAGTGAGAGAGGCAGGGTAGTTATCATGGGGGACTTCAACTATCCAAATATTGACTGGGATCACTACAGTAGGAGTACTATAGATGGGTCCATTTTTGTCCAGTGTGTGCAGGAGGGCTTCCTGACACAGTATGTGGACAGACCTACAAGGGGCGAAGCCACTTTAGATTTAGTACTGGGTAACGAGCCTGGCCAGGTGTTAGATTTGGAAGAAGGTGAGAACTTTGGAGACAACGATCACAATTCTGTGAGGTTTACTTTAGTGATGGAAAGGGATAGGTGTACTCCACCGAGCAAGAGTTACAGTTAGGGGAAGGAAAATTACGATGCAATTAGGAAAGATTTAGGAAGCGTAGAATGGGGAAGGAAACTGCAGGGGATAAGCACATTAAAAGTATGGAGCTTATTCAAGGAAAAGCTCCTGTGTCCTAGATCAGTATGTACCTGTCAGGCAGGGAAGAAGATATAGAACGCGTGAGCCGTGGCTTACTAAGGAAGTGGAATCCCTGGTCAAGAAGAAGGTGGCTTTTGTTAGGACAAAATGTGAAAACTCCGGGTGCTTGAGGGTTACAAGGAAGTCAGGGAAGACCTAAAAAGAGAGCTCAGAAGAGCCAGGAGGGGACATGAGAAGTTGTTGGCGGATGGGATCCAGGTTAACCCTAAGGCTTTCCATAGGTATGTCAGGAATAAAAGAATGACGAGAGTTAAATTAGGGCCAATCAAGGATAATAGTGGGAAGTTGTGTGTGGAGTCAGAGAAGATAGGGGAAGCACTAAATAAATATTTTTCGACAGTGTTCACTATAGAAAATGAAAATGTTGGCGAGGAAGATAGAGATACTTGCATCTAGACTAGAAGAGATTGAGGTTCACGAGGAAGAGGTATTAGAAATACTTTAGGGTGTAGGTTTGCTCGCTGAGCTATAGGTTTGATATCCAGACGTTTCATTACCTGGCTAGGTAACATCATCAGTGGCAACCTCCAAATGAAGCGAAGCTGTTGTCTCCTGCTTTCTATTTATATCTTTCTCCAGGAGAAAGATATAAATAGAAAGTAGGAGACAACAGCTTCGCTTCACTTGGAGGTCGCCACTGATGTTACCTAGCCAGGTAATGAAACGTCTGGATATCAAACCTACAGCTCAGCGAGCAAACCTACACTCTAAACCTCAACCTGAGCTACAACTCTTTACAAACCTTGCGATTAGAAATACTGCAGAGTGTGAAAATAGACAAGTCCCCTGGGCCAAATGGGATCTATCCTAGGATCCTCTGGGAAGCAAGGGAAGAGATTGCCGAGCCTTTGGCATTGATCTTCAAATCATCGTTGTCTACAGGAATAGTGCCTGAGGACTGGAGGATAGCAAATGTGGTTCCCTTGTTCAAAAAGGGTAGTAGAGACAACCCTGGTAATTACAAACCAGTGAGTCTCACTTCAGTTGTTGAAGTGTTGGAAAAGGTTATAAGAGATAGGATTTATAACCATCTAGAAAAGAATAATCAGGGGCAGTCAGCACGGTTTTGTGAAGGGTAGGTCGTGCCTAATGAATCTTATTGACTTTTTTGACAAAGTGACCAAACAGGTAGATGAGAGTAAACCAGTTGATGTGGTGTATATGGATTTCAGCAAGGCTTTCGATAAGGTTCCCCACAGTAGGCTATTATACAAAATGCGGAGGAATGGGATTGTGGGAGACATAGCAGTTTGGATCAATAATTGGCTTGCTGAAAGAAAACAGGGTTGTAGTTGATGGAACATGTTCATCTTGGTGTCCACTTATTAGCGGCAAACCGCAAGGGTCGGTGTTGGGTCCACTGCTGTTCGTCATTTTTATAAATCACCTGGATGAGGGCTTAGAAGGGTGGGTTAGTAAATTTGCGGACGACACTAAGGTCGGTGGAGTTGTGGATAGTGACGAAGGATGTAGTAGGTTGCAGAGAGACGTAGGATGCAGAGCTGGACTGAGAGGTGGCAAATAGAGTTTAATGTGGACAAGTGTGAGGTGATACACTTTGGCCGGAGTAATCGGAATGCAAAGTACTGGGCTAATGGTAGGATTCTTGGGAGTGCAGATGAGCAGAGAGATCTCGGTGTCCATGTACACAGATCCCTGAAAGTTGCCACCCAGATTGACAGGGTTGTTAAGAAAGCATACAGTGTGTTGGCCTTTTATTAATCAAGGTATTGAGTTCCAGAACCAGGAAGTTATGCTGCAGCTGTACAAAGCTCTGGTGCGGCCACACTTGGAGTATTGTGTACAGTTCTGGTCACCGCATTATAAGAAGGATGTGGAAGCTTTGGAAAGGGTGCAGAGGAGATTTACTAGGATGTTGCCTGGTATGGAAAGAATGTCTTACGAGGAAAGGGCTAGGCCCTTGAGGCTGTCCTCGTTAGAAGAAGGTTGAGAGGTGACTTAATAGAGACATACAAGATAATCAGAGGGTTAGATAGGTTGGACAGGGAGAGCCTTTTTCCCAAGTATGGGGACAGCAAACACGAGGGGACACAACTTTAAAGTGAGGGGGGATAGGTATAAGACAGATGTCAGAGGTAGTTTCTTTACTCAGAGTAGTAAGGGTATGGAATGCTTTGCCTGCATCGGTAGTAGATTCGCCAAGTTTAAGTGCATTTAAGTGGTCATTGGACAGGCAAATGGACGTACGTGGAATAATGTAGGTGGGATGGGCTTCAGATTAGTATGACAGGGCGGCGCAACATCGAGGGCCGAAGGGCCTGTACTGCGCTGTAATGTTCTATGTTCAACTATGGTTCCCGTGGCATTGCTTGTATCTAGAGTTCCGCTGTGATTCCACTGTTAATCTTGTTCCGTCATTTCAAAGTCAGTGCTCTGATGCGCCATCTAAGGAAATGCCATCAGTGACCCACCCAGGTTGTTGTGACTGCTTGCTTCTGGATCCTTGGGAAACTACATTTCTTGTTGTAACCTCTTGTAAAAATGACTGGCTCCTTCTCAACTTAGAAGAGATTGCATTGGAGAAAGTTTGTGTGACTACTGAAATGCAACATTCTTTTCTTCATCCAATCTTGCAGGACAAAGGAATACAGGAGACCCGCCTGGCCAGAGTACCTCCCACTCCAATTGGAAGGATGCTCAGTGTGCCTGAGACTTCAGCTGAGCATGCAATAAGGTTAGAATTGGGCAAATAATCTTTACGTTGGATCAGTTACCTGGAGGAAAGTCCCTCTTATGTAGTTCTGAGCACGCAGTAATGAAAGGTCGTTATGTTGATGTAAAATAAATTTAATTAATTTAAAATTGGCAAAAGAACTATGTGATAGAAGTAGTTCTTTTTTGTTTCATGTTGTAATTGATTAAAATCTGGAATCCATTGCCTGAATAAGTGTGGAAGACGGTTCAATTGAAGCATTCTGAAAGTAGTTATTTTTCAACTAATCTATGCAGGATTATGGGGAGAAGATAGGATGGTGATGGCATAAAGTGAGTCGCTTGTGCAGCGAGCCAGTGGGCACATCATAAGCTGAATAACCTCATCCCGCATTGTAACATTTGTGTGATTCAGTAAATTCTTCTGTTGTATAGTCCTTGCCAAATACTGGAGAAGAAGTGACCTAATGGTATTGTCACTGGGGTAGTAATCCAAAGGATCAGGCTAATGTCCTTGTGATAGTGGGTTTGAATCCTGGCATGACACGTGGTAAAATTTGTATCTAACAAGAATCTAGAATTGAAAAGCTGGCCTAATGGTCGCTGTGTCGCCATTCTTGATTTGAAGCAGAAAACTTTTAACTACACTAATGTCTTTTGGGAGAGAATATCTACCTCCTTGACTGTTCTGAGCTTTCCCAGACTCTATATCAATAGCAATGTGATTGATTGATTGATTGATTGTGCAGAGGCCAGTTAAGAGTCAATTAGGGAGGGGCTGGCCTAGCCAGTGATACCAACATCCCATAAACAAATAAAATAATTTCTTTTACCAAAATGGAATCTTAATCCATGCCCCAGAGTATTACCCCAAGTTTCTGGATTATTAATCCAATGACATTACCACAATGCCACTATATTCCCAGTTTAATACTGTGAGCAGTTTTCGGAGCCACAGTTTTTTTTTTGGAAGGATGTGAATGCATTTGAGGGAGTGCAGAAGAGGTTTTAGAGAATGGGTCAGAGATGAGCCTTCCTTGATTTATGAGGAAGGATTGGAGGAGTTAGGACTGTTCTTTGGAAAAAAGAAAGCTAAGATGTTTGGTAGAAGTTTCCAAAGTTATGTAAGGGTGTGGACATAGTGAATGGGGGAAACTGTTCCCACTCATCAGTGGATCAAGGTCCAGAGTTTGAAAGTGTTCAGCATAAGAAAAAAATGATTTTTCTCACACACCGTTAGGATCTAGAATGCACTGCCAGGAAGTATGGTGGAGGCAGGTTTGATTCCAAGCATTCAAGAGGTATTAGATGTTTCGCTAATCAATGTGCAGGGCTGATGTGGTGGAGGGCGGAGGCAGGAGAAGAAGATTGGCCCTCAGTTGAAATGCTTAGAGAGATTGTTCTGACTCGATGGGCTGAATGGCTGCCTCCTTCTGCATAACAATTCTGTGAATTATGTTTGAAAGACAGTAGCATTTCCCTGTAAGTCACAATTAATAAAAAGCAAATTTCAGTTGGATCCCAAAAATGAGTTGGAAAATTTTATGAAGTTCTTTCCATTTTTGATCTGAAAAGGAAATGGCGTCAAACCTCTTGAAATTATCTTCTCATTTAGTGTTAACATACAAAACCTAATGGTAATTTTTTTAATGCTAGCTATTCCCTCTAACATAAGATTATGGAAATTTTGAGTACGCTTGTGCTAGTTCACTACAATCTTTAGAAACCACTGCAATGAATGAATCAGTATGTGCATACGTTGTAAATTATATCTGTGCTCCTGTACCATTGCACTCTTAAGCAAATGGTGTTTTGGGATTTGAGCAAATTTTCTCTACCTTGCATGTGTACTAGTAGGTTTCTTGCAAATTGAATTTAGCTTCACAACCAACCATGTACAATGTGATTTGTACTTTTAGATCTTTGAGTTGAATCCTGTATTGTTTACACTGCCATATCCATGTCTCTCCCTCAGTAAGTCAGGGAGAGCTAAAAGGAGGAAAATATTTTCCAGAGTTATGGTGAAGCTGAGAGTAACTGATTTTTCCTTAAGGCTATTGTATATAATTAGTATCTACGTGCATCCTGAGAAAGAAATGGGAAATAGGCAGCAGAGGCTTCACAGCATGTAACTGAAAGTTGAAAAGATCTGTTTTGTGACTGCTTTTATTTATTTTTTTAAACTGAATTGTTTTGTTGTTTATTTCAAGCTCTGCCTACCAGCAGGTTAGAGATCCCAGCTCCCAGATGCCAAAGGATGTTCCGGGCACCACTGATTTTAAAGAGAGGCGTCGGTAAGTTAGGGTTTGACATTTGAATTACCAGGGGCAAAAACAGTAGATGAATGATGGAAATCTGAAAGATAAAAATAAAGTGATCAGTTTTTTTTTGCCAGATACCAAGCAGGTAAAGTCTCAAGGTTTTGGATTAAGTGAGGGTCAGAACTGACATAAAGAATACATACAATTGTGGTTTAAGGCAAAAGGAGGTGATAATGGGGGTATACAAATGTTTTATTCCAAGCTAGGTCAGTTTTTCACAGTGCAGGAAGAGGCCATTCTGCCCATGTCCATGCCAATCATTGAGCACTCACCTGCTCTATTGCCATTTTCCAGCACTTAGCCTATAGCCTTTTATGCTAGGCATTTCAAATGTTCATCCAAAAAGTTCTTAAATGTTATACTAGTTCCTATGCCTCTACCACCCTTTCAAATACCCACCCATCCTCCTACCTCTTGCCTTAAAACGACTGACCTCCGTAATGAGGGGACAAGTTTCTTGATATCTACTTCATCTATGCCCCTCATTACTTTGCATTTCTCAATAAGGTCTCCCTCAGCCTTGTCTGCTTTAAGACAAATAAGCCTAGCCTGCCTAGCCTATCTAGAATGTCTTCATAGCTGAAACACTCCAGCTCCGACAACATCCTGGTGAATCTCCTCTGAACAGTTTCTAGAGCAGTCACACCCTTCCTATATTGTAGGGGGCAGAATTGCACATGGTACTCCAACTGTAGCCTAACTAACACTGTATATGGGCCTCTCATATCCTCCTGCTTTCGTATTCAGTACCTCGAGTAATAAAGTAAAGTGCTTTCCTAGCAGTCTTATCCATGTATCCAGTTGCCTTGAAGCATCTGTGGGTATGCACACAGAGATCCTTTTGATCCTCTGCACATCTTAGAATCCGAGGAAGATGCTGAGGAGTGGTCCAATTAAGATGTACAAAATAGTGAGGGGCTTTCATGGAGTAACAGGGAAGACTAATAGAGTTTATGCACTCCAAGCAATGAACTTAGTGTTGTAAAGACCATGATTCTGGATAAACTCCATTCAACCATGGAACGATCTGTGCGGAATTGGCATGTCAAAATGTTTCATGAAATGTATTACAGCCGGTAATAGCTACAAATTCGGGTGCACCTGCACCCTGAATCACCCATGATTGACCCATTTTTAAAATGTGGATTAATTACCCTATCCTGAGAAGCTAGATGATGTTATTACTAATTTTTCTGTGTGCAAGCTATCTGTAATGAAGGTCCATTCCTAAACTGATGGCAGTTTAATACACTGTCCATTTTCCCAAAGTTAGAAAGGTTACTGTCAGAACAAGTTTGCAAGTTATGCAATTCTGCTTGCATACCAACTGATGTGAAAAGCTGTCTGATTTGATTATGTGGCCATTTTCTAAGTATAGCAATTCATTTTAAACTTACTTCCTATTTCTGCAGGTTATATCTTACCCCAGTGCGTGATGAGGAGTCAGAATCCCAAAGAAAGGCACGGTCACGGCATGCTCGACAGTCCAGACGATCAACACAGGTCAGTGCTAACGTGTAACCAAAACTAACACTACCTGCTTTAATATGACTTCAAATGTGACTTTGTTTACTTTTGCAATTTGCTAACTACCATATTTAGTATAAGTGTAGTAATATCTGCCAATAGCTACCTTTTTGGATTGCTCACAAGTCAATACTTTTATTCCAAACCAATTCTCGTCTGAATGCAGGATTAATTAGTCTATAGTTTTTATTTTATAAAAGAAATCAATTGGAAATCTGAAATCATAGAGAGACCACACAACATCTGGAAAACAGTTGGTTTTGGTACAAACCTATTCCAGACCAAATTAATGACCTGTTGAGGAAATTGATTATAGATTGTTTGATGTGCTTTTACAATTTGGCCACTTGTTTATTCCATTTTTGAGTTTTAAATCATACTCATACAGCACAGAAACAGACCTTTTGGTCCAACCAGTCCATGCCGACCATAATCCTAAAATAAACTAGTCCCACCTGCCTGCGCTTGGCTCATAACCCTGCAAACATTTTTTATTCACGTGCTTATGTAAGTGTATTTTAAACGTAACTATACTTGCATCCACCACTTCCTCTGGCTGTTCATTCCATGTGTGAACCATTGTGTATGGAAAATAAAATTGACCTCATGTCTTAAATCTTTCTCCCCTCCCCTTAAAAATATATGCTCCCTGGTCTTGAAGTTCCCCACCCCAGGGAAAAATACACCTGCCATTCACCTTGTCTATATCCCTCATGATTTTATAAACCTCTACAAGGTCACCCCTCGGCCTCCTACGCTCCAGTGAAAAAGGTCGCAGCCTCTCCTTATAACTCAAACCCTCCATTCCCAGCAACATCCTGGTAAATCTCTTCTGAATCTTCTCCAGTTTAATAATATCCTGTAACATGGCAACTAGAACTGGACACAGTACTCCAGAAGAGGCCCCACCAACATCTTGTACAACCTCAACATAACTTCCCAACTCTTGTACTCAGTGGTCTGGGCAGTGAAGGCAATCATGCTAAATACCTTAACCACTCTTTCGACTGTAACACAAGCTTCAAAGAATTATGTACCTGAACCCCCAAGGTGTCTCTGTTCTACATCACTGTCCAAGGCCCTACTTTTAATTGTATTACTCCTGCCCTTGTATTGTATTGTATTGTATTGTATTTTGATAAAACAAACCCTGCCATGTATCCAAATTAAACTCCATTTTCCACTCTTCAGCCCGTTGATCTAATTCATCAGCTCTCTTTGTAGTCTTGGATAACCACCTTCACTATCCATATTCCAACAACCTTTGGTTTCATGTATGAACTTACTTACTATAACTTATCTAAATCATTTATATAAATGTTAAAGAGAAGTGAACCCAATACCAGTCGTGCTATGATTGTCAATGATCGGGGAACTCTCGCTGTTTAAGTACTCTGGTGTTAATGTTTCGTTTGACATTGGTGGAATTTACTTGGTACCTTTTTTTAATTTATTTCCTACCAGAATGTACTTCAGGAAAGAAGTGGTTTTGTGTGTTTTTTTTTAAATTGTACTTTTATTTGTTCATAGGGTGTAACACTCACAGATCTAAAAGAAGCAGAAAAGACCATAGGGGGTGCCACAGAGACAAAAAGCCAGGATCAGCTGGAGAAGAGAGAGGAAAAAGAGAGTGACAGCAGAAAAGGAAGGAGCTTAGTAGCTGAGGACAAGGTGAGAGTGCACAGATAACCAACATATTATTGGAGTTTTAGAGAGAATAATTTTCAAATTGACAATATATTAGGTACTACCATGGAGAGCATTCCACTGGTGTTTTTAAAAGCAGATTGCTGCTTCCTTTTGTTCATCACATGTATTTGAAAAAATTTCTCCGCCTTACCTTAAGTGTATCCTTTGCCTCTCATTAATCTTCTTACCTGCTTCTATTCCCCTTTTATAATGTATATCTGCTTGCCATATTTTTCTGGGTTGACGAGTTGGCCAGGCCTAAAGACAAGGTGAAAGTGATTGCGATGGCAATACCTCCCATTGCAGGATCAGTAAATGGCAACTCACTGCCAGAGTGTGATGATGTCTCGGGCGACTGTCTGTGTGGGGTTTGCACGCTCTCCGTGTCTGTGTGGGTTTCCTCGGGTGCTCCGGTTTCCTCTCTCCGTCCAAAGATGTGCATGTTGGCTGAATTGGCCATGCTAAATTGCCCGTAGTGTTAGGTGCATTAGTCAGGGGTGAATATAGGGGAATTGGTCTGGGTGGGTTGCTCTTCGGAGGGGCGGTGTGGACTTGTTGGGCCGAAGGGCCTGTTTCCACACTGTAGGGAATCTAATCTAATCTAATCCCAATTTGCCTGCTTCTGGCCTATTGAACATACGGCTTCAACCTCCTCCATATCAATGATGTGCTAACCTTGCCTCACTCAATGACATGCTCAGCCCCAGAGAATGTGGGTATTTATTTTCCATCCCCTCGACTCAAACCAGCAATCCTTTCTCTGCTTCTACAGGAAGTGGGTAGTCGACTGAGACCCTCCACCACAGAAGGAGTATCGCTTACATCCACATTCTCCAGATATTCTGTTGCTTCAGCTTCGGTTATAGATTCATACAAAGGTAACCTAAAATTATTATATTAGCAAAAAAATGTTTAAAGCTTAATTTCATTGGTCATAGCTTTTGTACCTGAAGGTGATTATTGGCTTGATAATTTATACTTTAAGAACATCTACCCCGGGTTTGTTCACAGCTCAAATAAAAGTGTAAAAAATACTTTGGGGAGGTAGCACATGAAACTGACTGACCGATTTGGTTATTATAATGAATCTCTCGAGATTCCACTCTCTCTCTCTCTCTCACTCCTTACTTCTCAACTCTTTACTTTTCTTTGGCTGGAGAATTTAGGATCAATCTTATGTCCAGCAGTGCTTTGTAATTAATAAATCTGTGTTCCTGATTGATTTGCAATGTTTAAAAACTCAAGGTGGTCAGATAGGTCTTAACAACAGGTTTAGTGTCCTCTTCAGCCATGTCATAATTCTCTCCGTATTAGACTTGGAGTCTCTGCCTAAATGTCTGTAGTGAAGGACTGTTTTGGCACAGTGGTGGTGTCCTGACCTCTGGTCCTGGAGGCCCAGGTTCAAGTCCCACCTACTGCAGAGGTGGGTAATAACCTCTCTGAACAGGTTGATTAGAAAATATCTAAAAGTCTGTAGTTGAGCTTTAACCTACAACTGCCTAACATATCCAAGTGTACTATCAGCACGAACCATACGTGAGGGAAGTGTTTGCATGCAGACTTCACCGAGGTAATCTTAATGATACTGCTTTAATGAGGAGGTTAAAAATCGCAACACCAAGTTATAACCTAACACATTTATTGGGAAGTAAAGGCTTTTGGAGCATTGCTCCTTTGTCAGGTAGTTAGTGGGGCAGGATCATAGGACATTGATTACTATTTTACTATTAATTCTAAGTGTCAAACAACTGATACATCAGTTGCGTCTTTTACTATAAATTGTGTCCCACTAGCTATCTGGTGAAGGAGCAGCGCTCCAAAAGTTTGTACTTCCAAATAAACCTGTTTGACTGTAACCTGGTGTTGTGATTTTTAACTTTGTCTACCCCAGTCTAACACCATCAGCTCCATATCTTAATTAGAAGAAAAAACATAGACCAATAAATAACATCAGAGCTAATTGAGACAAGCCTCTTGTTCAAGAGAATTCCTTACATAAGAACCAAAAACCCTTTAACACATTAAGCACCTCAAGAGTCCTTGATAGCAAATATTTTAATTCCAGAAATAGAAAAGGTCTAACATATGGTGTATATTTGAGAGCATATATTTGTTAAATAGTCCATTCAACCCCTTGAGCCTATTACTAATTCTTACAGCTCTGCTGCTCAAACCCATGATTGGTTCCTAGACCTGTTTGTTGGGAGCTTGCCACAAGATCATTTAATCCATGATTGACTCGTTAATTGGGGAACACTGGTGCAAACATTTACAAATGTGTAATATGTTAGACATCACACTTGAGAGCATGCTTAATTTGATTTTTCAAGCAAAGATGTCAAATACCAACTCATTGAGAAATCAGAACTCTGGACCAGACGTATAATACCATGCAAGACTGCATTTAACCATCAAGATGGGGGTGGTGGTGGGAAAACAGATGTGGGGAAATGTATTTCAGGTAAATCCTCTTTACTGCTTTTCTGGGGTGCTTAACCTGATGTAGCTGCCACTGTAGCGCATCATCATAAAATAAATTAATTGAAAAAAAAATTATTTTTGCGTTGGACAAAAGTGTAAACCACTTGAGCCTATGTACAAATGCCACCAATGTTGTATGTTTGTGGATATTTCCTTTCCATTTTGGGCTTGAAATTCCTCCATAGCTTTGCACCTCGCTATCTCCCTAAACCCCAGCCAGTAGTCCTCCAAGATCTCGGCACCCCTCCAATTCTAGCCTTTTGCATATCCCTGATTTCATTCACTCTATATTTGAGGCTCTAAATTCTTGAATTTCATCTCTCAGCCTCTTGACCCCTCTATTGTCCTGCTGCTTAAAAGCTACCTTTTTATTTATCCACAGGATGTTGATTCACTGGCCAAGCAGGCCAGCATTTATTGCCCAGAGGGCAGTTAAACATCAACAGTTTTCCTTTAATTCATTTGTGGAATGTGGGCGTCACTGGCCAACATTTATTGCCCGTCCCCAGTTGCCTTTGAGAAAGTGATTGTGATCTGCCTTCTTGAACTGCTGCAGCCCATCTGATGTGAGTTGATCCACAGTGCTATTAGGGAAGGAATTCCAGGATTTTGACCCAGCAACAGTGAAGGAGCAGAGATATATTTCCAAGTCAGGGTGGTGAGTGTCTTGGAGAGGAACTTGCATGGTGGTGGTGATCGCATGTATCTGCTGCTCTTGTCCGTCGAGATGGTGTAGTTGTGGGTTCAGAAGGTGCTGTCTGAGGAGGTTTGGTGAATTTCAGCAATGCATCTTGTAGACCATGCACACTGCTGCTACTGAGCATAGTGATGAATGGAGTGGACAGCCAATCAGGCGGGCTGTTTTGTCTTGGATGGTATTGAGCTGCTTGAATGGAGCTACACTTGCCCAGGCAAGTGAGGAATATTCCATCACACTCCTGACTTGCGCCTTGTAGGTGGTGGACAGGCTTTGGGGAGTCAGAAAATGAGTTGTTCACTATAGTTTTCCTAGACTCTGACCTGCTCTTGTAGCTACTGTATTAATGTGGTGAGTCCAGTTGAGTAATCCCTAGGATGTTGATTAATGGGGGATTTAATGATGGTGACATCATTGATTGCCAAGGGGGTGATTGTTAAATTGTCTCTCATTGGTGATGGTCACAGCTTGGCATTTGTTTGGCATGAATGTTACTTGCTATTTTGTCGGCCCAAGCCTGGATATTGTCCAGATTTTGTTGCATTTGAACATAGACTGCTTCAGCATCTCGGGAGTCATGAATGCTGCTGAACCTTGCACAATTGTCAGTGAACGTTCCCCCTTCTGATGGAGGGAAGATAATTGATGAAGCAGCTTAAGTTGGTTGGGCCAAGGACTCTATCCTGAGAAACTCCTGCAGAGGTGTCCTGGAGCTAAGATGACTGACCTCCAACAACCATGACTGTTTGCCTATGTGCCAGGTATGACTCCTACTGCCAGAGAGTTTATCCCTGATACCTACTGATTCCAATTTTCCTAGGGCTCCTTGCTGCTATACTCAGTTGAATGCAGCCTTGATGTCAAGGACTGTCAATTTCCCCTCCCCTCTGGAATAAGTTGTTTTGTCCATGTTTGAATCGAGGCTGTAATGAGGTCAGGAGCTGAGTGGCCCTGGTGGAACCCAAACTGAGCGTTACTAGACAGGTGCTGCTTGATCGCACTGTTGATTACCCTTCCATCACTTTACTGATGATTGAGTGGGGCATGAGTTGGATTTGTCCTGTTTTCAATGTACAGGACATGCCTGGCAATTGTTGGGTAGATGCCATTGTTGTAACTGTACTGGAAGACCTTGGCTAGAGAGTGGCAAGTTCTGGAGCCCAAGTCTTAAGTACCATTGCTGGAATGTTGTCAGGGCCCATAACCTTTGCAGTATTCAGTATCTTCAACCGTTTCACATGGAATGAATATTATTGGCTGATGACTGGTATCTGTGATGCTAGGGACCACTGGAGGAGGCTGAGATGGATCATCCACTTGGCATTTCTGGTGGAAGATTGCTGTGAAAGCTTCAGCTTCACCTTTTGCACTGATGTGCGAGGCTCTTTGATCCATGTGAAGCCACTTCCTCCAGTGAGTTGTTTAATTGTCCATGACCATTCACAACAGGATATGGCAGGGCTGCAGAGTGTAGATTTGTTCTGTTGGTTATGGGATCACTTAGCTCTTTTATCACTTGATGCTTATGCTGTTGGGAATGCAAATAGTCCTGTTTTGGTGGCTTCACCAGTTAAACACTTCATTTTCTGGTACATTTTGTGCTGCTCCAGGCATATCCACCTGCGCACTCGATTGAACCAGGGCTGATCCCCTGGTTGGCTGGTAATGATTGAATGGGGGGTATACCCAGCTGTGAGGTTGCAGTTTTGCTGGAGTACAATTCTGCTGTGGCTTTGGACTCATGTCGGCCAGATCGGTAAGGACATTAGTGAACTGGAAAGGTTTTTCTGACAATCGACAGTATTTTCACAACCATGATTAGTCCTAGATTTTTTTTTCAGATTTCTTTTTTTTCTTTCTGCCATCTGTGGTGGTGGCATTCGAAACCTGATCTCTCGATTAATAGTCCAGTGACATCACAACTAGACCACCACCTCCTTAATTCCTCTCCCTTTACTTTCCTTAATAAATTCACAATTTTAATTTGGTACAACACAAAGAAAAGATGTCTCCCTTCATGAGTACCATCAAATGAAATTTGACTAAAGTCATTTGGGGATGGGTGATAGAGAAATATTAAGTAGGAAAGGTTGCTGCTGAAAAAGCCACTTGCAGTTTTTTTTCCTTTTAACAGCAACTGGTGCATTCTTATTTTCCTTCTGATCATTTTCTGTGGAAGAACAACCCAAATAATGAAATGCTAGGTGTTATTTACATTTAATTTGAATTTTAAATTCCCATTTTTGAGTTTTAAATCCCTCCCATAACTGTCTCCTGATCTTTCCAATCAGCAGCCCTCCAAGATCTCAGTATCTCCTCTGATTCTAGCCTCTTGTGTATCCCTGATCTCAATCACTTCACATTGCTGAGGTTTGAAGTGCTGGGAATTTCGTTCCTAAACCACCTCTCCACTGCACTAATTGTCTCCAACTTGGTTACCCTGTTCTTTTATATGGCTTAGTATTAAATTTCTTTTTGAGTACTTGCTGTAAAATGTCTTATAACATTCTACCATATTGTGGTATAAATTAGGTCAGTTGGCTGAACAGCTGGTTTGAAATAGTGAAGCCAACTGACCTAATTTATACCACAACATGACTTCAATTTCTGCACTGGCTGAGGTTACCTTAAAGGACTTTCCTTATCCATGTCTCTCTTTGCCAGAGTTGTGGTGATCCTCGGACCATCACCAGTCATTTCTCTCTCATTAGAGTGCAGCCCTGTGTTCCAATAAGGCAATATGATTTTACTTGTGTTTGAGTAACATTTCAAGCGTTTTTGTTGCTGATTTTATGCTTTCAGAATTAGAGCTTTTTTATGACCTGAAGAACTCCACCTTGAACTAGAAGATTATCCTGGGGTTTCTTCAGAGTTTTGCAACAGCCTGTAGTTTTGAGTTTTATAATGCTGCCAGCAGTGTGCCGCGATTCCCACAACTTTCTAGCTAAACATAATTCCAGGTTATTGCTATGGTAGCAAAGCCTGATGAATTACCAATATGGGGAAAGCTCAGTGTCACAAGATTGCTATCCCATGGCCTAGATAAAGAATCCAATAGTTAGATCATCGGAGGTCTTTTGGGGGTTGTACACATTCTGTAGGGAGTCTAATCAAATGTACCTTGGATTTGAATCCCCAGCATTATCTCTGGTCATTTGTCCTAAACAGTAATTGTTCTTTGTGTGCAAACCTTTACACTGGCTTTCCTTTTGTTCTGATCTTCAAATGCTGATTCATAGAGTGCAATTCTTGTCAGCATGTTGTATCCTGGCCACATCACTGAAATGATAGTTCAGTTTACAGGTTCTACAAAAGTCTTGACATATTAACAACAGTAAACCAAGCTCCTCCCCAATGGCCTTCAATAAATTTGCAACACTTCAGAGTGAAACTTTCTGTTCCATCCATCTCTTGTCCTCCTGGATAAATGTCCAATGATTAGGGTTTGGTAGTTTAATTTTACTGTGGTAGAGCTATCTAACTCTCACTAGGAATAAATTATTATGCAGGTCCTTTATTAGGTTTCCACTTTATGTAAGACTGCATATTCTGAATGGGTACAGTAAGTCTTGCTTTAAGTTGCCAGCTTTACTTTATTTTGACTTAATGTTTTACTTTTAAGGCCTTTTTCCTCCCATTAGTTGGCTTTTTTTTTGTAATATTATTGGCATCCCGAGGCCTTGCCTCCTAGGGTTACCTCCCTGTATGCTTATTTTCTGCTTTTTGTCTTGACTTCCCTCTGGTACTACCAGTCAGATTTCCTTCCCACTTCCCACTCTGTTCTCACCTTCCTCATTTGAAGCAGCTCCCTTCTTTTGGCTGCTGGTCTGAGCTCGTGCTGAAGGGCTCCATCTTATGGCTGATGTTCGTTAGTTCAGGGACTCTGTCGCTTCCTGGACTTTGTACTTCTGCCACTAGATGGTGCCATGTTAATCTAAAAATACATGCATTCTAAAACAGAGTTTAAGAAATATTTTACTGAGTGTATATTGCATTATCTAATATTGCTTTTATGTTTGTTCTATTTTGCAAGTTATTTCAGCTAGGAGAGTACAATACTTCAATTTGTGCATTATTTGTACAACCACAAGTCAGGTACTTTCTGACTTAGAATCCCATAGGGATCAAGGACTCGCTTCCAGTTGTTTCACTTCAAGTTGTGATTTTTCAGGAGCACAACAATCCCTTTTAAGTGAGGACTTGCTGTGTGTGCTTTTTTAAATGTAATGTAGTATTTTTATTCCTTTCTTGAGATTTAGAAACTTGAGACTTCACCTGATGAAGGAGCAGTGTGATTTCAAATAAACCTATTGGACTATAACTTGGTGTCGTGTGACTTCTGATTTTGTCCATCCCAGTCCATCACAGGCACTTCCACGTCATTCTTGAGATAAGCTGTAGAAACTAGTGTTGAATAGAAAAGGACCTTAGCTGTCAGTCCAAAAAGATTTCTGACAGGTAACCTCTAGTTGACCTCCAGACCTTCAGCCAATTCTTTGTGGAATCTTTGTAGTCTGAGTTGGCAGTTGAGCTGTCCAGCTGCTTTTCATACCCTTCTGTATCTATGAGCAATTGTACACAAGGTTAGCCAGAAACAGAAATATCTCCTCCAAGCATTAATGTGTTTGAAGAGTTTCAGAGCATACAGTAGCTGGAGTCATTCTCTTTTTATCTCCAGAATCCGAAGACAGCAAAAAGGAGGAAGGAGATTCGGATTATAGCAATCAGAATCGGTTATCTATACGAGATCGACGGAAAGCTAGGAAAGAACGTAGGTTTACTGGCAAACCAGAATTCACAGAAGAGGTATGTACCATACTGATATCACAATTAATTGTAATTTAAGGGTGCTCTTCACCAAGATGTATGAGAGGAACCTTTGGTTTGTGTGTGACTGTAAGCATCTTTCCACATTTTGTTTATTTTCCTTTTCTTTTAATTCCATCCCTGTGAAGTGTCTTGAACAAAAGTTTTACAGCCTTTCCTTTAGCAAGTGAGTCATATAGACCAGTTAATCCTGTACTTTGGTTTATAATTGGTCAAATTAGCAATCAGCTGGATACATGCTGAAAAGACCAAATCCTATTTAAATCTTGTTTTTTTTATTGACTTGGTAACCTTGTGTGCCAGGTACTTGGGGTAATTCAAACATTCCATTTAGTTGTCTTTCCTTTGATTTATGGGAGAATGTTTTCTCTGCCCCATGCAGTGAGAGAAACCTATTGAGTGGATTGCTCAATGGGTGATTAAAACTTCATTGGCTCTGCATGAGCTTTAATCATGGAATCATTGAATCCCTACAGTGTGAAAACAAGCCCTTCGGCTCAAGTCCACACCGACCCTCAGAGTATCCCACCCAAACCCATTCCCCATTACTCTACATTTACCCCAGACTAATGCACCTAACCTACATATCCCTGAATGCTATGGGTTATTCAGCATGGCCAAATCACCTAACCTGCATATCTTTGGATTGTGGGAGGAAACCAGAGCACCCGGAGGAAACCCACGCAGACACTGGGAGAATGTGCGAACTCCACACAGATAGTCGCCCGAGGCTGGAATTGAACCCTGGTCCCTGGCGTTGTGCGGCAGCAGTGCTAAACACTGAGCCACCATGTCGCCCCCAAACAGTTATCTGTTCCTACAACCTAACGATTCTGAATCCGTTATTGCATTGCTCTGCAATTTATCAGTAGTAACCCTCTTGTCCCACTGAGGAATGCCTTTACAGCAATTTTCAAACTAAAACTTCCCTAAAGTTTCCCTAAAATCAACTGGATAAAAATCTCCTCCACCAGCTTAACATGGACTCATACCAGAGGGCATAGCCTCCGAGTAAAGGGAAGAACTTTCAGAATGGAGATGAGGAGAAATGCCTTCAGCCAGAGAGTGGTGAATCTACAGGATTTAATGCCACAGAAGGCAACAGAGGCCAGGTCATTGAGTTTTTTTAAGACTGATATAGGTACGTTCTTGAGTATCAAGGGGATCAAAGGTGAGAGTGAGAATGAGAGTAAATTTCTGCTCCTATGTCTTGTATCCATAGGTCTGGAGGTCACACATGAAGATCCTGTATAATCACCATGACAAACACACATGTTCCAGTTCCCACCATCCTCAACCGGCATCACTACCTATTTCATTATCCTATAGGTCAATTACAAAGGCACCACTTAAGGCCAACTTGCTATTTTGTGCAGTTCAGCACTTACAAGCGGCTGTTTAAAGGAGCTTAAAGTCTATTTCTGGGGTTGGCACTTAGTGATTTTTGGGAGACACTCAGAAAATAGCAACTTCGAGCAGTTTGCATTTATTACTGGCATTATTTCTTACTAAACTTATTGTGGTTTTACAATGCATGATGTATCACAGCCATTCTGTTCGCATGAGCAGACCTGTTTGTTTGCTGTGGGAATTTTGCATACGGTTAGAATGGATGTTACAAAAGCCCTCCATCCTACAGCAGTTGATTTTAGTTTTTGTTTGTCAGTGTCTTTAAAATGTGCGGAAATAGTTTAATGGCATTTCACAAAAATCCCAATATGTTTGCTGAGTGCCACTTTGGGAAGATGGTGATGCTTTTCTAAAAGTACTTCCTGGGCCAATACTTTCTGAAATTCAGATTTTTTTTTTTTTTGCAACTTGTGTATGAACAATTTGAACCTATGATTTCTGATTAGCTTTAATTAAAAAATTAATGTGTTGTCCTGCAGTGCTCAGACTTGGTGACCTCTGTGGTTTTGTGGAGGATCTGCCTGACACTGTTAGATCTGAAATTGTATCTAAGGATGTTGCATCAACTGCTGTAGGATGGAGGGCTTTTGTAACATCCATTCTAACCGTATGCAAAATTCCCACAGCAAACAAACATGTCTGCTCATGCGAACAGAATGGCTGCGATACATCATGCATTGTAAAACCACAATAAGTTTAGTAAGAAATAATGCCAGTAATAAATGCAAACTGCTCGAAGTTGTTATTTTCTGAGTGTCTCCCAAAATCACT
Organism: Chiloscyllium plagiosum; assembly: GCF_037043375.1. Lineage (NCBI taxonomy): Eukaryota > Metazoa > Chordata > Chondrichthyes > Orectolobiformes > Hemiscylliidae > Chiloscyllium > Chiloscyllium plagiosum. Next base: position 8,518,322 of record NW_028270171.1, read on the forward strand.
AAGTGCCAACCCCAGAAATCGACTTTAAGCTCCTTTAAACAGCCGCTTGTAAGTGATGAAATGCACAAAATAGCAAGTTGGCCTTAAGTGGTGCCTTTGTAAAAAAAAACACAAATCCCATGTTCCATTGTATTTAGCTGAAGTCAGTCACCAAGCTATACTCTAGTCCGTTCCTTTTCGTATAAAGAGGTAAATTCTTTTCCTACCCATTATTTTAGCTGTTACTTAGCGTCATTTGTTTAGATACTCTTTATTTTATCCTGTGAATTGCAGCCCGTGACCATTCTGCTTAACCAATAGCAATGTCACAGACTAACTTGTGAAAAGTACTTGACTTGTAAGGAAACAATCCGAAGTGAATTACATTCAAAAAACATTAAAGCTTTGCCATCTTCTGATAGCTCAAACCAGCTCAGTGTTTGAATGGTGGTAATACTAAATTGCCACCTCGCTTTCTGTGAAATTTTGTTTTTGTTAATTTTGTTTGCTAGCAAATGATGAAAGAGAATTTATAGTGGTTAATGTTTAACTATCATTCATTATATTGTAGAATGGTAACTTGCCTCCCATATCTGTGCTGGCTACCTACAAGAGTAACTTGGCTTGTCCCATTTCCCTTCCTCTTCCCTGTGGCCTTTTTATTTTCACATAATTTGTTGAATTCCTCATTGAAACCAATAATCTAATTTATCTCCTCCACAGCTATTCTATCTAGATCCATTGTAATTTTTAAAAATAGCTTTTCTTTGTCTCACTTTGTTTTGCAAATCATCTTAAATCTGCATCTCCTGGTTCTTGATCCTCCCACAATGATCTACTCTGTTTAGGTCCCTCATGATTTTTAATGTTTTTCATCAGTTCTCCAGGTTCTATCAATCCAAGTAATTGAAGTCTCTTGTCCCTGTAATCATTCTTGCAAATCATTTCTGCACCCTTTGAAATGTTTTCACATTGTTCCTAAAATACGGCACACTGAATGATACACAAGTCTAGTTTAGATCCCACTGCTGTATAAAGGTTCACCAAAATTTCCTTGCTTTAGTAGAGTGCCTCTGTTTATAAATCCAGGATTCTCTATGCTTTATTAACCATTTACTCAACCTGCCCTGGCCACTACCAGTGATTTTTTTTTTCCATTATTTGTGCACTCATGCCCTCAAGGTGTCTCTATCTCTACACCTCTTTTATTTCATATTACCTTCCATCATTCTTCTGAGCAAAATGTAAAGTTCCACCTGCCATGTACCGCCCATTCCAACAACCTTTCTCCTCTAGGAGTTTATCATCATGGTTCACAAGACATCTGATTTGTCATCTGCAAATTTTGAAATTATCTTGCACACCCATCTGTCATTTATACAAATTCAGAAAAAAAAGTCCTACTACTGACCACTGGGGAACTATACAACTTGTTCTTTTAGCCTTGTTCATGTTGCTTACCTCTCCCTAAATTTTGAGCATGTAAGTTGCAGCTGCATTTTTTTTTTGTGTGGCTGTTCACTTTCAAACGTTGTGCAAACGTTACGCCTGTACTCAGTAAGCCAACTGCCTAATATTGTTTCTCACCAAGTCCAACTGCATACCTGTGCAATACTAAGATGACAGGCTGTTTGGTTTGTTTGTTTTTTAATGTTTTGATGTTGCTGTGTTTCAGGAAGACAGCACAGAACAGATGAACAGTGTGGACACTTTAACACACAGGCAAGAACATTTTACCTGGCGCTCATCGTGGAAGCAGACTTTAATGGTTCTCAGAGCTCGATGGAATGGAAATCTTGCATCTCTTGTAGTTCCTCTGTTCTGGTCATTGTCGAGCACTCTATAGCAATTGAACAAATTTGTCCCTCAATAATCTGATGACGTACCTTCATCCAAATTGGCTCTGCCCTTCAAGACTACTTAGTATTTCTTCTGTCCATCTTCAAATGCTGTTGACCCTGTGGCTTCCCATACACAGAAATCCATTCCAAAACTATATTGTCACTTAAAACTAACGCAGTCTGTAAATGGTGCTGTAGACACTTAAGTTGTTGATTTGTTCTGAAGTTCTGCAGTGTTGACACGAACACTGTAAAGTTACAGCTGATTAAATTTTCATTGCAGTGGTGTCAATGCAGTCTAAACGGATTTAAGATGGATATCTATTCCTGCTCTTGGATTGTCCATATTTTGTTTGCTGTCAATTGTATGTTTCCTTTATCCATTCACCATCACAGCGCTGACAGCAAACAAATCTCTCTTTCTGACTGGTGACAGGTATGGCCTAAGTCAGAGTGATCGGATTCCGAACAGAATTGGAACACTTTTCCACTCTAGTGCAGGACGAATGGAGGATGGTAATAATGACTTCAGGAAGGTAATAAAATGGAGAATGAGTGGATCATTGTTGTAATTATCTATGTGCATGCTTGAAATAATGATGAAATGTCTTAAGTAATTCATCCCAAGGTTTATGATGTGCTTGTAATTAGACAGTTGATAAACTTGTGACAGAGTGCTAGATATCAAGAGCAAATGGAACAGTCTTGAATGAACTGTTTTACCCTTTTTATTTTTATATATACAATCACTTCACCACAATACTTTTCTCTCGTTTACATTGTTGAAACAGTACCTATCCCCTCAAAGCTACTGTTGCAACAGTGTTAAGCCTATGCAGTCCTATACTCCCATCCTTCACAAGGCATATAGAGTCATAGAGATGTACAGTATGGAAACCGACCATTCTGTCCAACCCATCCATGCCGACCAGATATCCCAACCCAAACTAGTCCCATGTGCCAGCACCCGGCCCATATCCCTCCAAACCCTTCCTATTCATGTACCCATCCAGTTGCCTCTTTAATGTTGCAATTGTACCAGCCTCCACCACTTCCTCTGGCAGCTCATTCCATACATGTACCACCCTCTGCGTGAAAACGTTGCCTCTTAGGTCTCTTTTATATCTTTCTCCTCTCACCCTAAACCTATGCCCTCTAGTTCTGGACTCCCCGACCCCAGGGAAAAGACTGTTTATTTATCCTATCCATGTTCTGTATTGTTTCCATTGACTCTTGTCTTTTTCTCTTTCAATTTAAAAAGAATCCAACTTTCATTTTTGTCACAGGTTTTTGAGCTTCCTAATGTTATGATGAGATCTGCATGATTGATCTAGTAGTGTGCTTTAGTAGTCCACTTGGGGTTGTGCAGAAGAAGCTATACTATCATGTCCCTCCACTTTGTGCAGCTTCTGTCACTGATCACTACATTTTAAGCAGTAGTTTTAAGGACCGATGACTCACTCTAAACAACAGTGGGCAACCAAGAGAAGAATTTAAATTAATGCAGTTGTAAGGTAATGCAACTACTCTTGTGCCAGCAACCTTCCTCAGTTAGCCATGGATGTGCATTCTCCCATAAAGTATTTTCTTCCTTAATGGAATATATCTTTGCTGAAAATTATGAAAAATAGTTTTAAGTGTCTGCCAATACTTTTAAACTGTTTCCTAATTCACTTTAGCCACCTCTGGCTTCATGCTCTGTCCTTGCCTTTATTTCAGTTTAAGATGCTACTCTTTTGACCCACACTCCTCTCCCTCAAACTGAAAGTAAAATTCTATCATATTTGCCTAGAGGCTCCTCTATGATGAGATCATTAATCCTGTTTCATTGCACATTTCCAGGTCTACATTTCCAGCCTGTTCTCTGACTGACATTGGAAAATACTGCTCTCAGAAATTATCTCAAAACACACAATGAACTCTAGCAGACTTCAGATGTTGTCATGGGATCTGTAAAGATCTGCAAGGAATCCTATTGGTGCCTTCAAGCAGAAGTGATTATTTGACATATTACTGTTTGAGTGATACCATTACAAGTGCTTCTGTAACAGCATAGAGTCATAGAGCTGTGCAGCATATAAACAGACCCTTCGGTCCAACTCATCCATGCTGACCAGCTATCCCAACCCAATCTAGTCCCACCTGCCAGCACTTGGCCCGTATCCCTCAACCCTTTCTATTCATATACCCATCCAGATGCCTTTTAAATGTTGCAATTGTACCAGCTTTCACCATTTGCTCTGGCAGCTCATTCCATACACATACCACTGTCTGAGTGAAAACGTTGCCCCTTAGATCTCTTTTATATCTCTCCCTTCTCGCCCTAAAACTGTGCCCTCTAGCTCTGGACTCCCCCACCCCAGGGAAAAGACTTTGTCTATTTATCCTATCCATGCCCCTCATAATTATATAAACCTCCAAAAGGTCGCCCCTCAGCCTCCATGGGTAGTGAAGAAGGCATTTGGTATGCCTTTCCTTTATTGGCCAGAGTACTGAGTACAGGAGTTGGGAGGTCATGTTGCAGCTATAAGGACATTGGTTAGGCCACTTTTGGAATATTGCGTGCAATTCTGGTCTCCTTCCTATCGGAAAGATGTTGTGAAACTTGAAAGGGTTCAGAAAAGATTTACAAGGATGTTGCCAGGGTTGGTGGATTTGAGTTACAGGGAGAGGCTGAATAGACTAGAAAAAGCAGCTCATTCGCTGAAGAACTTTTGTGAGAATTCACTGATGTGATAATAGATTTATGTAAATGCAGGTCTTTGTGTTAACTCTGTGTGAAAGATATTTCTTGACTGTACAATGAAATAAAATATTCTTCTATTTCCCACTGCAGATGTATGAAGTTGTCTTGTCAGAGAATGTGAGACTTAAGAGCGAGTTACGAGAAGCACAATCTTACCTCACACAAGCTAATCAGGAATTGGAGAGGGTGTTGCAGGTAAGAGATTACAGTTGTACAAAGCTGTCGGTTCGTACCCCAATTTGTGGTTTCCTGGGTCTGTTATCACTTTTTTTAAAATTTCTGTGCTCGCAATTAGTTGCCTTCCTTGTAGATCGATCAGGACCATATTGACATTGTTAGTGGGCAATGCTAAAAATGGAACACACGCTCATCAAATTGTAATAAGTGCTCATTCTGGAAACATTTTTTTCTTTTTGCCCATTGTATCCAGGGGTGGTGTGGGGATTCTGTGCGCAGGCTAGGTAGATTAACCACGGTAAATATAGGGATAAGGTAACTAGCTAGTCTGGGTGGGATGCTCTTCATAGGATCGGTGTGGACTCAATGGGCTGAACGTCCTGTTTCCACACTGTAGGGATTCTATGATTCTGATTCTTATTATGTCTTCCTCAGTCCGTGTACCTTGGAGGCAACCCCTGATAGTCTAATCTGCCCTTTGTCTAAAAGATCATCCCTTCCCATCTTCTTGGTCAGTGTCCATCAGATATTTATTTATCACGTGCATGACCTTAAAAAAAGAGACAGAGATGTTCAGCACAGACAGACCCTTCGGCCTAACTTGTCCGTGCCGACCAGATATCCCAACCTAATCTCGTCCCATTTGCCAGCACCTGGCCCATATCCCTCCAAACCCTTCCTATTAAGAGTCAGGGCATGGCGGCATTTAAATGAGTGCCAGAGGCAAGAATTTATCCATTTGATAGTCTTAGGTGATGCAATAAGCAAGGTTATTAATAATGTCTCTGTGTTCTGGGAACTTTCTTGGTATGAGTATTCTCACCTCTGAGCCAGAAGGTTTTGGGTTCAAGCCCAGTCCAGGATTAGGACACTAATCTAAAGCTGAAGCTTCAGTGTGGTGCTGACAGAATTCTGCATTATTGGGGCTGCCATCCTCCGGGCAGGGTTTTAAGCTGCAGTTAACTCCACCCATTCTGGTGGTTCAAGAGAATGTTAAAGATCCTGTTATATTTTTAGAAGCTGAGCAATATTTCCTGCAATCAGCATTGCGGATGGATTCACTGGGGTCAGTTATAGATTGTTGCAAAAGGATTTGCTGTTAGGGCAAATAGATTGCTCGGTCAGAATTGTTATTGGGGTTCAATGGGATTATGGAGGTGAGCTTACAATCCGATCAGCCATGATCTTATTGTATGGCAGAGCAGGCAGGAGGGGCTTTATGGCCGCCTACTCCTAATTTAGTGTCTCCATATGCTTGTAGGACCTTGTGAAGAAAAATCTATGAGAAAAGCAACTCCATCAAGAGATTCATTAGATGTGTAACACATGAGCACCTGAAGGTGTGATGAGGTGCTACTGGACAAATGTTGTTTTTCTTTCTGACTTATTTCATGGCTCATCATTTCACCTTATTTACTGTGTGTCCATTTTTAGAGACAAGGAAGGCATGAAAATAGGCCGGCACAATTGGAGTTGGAAAGATTTGTAAGTCTTCAGATTATACTTTGTGTAAATTCCTGCGCAGCAACTCGATTAACCTGTTTCCAACAAAACAGCCAGACTTCTACAACACAGCCCCTGATCATGCAGTTTTAAAAAATATAAAAACAGAGGAATGTGTGAAACCAGTTGTAGCTTTAAATCAGGACAGATGTTAGGGGTAGATTCTTTACTCAGCGAGTCGTGAGTTCATGGAATGCCCTGCCAGTAGCAGTGGTGGACTCTCCCTCTTTATGGGCATTTAAACGGGCATTGGATAGACATATGGAGGATAGTGGGCTAGTGTAGGTTAGGCACAACATCGAGGGCCAAAGGGCCTGAAATGTGCTGTATTTTTCTATGTTCTAGTTATCTCGAAGGTTAAATGTTAATGGGAAAACAGTTACTTGTTAATTTAGAAAGTAACTGCCACATAAATGGAGAGTAGTGGTTTTGCCACCTGACGTTTTGACAAGAGAATAGTTTCTTGCAGCTTCCCCTACAGTAAGTGGCCACCTTCTTCCCAGCATTATCTACTTCCCAAATAACACGTAGCCAATTGAAATGCTGTAATCTGGTATTCATCTTGTCAGTGGAAGAGGTGGGGGATAAAAGCTGATTCAGTAGCAACTTTACAAGGACAATTCTGCAATTCCTTCAAGTATTCATCCAGTTGTGGAGAAAATGCAAGTGGGAAGGAGACAAATTGGATAGCTCCTTCAAATACCCAGCGTAAACATGATGGAGCCAAATGGCTTCCTGCTCTGTCAGGTACTTCTGTTTAAAAATCACACAATACCAGGTTATTGTCCAACAGGTTTATTTGGAATAGCAGCTTTTGGAGCACTGCTCCTTCATCGGGTACATCTGTGACTGGTCTTCCAAAGATCAGAATTAGTAGTGGAAATCTTGAATTGTGGCCATCTTTCTTATTTGGGTGCTATTATTTTACAGTGAGAGGTGGAAAAAATAACCAATTTAAAGTGTTTATTATCAGTCATTTCTTTGAAACAGGAACGAAGGGCATTTGAAAGAAAAACAGCCGAACTGGAGGAGCAGCTGAAGGTAAATATAACTTTTTTTTATTCTTCTAAAAAAAAATGAAGATTGAATCAACAGAAGTATCAGGTACATTTTGTGGTCAGTTTGCCATTATGCATTGTTTTAGCGCCCATTTGGGGGCAACTGGAGATGGCAATAAAAGCCAGTTTTGTTCATAAAATCCATGTCACGAATGATTATCTTTATTTTTAATTAACTGAATTGGAGACCAAGAGCTGTCCTCAGATATGCTTCTGTTTTTTTTATTCTGGCAAAGTGCAAGCAAGCCTGTGTGTTACTGGAGTGGAATGAATACTGGCCAAGTGGTAGACCTTGTATCCAAATTTAATCTGCAGGTGTTCTTTACATGTTTATGTTTTCATTTTAAAATATTTCTGTGTTTCCTCAATGTTGCTTAAGTTTAGATTTTTGTACTTTTTTCAAAAAAAAGTATCTCTTTTGTATAGAATAGACCCATCATAGAGGCTGAAACTTTTATTTTTGTCTATTTTTATGTTGTAGTCCTCTCTCTCGCGCGCTCTCTCTCTCCCCTTTCTTGCAGTTTTACACTAACAAAGTTAAATTTCCATTAATATCACCCCTCCCTGAGATGGAATGTACTACATTAATTTCTCTCTCTCTTCTGCCCCTTCAGGTTTTAACAGACTTAAAAACAAACAATCAGAGACTAAAGGATGAGAATGCGGCCTTGATCCGTGTCATCAGCAAGCTGTCAAAATAGTTGAGGTGCCATCCTCCAGCTGCACCACTCTAAAACATGGGAAAAACAGTTGCCAACTCTGATACTGTACAGCTGACTCTGGGTTTTGATCAAAGGAGAATCTCTTCCATGTCAAGTATTTTTTTTCACAGCCATTATGGTTAACTATTGTGAGGGGGGGGGGGTTAGTAGAGCAGATAAAAGACAGGAGGGGCAAACTTATGATAGTCCAGGCAACCAACCAACCAGCCTAAGTTCCAATGGCCAAAGCTGATGCAAATTGTCAGATGTGTCTGGTCACGTAAAATTGCCAACAGTGACTCTGCTGTTCTGAGATTTTTCTGTTTTCTTTTGTATCTAACCAATTGTGAAGGTTATCTTTTGTGACCTCTGGATGTGTGTGTTTGTATAAAATATGTATTTATGTTCTGGTGAATGGATAGCTCAGTTTGTTAATTTACATTCCTCTGTGTCCTGGTCAGTTGGATAAACATATTTTACTTTCACAGTTAGTACTCTGGTCAATTACCATTGCCCCTTTCTACCACACTCTCTGCCCTGACATGAAATATTTCTTACAGCTATTGAATGTATTTCAATCTTGCAACTTTTTATTTCTTTTCCTGTAAATGCTTTGGAATAGCACTTCTCGTGGTAATCAGTATGTGAAGAGCAAAAGATTTTGAATGTTATTATGCAGTATTTTTTTTACATAGTGTCAAGTATTAAACTGAAAAGTTAATGTGAATTGATTTCTGTTTGAGTTAGGGGTGTAATTTTTCCAATTTACGCATGAAAGTATTTATTGGGGTTTGAAATGTAATACAGCTGGTTAAAATTCCCTGGCTCATTTAAGGTTTTAATCCTTGTTCAGGGCCTGGGTTTTAACACATTGTCCCCATAACATTCAGAGGAAGTTTGTTATTCAAATTGCTCTGACCTTTCGGGATGCTTGAGAAGGTATTTGGTCTTCAAAGTCATTTCATTGTGTGCCCTTTTTTTTGTATAATTTTTTAATCAGCAGTGAACTCAACCCTAGAACAATTCGATAACTCCGTTGATTCAGGTGAAATGGTCGGCATCAGGTTGCAGTACTGCTTGAGGGCCTGTACGCCAGTGGCATCTGGTGGCAGAATAACGTTGTACGCTGTTTAGCAAAACATGAGTTTTTTTTTAAACTTTTGCTGCAAGTGCAAATAGTTCCTGAGCCAACGTGTCCTAAAATAGAAGCCAGTTTCAGTGTTTTGAGTAGTAGCTCAGGGTTACCTTTTTTATTTGCCTAAAGTAATGAGGGTGGCCGTACACAGTGCATCTTATTCCAACAGTCAGCTTACTTTTAAGTGAAAGGATCAAGAGGATGCTCTGTTTTTTTTTTGAGTAGTAACATTACAGTTTTCCTTTAACTGATGGTACCTATTCTGAGTTCAATACTTTCAAATGCTTAGGTTGTATGCTTTAACACATAGCAGCAGCACATTGTAACTTTGCAGCTGCTTTTCATGGTTGAGATGAAAGCTTTGGGAGTCAGCTATTGTGTGCCAACTGGTCGTTGCTTCTGCAGCAGCTCGCAAAAGAACCATAACCAAATTAATGCCCAGCATTTGTGGTATAATGGGCAAAAAAGCAGGGTTTGGACACTAATATGATGGAGTGTTGTGCAGGGGAAAGCAAACAGGTGAAAGCAAAGTGCTCCCTAATCATGTGACTAGCATTGCATGAGGATTGTCATGCTGGAGGAATATTAAAATCAGCCAAAGCTCCTGCTCTTCAAGTTCTGGAAACGTCACACTTGTCTACAGCTCCCAATCAAGGTTTAGATTGTGAATATTCACTGCATCTATGTATATTTTCTGATTTAGTTTCCCTAATTCAGGAAAATAAATTCAAAAGTGGAATTATTGTCCAGCAAATATGTGCTTTCATGGGGTGTAATTTGGACCAAATAATTTCTCTGCTGAAGTCTTTGTTTTACTCTGTCCTCGAGTACCTGATTACTCAGTGGGCAACCATCGAAACTGGTCTGAATTATTTGCTATGTTAAAAATGTTTTTTCTTTTCCCACAGCTTGGCTTCCTGTGACTTCATTTTTTTTTCCCCACCCCCTTCTCTAGTATTTGCTGAGATAAGTTGTGTGGTGGTGCAACTTTTTTTTTGGCTGTACTGTGTTTTTCTGCTGCCTCATGAGGCCCACTACTTCAGCAAGTCTGCTTAAATACAGCGGAAACTCTGTTATCCGAACGAGATGGGCGGGGCACTATTTCGTTCGGATAATTGATTATTCGGAAAATCGATTTTAAATGCCTTTTCCTCTCGGGCTCAGTTTTAAAGTCTGTTCTCTGTTCAGGAGACTAGCAGCAGCACAGCGTGTGAGGCCCCGCCCTCCCCCAGCACAAAGCACGCGAGCCCCTGTCTGCACCCAGAAGCCTGTCCAGGCCCTGCCCCTAGTCCCCAATCTGGTCCAACTCCGCCTCCCGCCTCCCGCACCCCCCAACCCCATCCAACCCTGCCCCTAGAACCCTGTCACCAGCCCCCCCCTCCCCAAACCCAGTCCAACACTGCCCCCGCCCCCAGCACAAAGCACACCAGCGCCCGAAACCCAACACAGCCCCCTGTCTCCCTACCCGCCCACCCCTTGGCCCCCTCCCCAGGGCATCTGGACTGGACACCAGCACCAAGACTGCTACTGCTACAGCTGCCTTTATGGGGTAAGTCTCCAAATATCACACAGACACAGCCACACACAACTTTTTAGTGCAACTTTTTGACAGGTTCCACATTTGTCCTGCATGGGACAATGTTGGAGAGATTATTCTTGGGAAGGTGGGGGGGGGGGGGTGGGATTGTTAGGGTACACCCCTCTGTAGAACTCCAGGGAAAGTGTGGGGAGAGAGAGCGAGAGATCAGTCTTTTGGAAACGGTGCCTATTTGAGCACTGTAAACAAAAGATGTGATCAGTGTTGGAAACATGTCTTTGTAATGTTTCTATCGGGACCTTGAGATCTCCTTTGGATAATCAAGGTTCCCCTGTACTTAGCCCAAATAAATCTGTGTTTAGCAAGGGTAAAATATTTTTATAAATCTAGGTTTTCTAAAAGGGTGCAATCCATTGAATTTTCACACTTTAACTTCACTTATTGAGAGCAACTGGGATCACTATCCCCTGCCTTGATGTTCCCCTGTCTTCCCAATTGATACTGTTCATTTATAATGAACTTGCTGAGTACAAACCAGGCAATGGGACATATCAGTTTGTGTGCCTTAATATTCAGCCAGATGTACTCTTACCCATTTTGCCTTCCAGGGATGTTATTGCTCAGGCAAATTTATATGTTTACATTTTTATAATGAATATTCAACTACCTTTTTAAAATCATAATTATAGTTTGCCGACTTAACACAAACTGTTCCTGCCATGTTTAATGGTCATTGAAACATATGCAGATGAAACTTTCTTATGCTAATGCTATGTTACAAGTAGAATATATTACGGACGTGATCAATCACTCTGGTTTGTACACTCCAAGATCATCAGTGTGCATGTTGTCTTATTTTCTGATGATTCGCCTGCAATGTAATCATTTTACTCTCTCCCTTTAATACACACACCTTCCAAAATATCCTTTAGGAATTAATTTTGATCAGTGCAGTGTTGGATACTGTCACTGAAAAATGAATACACCATAGGCATCCTGCATCAAGATTGCAACTTATGTACAGTGCAGTGCAGTCTAATCTGTCCTGTTCCAATTTCTGACTGTTATCCCCAAGCGTACTATTGTACCATTTATTTTGCATGTTAACTGGTTTGGTGTGCTGCAAGTCTACACCCTTTAAGAACTAGATTGAAAATGCCAAATTTACTTTTTTTTTCAGGACATGGCCATTCAGCAGACAAAGAATACTTTCATCGTAGATCTGTCAGTGAAAAGCTGGTATCTAAGCCACTGTGCCACCTAGTGAGGAAATTGTCAATAAAAATTGATCTATAGTGGTTAAAGTAATGTTTACAAAACCGCTATTATCTAGTTTTCTCTTAGGAAACTGGTTACCAGTCAATTCCCCATTTGAAAGGTGTGCTACCAGATTGATTTATATTCACTTGCCTGTTGATATAAATGGGATTCAATATGAACCTTGATAACACCACTATCAAATCATCTCTTTTTCAGTTTTTTTTTTGCCACTCCTCTATTGGCACTTGCTTCTACAATTGCAAGAACTAATTGTTACCTTCCATCTGACCACTATTCACGCATGAACCTTGGCAACAACGCAGAGAAGGTTTTATGCAGCCACAGCCAGTCTTGTTGCCCATTCTCCACACACTGGATTCAGGTTTGCTGTTGGTCTGGAAGTTAAATGTTTGACACTAGCCAACCATCTGTTTCTCTCTTTTCCCCTGCACCTTGTCCCATTTAACAGAGCTTTTGCAATACCTTTTTCTCTTTTGGGCACTGGCAAGCCTGGGTATTTCTACAATTTCTTGTCTTTTATTTTAGTTTATGGCATATATACACAATCTTACTACATATTCATGAATCCACAAAGCTGTAGACAGTGAAGTAATTGAAACAGCAATTTCTTTGATTTTAATTAAATTCTTCCCTCTTGCATTGTTTGACCAGTTTCATTTGGCATCTGTTTCCTTGCATTGTCTGAGGAATGCTGTATTCTTGATGACTCGGTCATCAAGTGTCAGCATGGTTAAGTTGGTGGCTATAAACGTGCCATCCTTGACCCAGAGTGTTCCCAAGCACAACCAAGGAGTATTCCATGTCCAGGCTCCCTCTGGAACTAAATAAAATCTTTGACAAAGGTCAGTTAGACTCGAAACATCAGCTCTTTTCTCTTCATACAGATGCCGCCAGACCTGCTGAGATTTTCCAGCATTTTCTCTTTTGGCTTCCTCTGGAACTGCTGAGCTGAATCATTCCTGATGACACTTGCTGACTCTGAATCAACAAATAGTGAGTTTAAGTCAACTCCCGACGACTTTGCAACAAAAATATATAAGCTGACACTTCAGTGCAGCATTGAGGGAGTGTTGCACTGTTGAAGGTGCCACCTTTTGTATTAATAGTTAAACTGAGATCCCTGCCTAGCTTCTTAGGTGGACATAGAAGATCCTAAGTCATTGGAAGAACTGTACAGTTCTCCCCGTCCAATATTTATCTTTCAACCAGAAAAAAAAGGACTGGTCATTATCTCCTTGCAGTTTTGTTGGGTGCAAATTGTTGCTAATATTCCTAAGATTTTAAAGAAGCTGCCTGTTGAAAGATAGGTAGTTGAGCTGTTAAGCATTTTTGGGCATCCTGAAGTTGAAAGGCAATATGTAAATGTCCTTTTTAAAAAATTTTCGTCACAGCTTTATAACATTCATGGGCACTTTTGAAATACTTTGTGTGTTCTGTGAAGTTAATACACTCGGCCCCTTTCTTAATGTTTTGGGGGAATAAAAGTAGATATTCCCACCTGCAATCGCAACATTTTTAGTTATGACAAAAGAGGCCAGGAACAGTGCTCTGGATGTTTGTGCTCAAAACTCCCTTCCAATGAGTGGTGTGCAGCCAAGACTTGGAACCTGTTCTGCTGCTTCTGGTCTCAACTTTGAACACGCAATCGTGATCGCGCAATCGTAAATGTATTGTAAAGCATAACGACTGTTCATTTAGAGCAGCTTTTTCCAACTGACCAGCCACAACCGTTTCAGACTACTTAATTTCTAATTACACACAATGTCAAGGGCTTTAATATATCATGGAGGTTGTTGTCCTCTGCCTATGGACTAAATTGATACCCACATATTGTAATTAGCACCCCCCCCCCACCCCCTCCCCCAACCAATCTTCCCCAACTTGGAATATTTCAGAACGCAGCTACAAATCTTTGCATGGCAAAGACAAAACCTGTTCAATGATTTATTGACTGTTTTGGGCAACCAGGATTTTTGCCTGAAACTCTTGAATGGAATGTGTTGTGAACACTTATAGATATCTATATTTTTAAATATCGTGTCAAATTGTAGAACTTTCTTAAATGTTAATCCCATTGAATGTTTGCAGTAAGCCTCTGAGGAACTGTAAGCTTCCAAGGGAATTTGACTGTATATAGGACTGGTGTGTGTCATTTATTTAAGATGGCAAAGAAAGTCCTTTTTAGGACTCAGATTTGTTACATCTCCTGCAGCATTTTTTTTTCACTGAGACTGTAGGAAGTTGGCGCACTTGATTGTAAACGTGCCATTATGTGGAGCCAGAGTGTTCCCGATCGATGCCCGGGCCCTCTCTGGGACTGTCGCTGAGCTGTAATCATTCCAGGTTATTGGTTTGGCTTTTCTGCTCTGCACCTGAATGGCTATTTCTTGGTGGAGAATGTTTATTTGTTTCAAGGTGATGGTGTGGAACAATTCCGACTTGGTTCTGCCCTCAGTGATTCCACTGCCAAATTCAGCTGAGGACCAAGACTTGTACTCGGAGGGGTGGGGAAAGAGATGATGATCACCTGATGCCACAAAAACAATCACGGTTTCATCAGATTTGAAGGAGTGCCTTGGCGTTATGCCGCAACTAGGCTAATTTTGAAGTACTCGTGTTAGAATTCTTTTATTTTTCAATATAAAATGTGAAGTGTATAGTGAGTGGCGGCATGCGTGTCAGCAAGAGTCTTAATTATGTATCAATGGCTCGGTTTGTCACTAAAATGATTTGCTGTTCCCTCTTCGAGCCCAGTTTGGACCTATCTTCTGGCCAGACTCTCAATGGCCATGGTTGTTGTATGCTGTTTGAAAACTGTGCCATGAGTGGTGACCTGAATATATGTATATGGATTTTTAAAAAAAACTGAAATCTGCATTGTTGCAGTGTGCAATACACATGGGACTTTGCACAAAAAATGTACTTTATTTGTTACAGCAGCTAGGCTGCATTGCTTTAAGCACAGAAAACATACTGTTGATGCCTCCTTGTATAACTTATATATATATGTAATTAAAAGGCAACAGACAATGTTTATTAAAGTGTAAATTGCATTTTAAAATTGGATAGTGTTGCATTGCCTCTTTTATTAAAAACCCTGTTTGAAATGAATAGTGATTTTGTTGCATACACTCTAAATGTTTCAGATGACATGGAAATAATTTCTATTTTTCACACTGCTAGTTTGCCCATGGTCCTGGCTTTATTTTTAATTAACAGTAGCATCCTGCATTTATTTAATGCTGTTTTAATGTATTAAAACATCCAGGAATTTGAGTGCACAATCTAAAGTCCCATCTGCCTTCTTGGGTGGGTGTAAGAAATACACAGGCACCAATTCAAAAATTACCACTGGACCTCTAACTGGTTTTCTAGTTGATAGAACTTGTCCAATACGGTAAACACAGTTATCTGCTAACTACCTTACTGTTTGTAGGAGCTGTTTATGTCTAAATTGAATACTGCATCTCCTACTTTACAGCATTCAGAAATACCGAATTAGCTGTAAATGAGTTTCTGATGGGCTGGAGTTATGGAATGCGCTATGAAAATGATATTTTCTGCTTTATTTGAGGCGCTTGACTTCCATAAGCTTATCCTTACAAAATCTGGGCAGGATAGAGGGCCTGCCCAATCGCCATACATAAATCCCTTGCCCTTCCAATCCACGTTTTTCCCTTCCTCCAAAAGATTCATTGCCATTAGTGTTCAGTCCAGAAACTGGAATGAGCGACTTGAGCAGAAAAGATGATCAGTCAGTTGCCTGGTAGCACGTATCTTGTGTTAAAGTGACCTGTTGCTCAGAAACTGGCGTTTTCATCATCAAAAGGCTTTCGTATGGAGAAATGGCAATTACATTCAAGTGTTGGAGTTCTAAGGATAGATCACAAAAATTACTTGTCCCTGATATTTCTTGTTGCCCTTTAGGTAAGATTAAGATTATCTTAAATGCTTTGACTTGTGCAGTAGCTGGCTGTCATCATTTTGAAAGCTTAACAAATTGAATTGTTTTGGTTCAAAGGATTGTCTTGTATATGGAAAATAATATTTTCTCTATAGCGAGCTGCGATTTGGATCATGGAGTAATGAAGCACAAAAGGGAAGCCATTCTGCCCATTGTGCTTTTGCTGGCCCTTTTGACACAGCTATCATATTGATTTCATATATTACCCATTACATTACAGATCTCCCCTCTTCCAAAACGTTTTCCAATTCACTTTTGATGGTTATTATTGTATTTGGTTCGAATGCCTTTTTCAGGCTGAAACTTGCTGTGTAAATGTTTATTTTCCCATATTGTCTCTGACTATTTAAACACAAAAGATAGGAGCAGGGTAAGGCCATTTTGCCTTAACAGCCTGATCCACTATTTAATATGATTCTGGTGGATCATCTAATTCTGTCCCTGTTCTCACTTTCTCCCCATACCCTTTGGTCCCTCTTAGCCCCGAGAACTGTTTCTAATTCCTTGAAAACATTCAATGTTTTGGCCTCAGCCATCTTCTGTGATAGAGAATTCTACAGACTTGCAATCTTCTAGGTGAAGACATTTCTCTTAATCTATAACCATTAAAATGTGATCCCTGGTTTCGGAAGTTGGTACGTGATCCCCAGTTAGAATTTTCTCGGTTTTAATGAGATTCCTCCTCCACTCTTCTCGACTTCAGTGAATACAGTCCTAACTGATCTAGTGTCTTAATACACCAGTTCTGCCATTCCAGGAATCCGTATGGAAAACCTACATTGTGTTCCTTCCATAGCTCGAACATCCATCCTCTGATAAGGATACCAAAACTGTGCTGGACTGTTACAAGTCATTCTCTATCACATCCTGAATCTTATGATCACCTAAACGTGTGCTCACTGACATTTGGTCCACTTGGCGCACCTCATTCCCATGGACCGGGTCCAACAATGCATTTTGTTGGTCTGTACAGATAATATTGAAAGAAACTCTCCTGAACACAATCTAAGTCCACACTTGCCTGTCCTTTTTTATACTACCAGTATCCCAGTCTATATTTATATCATTGAAATTCCCCCACGCTTCCATTATTACTTCTCTAATTTTCTTTGAACTTGTTTTTCAAAATAGTTTTTCAAAATATTTCACGTGTGGTATTAACAGTGCCCTGTACGATTGCAGCAAGACATCCCTTGCATCCTTTCACTATGAAAGCCAACACACACTTTGCAGCCTCCACCACCTTCTGCATGTGCATGCTTTAGGACTGGTCTACAAAGGACACCTAGATCTCTTTCCATCACTTTTACCCAATACGTTACCATTCAAATAATCTGCCTTCCTGTTTTTGCTACCACAGTGGATAATCTCATGTTTATTCGTGTTATATTTCATCTGCCATTCATTTTCCCATTTTATGAACTTGTTCAAATAACACTGAAGCCCCTCTGCATCCTCCTAATTAGTCTCACCCTCCCACCTTGCGATGTGTCATTTAAAAACTTGGAGATATTATATTTCGTTCCTTCATCTAACTCATTAAATAGCTGGTGTCTGAGACTGGATTCTTGCACTACTGAAACTATCAAAGGTAGCCCATCGTCTGGTTACTGATTTCTCCTCCCTCCCCATAAACTTCTTGTTCCAGTAAATCCTGCTTAGCTTTCTTCTTGCTCCCTTGATGTCAGCTCTTCAATTAATTTTTCTGATGCTGGATTGTTGTAAGTCATTCTCCACACATCCAGAATCCTACGATCTCCTAAATATTCCCTCAGTAATATGCAATCCACTTGGTCCACCTCCTTGGATCATCTAAAGTAGAATTAGCTTTACTGTCACGTACTCACATGAGCACAGTGAAAAGTTTACAAGTAACCATTTAACAGTGCTATCTTCAGTACAAAGGTATGCTACGTACAAATTCTAAGTACAAATTCTTTTTTTTTAAATTTTTTTCTTTAAAGAAACAACAGGGTTAGGATAATAATCCTTACAACTAGTCCATTCTGGGCATCACCAGGGGTGAGACCATTCTGGAACCATCTCAAGGTTCGAAGTCTGTGCTGAGGTTATACCAAGCCAAAAAATCGCCATGGCTGAATCCATACTGAGGGCAGGAGTCCAAGTCCATGCTGAGGCCAGGGCTTCTGGACATTGCCAAGAAGAAAGAAGGAAAATAGACACAAAAGAGAAAGAAAAGAAATGGGTTTGGGTGGATGAGCTTCATCTTGACTTTTTTTTATAGTGTTATGGACCAGGCCAGACCTCAAAACATTTCAAGAAGGTAGCCCACACCCAGCTTTTCTAGTTGTTTTAAATGGGTATAAGGTGGATATTCCAGGAGTGATGCAGCTGGCCCAACCACTCAGTTTTAAACAAAACTATTTATTTACACATGGAAAAAATAACTAATTTGGAATATTTAAAAACCCAAATGACTCTATCGCTGTTACAAATACTTGCAACATCTCCATAAACACCCCCTTGGCAAAAAAGGAAAGTCAAACACAGGTTCTTACAGGAGAGATGTCAGAGAGTGGGAGGATCAGCATGGACCTGCTTCTTCGAACAACCGCCTCAAAAAAAATTGTTTGCTAAAACCAAACTGCTGAGCTGGGTGAACTGGCCACTCCCCTTTCATTGTACAAGTTTTTTTTTTAACTTGAAAGCTTTTTGTCTGAGGCAGTATCTGTTAGCTATAATAAAATTGGCCCTAAAACCAATACAAAACCAGACAGGTCGGAATCTATTCGTTTACGACCCCTCTGGAAAAAAAAACAAGGACAGTCTAGGAGAAAGTGAGGACTGCAGAAGCTGGAGATCAGAGTTGAAGAGTGTGGTGCTGGGAAAGCACAGCTGTTCAAGCAGCATCTGAGGAGCAGGAGAATCAACTTTTCAGACATAAGCCCTTCATCAGGAAAGGCTAATGCCTGAATCGTCGATTCTGCAGCTCCTCGGATACTACCTGACCGGCTGTGCTTTTCCAGCACTACACTCAAGGACAACCTAACCTCGTTAAAGGAGCAGCATTATCACAATAATAGCAATAAAGACAGGAGGGGAGGTTTTAAGCAGTAAAGGAGGACAGAAGTAGTGTGGTGGAGAGCTTTAGGAAGGGAGTTCTAGAGATAAGTAGATGAAGGCATAATGCTAATAATGGATTAAAATTGTGAATGTGATAAAGGGGTTCATCATTGCAGGAGTTCAGAGACTTTGGAGCATTGTCAGGCTAGAGGGGGAATTGAAAGCTTTTTTTATAATGAAGTTAGAGGTCTTGGGGTGCAGTGGTAGTGTCCTTTTTAGCCAAAAAGCTCCAGGTTCAAGTCCCATCTATCCCAGAAGTGTAACATAACCTGTCCATTTGGGGTTCATTAAAATATCTATAGTTACAGGCTAGGGGATAATTAGACAAGTGTCCCTGAGATTGCATTTTTAAGTTACAAATGCTGTCTATATTTTAGTGTGTAATATAGTATTTTGGTTTTATAATTATAGTTAAATAGCAAAAAGCACCAAAATTTGAGAAGTGGAGTTAATTGGAGCACAGGAACTTCTCAATCAACAAATCTGTACAGAGATGTAAAGGTGAAGCTGTATAGCACCATCACCAGAGGAAGAAGGAAGTTACAGTGTAGGAAGAGCTCTGATGAACAGTCATCTAGACTCCATGTTAGTGTTGGTTTGCTCTCCCACCATGGATGCTGGCTGATCCACTGATTTCCAGCATTTTTGTTTTCAGGAACTTAGTGTGACTTGTTTACATAGGATGTTTCCATTACAAATGAGGACGTGGAGATTATTAATGAAAATCATGACAATTATGACAACAAAGTGACATGTAATGAGCAAAATGTGTGGGCATGTAAGATCGCAATTGATTATTCATATTCCTTATCTCCACATCTTCCATGCACAATAATTAATGAATTCAATAGAAACTTTGCATAAAGGTTATTGTGACATTGGAGACAGACATTAGTACATGTGGATTCCAACTGGCTCGTATTACAAAGCCTGAAGAAATGTGCAGTTGTTCCAGTTAGTTTTTAAAAAAAAACAAGCTGGGGGTTTCTTAACTGGAACAGGATCAGTATTTGGGACAGCATAAAATCTAACTTTATTAATACAAAGTCCACAAAAGTATTAGATAGATTAATTTAAAAAAAAAAGAAATCTATTGCTAATGCATATATACTAGGTTGATCCTGAGTATGAAAGCCAAGAATTTGGTGCTGGAAAAGCACAGCAGGTCATGCAGCATCCGAGGAGCAGGAAAATCGACATTCCTGAATATGTAAGGTATGTCTTATGAGGACAGATTGAGTAGGTTAGGCCTGTACTTATGGAAGTTTAGAAAAATGAGAAATGACCTATTTGAAATACAAGGTTCTTAGAAGACTTGATCGGACAGATGCAGGAAGGGGATCGGACAGATTCCCCTTGTGGGAGAGACCAGGACTTGATAATTGAGTCTGTGGAATTCTTTATCACAGAAGGCTATAGAGGATAGGTTGTTCAGTATCTTCAAAACTGAGGTGGACACATTTTTAAGTGGTAAGGGAGTAAAGATTCATGGAGAAAAGAGGGGAAAGGGGAATTGGTTTTATCACATCACGTGATCTTATTCAATTGGCTGAATTGCCTTGGAGCATCTAAGGCTTTGACAAAGGGTCAGTTAGACTCGAAACGTCAGCTCTTTTCTCTCCTTACAGATGCTGCCAGACCTGCTGAGATTTTCCAGCATTTTCTCTCTTGGTTTCAGATTCCAGTGATTTGCTTTTTCTATATGCTGAATAGCCTTTTCTGCTCCTATGCTAATTGGAAAAGGAAGCTTGAAATGTGTGCGATAGGGTTGAAAATTAAATGCCTAAATGGGGTAGGAGAACAAAGGGATTGGGGATTACAGTTAATATTGAAAAAAATGCAGATTAAGAAGGTCATTAATAGGATAAAATGAAGAAGGATTGAAGGAGACGTGTCTGACACGGATCATTGGATCGAATGGCCTTGTAGTTCAATGTAATGTCCAACAGGTTTAATTGGAAGCACACTCCGAAAGTTAGTGTGCTTCCAATTAAACCTGTTGGACTATAACCTGGTGTTGTGTGATTTTTAACTTTGTACACCCCAGTCCAACACCGGCATCTCCAAATCGTTTATCTACGGTATCGAAGCGGCTGGAGATTTTGTGCAGCAGAGGGCAGTGTCTATGCCTCTGAGCGAGAAACTCTTGAGTAACTCTCACCCATGGAAATTGTGTTCAGAACCAAGCCAAACAAGCTGTAAATCCTTCCAAAGCAAGCAGGAGAGATTCCTGGTCAGCCGCGTGATAGAGAGAACTTTAAAGCCTCTGCCATCACGATGCATGGTCCAGGCTTCAACACGCGATTAGCAACTGAAAGTTGTCACCGCAACTCGGAGTGAACTGTAACACTCCAGCATTTTCTGTTTTTAACTTCAGAATTTTGCGATATCTTGGCTTCAGACCAGGAATGGGAGTAGAGAATTAAAATATTCCATGTGACCAGGTGCTCAGGGTCATATTCAAGGAATGAACGGCTACGCTCAACAAAGTGACCCAGTCTGATGTTGATCTTCCCAATGCAGAGTCGAGACTGGAGTAGTGCTGGAAAAGCACAGCAGATCAGGCAGCATCCGAGGAGCAGAAAAATCCAAGTTTTGGGCTAAAGCCCTTCATCAGAAATGAGCTTTTGCCCGAAACGTCGATTTTCCTGCTCCTCGGATGCTGCCTGGCCTGCTGTGCTTTTCCAGCACTGCTCCTATCTTGACTCTAATGTCCAGCATCTGCAGTACCCACTTCCCAATGCAGAGGCAGCCACACGGTTAGCAGACAGTTATCAGTAAACATGATCATTTAGTTCAGCACCAATACATGCGTATGTTGTGCAAGGGATTCTGGCTGCTCCTCGCTAATTAAACAGACACAGGGAAAACACAAGTACTGTAGAGTCCTGGTCTCGCTGTGTGAATGTTAGAAACATACAGAGAAGTGTGTGGAGTCGGCCAACTAGCATTCGAATAGTAGAATTCAAGAATTTTTTTTCTCACTGGGCATAAAGTGAAGGGCATAGATAGGGGAGACAGGAAGAACTTTCTCCCCACAATGACCAGCAGGCTTGCGTTTAAGATCAAGGTTTAGAGGGGGTGTGAGGAAATACTTTTTCACTCAGAGGGTGATGGAAATCTGGAATTCACTTGCCTATAAGGGAGGTACGGGCAGAAGCCATCGTAAACTTTAAGGAATATGTGCACTTGCAATATCAAGGCGTACAAGGCTATAGTCAGAGAGTGTGGCGCTGGAAAAGCACAGCCGGTCAGGCAGCATCCGAGGAGCAGGAGAGTCGACGTTTCGAGCATCAGCTCTTGAGGAATACTCTACATTCCTGATGAAAAGCTTATGCTCGAAACTTCGACTCCCCTACCCCTCCGATGCTACCTGACCGGCTGTGCTTTTTCAGCACCACATTTTTTTTACTCCAATCTCCAGTCCTTACTTCCTCCTGGTACAAGGCTATAGGGCCAAGTATATTGGAAAATGGGATGAGAATAGTTATTTGGTTGCTTTTGATTGGTGCAGATGCAGTGGGCCAAACGGTCTGTGCTGTCGATCGCTTTGACAATAAGATTCAAGCTTTTTTTTTCTCCTTTATTAGAATACTTAACCTCGACGTGCAATAAAGTTTTTACGAGTAAGCCCAAGCCTGAAGACAATTTGCCTTCTCAGTCTGCCCTGAGGCAAACCACATGTTTGTGAGTTTGAAACCACACAGCACAACTGTCCTAATATAAAAACTGAAATGTTGCAGACATTAAACAGGTTATGCAGGAGAGAGTAACAACAGGGAACATTCTGGAACCTTGATGGCCCTTCACCAGCACTGACACTGAGGAGACACTGTCCCTTTAATTGCAGGACCCCAGGCAAAGGGTGAGGAAATAGTCTGCCACTTAATGCAGCCAGCCAATTAACAGGGGGTTAGTTAGAGTGACAGGCTCATTGGCCAATAGAACCGCTGAATGAGGCACGGAGACCTGTCCATCCAGGTTTCAACCAATCCTTGTGCGGAGGTGGGTGTAACTGAGACTGCCAGCAACCAATCTAAAGAGGCTAGAGGTTAGAGGTGGGCCCCCGTCGGGGCGGGAGCCCCGCCCATCACCCGGGTGTGATCGTTATTTTGAAATAAAGGGTGGGTAGTGTCCTACCGCAATGTAAATAGTTCCTAAAGGAAAATGGAGAAAAACATAGGAAGGGAAGGTCCCATCGAGAGAGAAAGGGATGAACATATAAAATCACACCAGGCGCAATTAGTATGAATGGTTGGAGTTGTAATTTTCAACGTATTTTCCAAGGCGGGGGCGCCCAAAGATACAGGGGGAATGTGAAGAGGCACAGCAGCCATTTTGTTTTTTCCTCGCTCTCTCGGCGCGCGCGAGGCCTGGTGGCGTTGGTTAAATTAGTTAGAGTGATAAGTTAACGAGTTAACCCCCTCCACTCACTCTCACAGGCCGAGTAACCCGGAGGGGACAGCGGGGTTTTGATCCCGGCTCCCACCATGACCCAGTTCCTGCCGCCGAACCTGCTGGCGCTGTTCGCGCCGCGGGACCCGGTGCCGTACCTGCCGCCGCTCGAGAAGCTGCCGCATGAGAAACACCACAACCAGCCGTACTCCGGCATCGCCGGCTTCGTCCGCGAGTTCGAGGTCAGGGTCAGCGCCAGCGCCGCCGGGGGGTGGAGGAACAGGGGGAGACGAAATGAGGGGGAGAGGAGACGAAATGAGGGGGGGGGGGAGGAGACGAAATGAGGGGGGGGGGGAGGAGACGAAATGGGGGGGGGGGGAGGAGACGAAATGGGGGGGGGGGGGAGGAGACGAAATGGGGGGGGGGAGGAGACGAAATGGGGGGGGGGGGGAGACGAAATGAGGGGGGGGGGGGGGGGGAGACGAAATGAGGGGGGGGGTGAGGGGGGGAGAGACGAAATGAGGGGGGGGGTGAGGGGGGGAGAGACGAAATGGGGGGGGGGGGGGGAGACGAAATGGGGGGGGGGAGACGAAATGAGGGAGGGGGGGGGGGAGAGACGGGAGGGAGGGGGGAGAGAGACGAAATGAGGGGGGGAGACGGGAGGGAGGGGGGGGGGAGAGACGAAATGAGGGAGGGAGGGAGGGAGGGGGGGAGACGGGAGGGAGGGGGGGGAGAGGCGAAGGGAGGGAGGGGGGGAGAGACGAAATGAGGGAGGGGGGGAGATGGGAGGGAGGGGGGGAGACGGGAGGGAGGGGGGGAGACGGGAGGGAGGGGGGGGAGAGACGAAATGAGGGAGGGGGGGAGATGGGAGGGAGGGGGGGAGACAGGAGGGAGGGGGGGGAGAGACGAAATGAGGGGGGGAGGAGGGGGGGGGGAGAGACGAAATGAGGGAGGGAGTGAGGGGGGGGAGAGACGAAATGGGGGGGAGACGAAATGAGGGAGTGAGGGGGGGGGGAGACACGAAATGAGGGAGGGAGGGGGGGAGACGGGAGGGAGGGGGGGAGAGACGAAATGAGGGAGGGAGGGGGGGAGACGAAATGAGGGAGGGGGGAGACGAAATGAGGGACGGGGGGAGACGAAATGAGGGACGGGGGGAGACGAAATGAGGGACGGGGGGAGACAAATGAGGGACGGGGGGAGACGAAATGAGGGACGGGGGAGACGAAATGAGGGAGGGGGAGAGACGAAATGAGGGGAGGGGGGAGACGAAATGAGGGGAGGGGGGAGACGAAATGAGGGAGGGGAGGGGGGAGACGAAATGAGGGAGGGAGGGGGGAGACGAAATGAGGGAGGGAGGGGGGAGACGAAATGAGGGAGGGAGGGAGGGGGGAGACGAAATGAGGGAGGGAGGGAGGGGGGAGACGAAATGAGGGAGGGGGGAGACGAAATGAGGGAGGGAGGGAGGGGGGAGACAAAATGAGGGAGGGAGGGACAAAATGAGGGAGGGAGGGAGGGACGGGGGGAGACGAAATGAGGGAGGGAGGGACAAAATGAGGGAGGGAGGGACGGGGGGAGACGAAATGAGGGAGGGAGGGACGGGGGGAGACGAAATGAGGGAGGGAGGGACGGGGGGAGACGAAATGAGGGAGGGAGGGACGGGGGGAGACGAAATGAGGGACGGGGGGGTGACGGAGGGAGGGAGGGGAGACGAAATGAGGGAGGGAGGGAGGGGAGACGAAATGAGGGAGGGAGGGGGGGAGACGAAATGAGGGAGGGGGGAGACGGAGGGAGGGAGGGGAGACGAAATGAGGGAGGGGAGGGGGGAGACGAAATGAGGGAGGAGGGGAGGGGGGAGACGAAATGAGGGAGGAGGGGAGGGGGGAGACGAAATGAGGGAGGGGGGAGACGAAATGAGGGAGGGGGGAGACGAAATGAGGGAGGGAGGGACGGGGAAGACGAAATGAGGGAGGGAGGGACGGGGGGAGACGAAATGAGGGAGGGAGGGACGGGGGGAGACGAAATGAGGGAGGGAGGGACGGGGGGAGACGAAATGAGGGAGGGAGGGACGGGGGAGACGAAATGAGGGAGGGAGGGACGGGGGGAGACGAAATGAGGGTCGGGGGGAGACGAAATGAGGGACGGGGGGGTGACGGAGGGAGGGAGGGGAGACGAAATGAGGGAGGGAGGGAGGGGAGACGAAATGAGGGAGGGAGGGAGGGGAGACGAAATGAGGGAGGGAGGGGGGGAGACGAAATGAGGGAGGGGGGAGACGGAGGGAGGGAGGGGAGACGAAATGAGGGAGGGAGGGAGGGGAGACGAAATGAGGGAGGGAGGGAGGGGAGACGAAATGAGGGAGGGAGGGAGGGGAGACGAAATGAGGGAGGGAGGGAGGGGAGACGAAATGAGGGAGGGAGGGAGGGGAGACGAAATGAGGGAGGGGAGGGGGGAGACGAAATGAGGGAGGGGAGGGGGGAGACGAAATGAGGGAGGAGGGGAGGGGGGAGACGAAATGAGGGAGGGAGGGAGGGGGGAGACGAAATGAGGGAGGGGGGGAGGGGGGAGACGAAATGAGGGAGGGGGGAGACGAAATGAGGGAGGGAGGGAGGGGGGAGACGAAATGAGGGAGGGGAGGGGGGAGACGAAATGAGGGAGGGGGGAGACGAAATGAGGGAGACGAAATGAGGGAGGGAGGGACGGGGGGAGACGAAATGAGGGAGGGAGGGACGGGGGGAGACGAAATGAGGGAGGGAGGGACGGGCGGAGACGAAATGAGGGAGGGAGGGACGGGGGAGACGAAATGAGGGACGGGGGGAGACGAAATGAGGGACGGGGGGGTGACGGAGGGAGGGAGGGGAGACGAAATGAGGGAGGGAGGGAGGGGAGACGAAATGAGGGAGGGAGGGAGGGGAGACGAAATGAGGGAGGGAGGGAGGGGAGACGAAATGAGGGAGGGAGGGAGGGGGGAGACGAAATGAGGGAGGGGGGGGCGACGAAATGAGGGAGGGAGGGGGGGGCGACGAAATGAGGGAGGGAGGGAGGGGGGAGACGAAATGAGGGAGGGAGGGAGGGGGGAGACGAAATGAGGGAGGGAGGTAGGGGGGAGACGAAATGAGGGAGGGAGGGAGGGGGGAGACGAAATGAGGGAGGGAGGGAGGGGGGAGACGAAATGAGGGAGGGAGGGAGGGGGGAGACGAAATGAGGGAGGGAGGGGGGAGACGAAATGAGGGAGGGAGGAGGGGCGACGAAATGAGGGAGGGAGGGGGGGCGACGAAATGAGGGAGGGAGGGGGGGCGACGAAATGAGGGAGGGAGGGGGGGCGACGAAATGAGGGAGGGAGGGGAGACGAAATGAGGGAGGGAGGGGAGACGAAATGAGGGAGGGAGGGGAGACGAAATGAGGGAGGGAGGGGAGACGAAATGAGGGAGGGAGGGGAGACGAAATGAGGGAGGGAGGGGAGACGAAATGAGGGAGGGAGGGGAGACGAAATGAGGGAGGGAGGGAGACGAAATGAGGAAGGGGGGGCGAGACGAAATGAGGGAGGGGGGAGACGGAGGGAGGGGAGACGAAATGAGGGAGGGAGGGGAGACGAAATGAGGGAGGGAGGGGAGACGAAATGAGGGAGGGAGAGGGGAGACGAAATGAGGGAGGGAGGGGGGCGACGAAATGAGGGAGGGAGAGGGGAGACGAAATGAGGGAGGGAGGGGGGCGACGAAATGAGGGAGGGAGGGGGGCGACGAAATGAGGGAGGGAGGCGACGAAATGAGGGAGGGAGGGGAGACGAAATGAGGGAGGGGGGGGAGACGAAATGAGGGAGGTGGGGAGAGTAAACGAGGGAGGGAGGGGGAGAGACGAAACGAGGGAGGGAGGAGGGGAGACGAAACGAGGGAGGGAAGGAGGGGAGACGAAACGAGGGAGGGGAGGGGGAGACGAAACGAGGGAGGGAGGAGGGGTGACGAAACGAGGGAGGGAGGAGGGGTGACGAAACGAGGGAGGGAGGAGGGGTGACGAAACGAGGGAGGGAGGGGAGACGAAACGAGGGAGGGAGGGGAGACGAAACGAGGGAGGGAGGGGGGGAGACGAAACGAGGGAGGGAAGGAGGGGAGACGAAACGAGGGAGGGGAGGGGGAGACGAAACGAGGGAGGGAGGAGGGGTGACGAAACGAGGGAGGGAGGAGGGGTGACGAAACGAGGGAGGGAGGAGGGGTGACGAAACGAGGGAGGGAGGGGAGACGAAACGAGGGAGGGAGGGGAGACGAAATGAGGGAGGGAGGGGAGACGAAATGAGGGAGGGAGGGGAGACGAAATGAGGGAGGGAGGGGAGACGAAATGAGGGAGGGAGGGAGACGAAATGAGGAAGGGGGGGCGAGACGAAATGAGGGAGGGGGGAGACGGAGGGAGGGGAGACGAAATGAGGGAGGGAGGGGAGACGAAATGAGGGAGGGAGGGGAGACGAAATGAGGGAGGGAGAGGGGAGACGAAATGAGGGAGGGAGGGGGGCGACGAAATGAGGGAGGGAGGCGACGAAATGAGGGAGGGAGGGGAGACGAAATGAGGGAGGGGGGGGGAGACGAAATGAGGGAGGTGGGGAGAGTAAACGAGGGAGGGAGGGGGAGAGACGAAACGAGGGAGGGAGGAGGGGAGACGAAACGAGGGAGGGAAGGAGGGGAGACGAAACGAGGGAGGGGAGGGGGAGACGAAACGAGGGAGGGAGGAGGGGTGACGAAACGAGGGAGGGAGGAGGGGTGACGAAACGAGGGAGGGAGGAGGGGTGACGAAACGAGGGAGGGAGGGGAGACGAAACGAGGGAGGGAGGGGAGACGAAACGAGGGAGGGAGGGGGGGAGACGAAACGAGGGAGGGAAGGAGGGGAGACGAAACGAGGGAGGGGAGGGGGAGACGAAACGAGGGAGGGAGGAGGGGTGACGAAACGAGGGAGGGAGGAGGGGTGACGAAACGAGGGAGGGAGGAGGGGTGACGAAACGAGGGAGGGAGGGGAGACGAAACGAGGGAGGGAGGGGAGACGAAATGAGGGAGGGGGAGGGAGCGGAGACGAAATGAGGGAGGGGGGACGAAATGAGGGAGGGAGGGGAGACGAAATGAGGGAGGGAGGGGGGCGACGAAATGAGGGAGGGAGGAGGGGTGACGAAATGAGGGAGGGAGGAGGGGTGACGAAACGAGGGAGGGAGGAGGGGTGACGAAACGAGGGAGGGAGGGGAGACGAAACGAGGGAGGGGGGACGAAATGAGGGAGGGGGGAGGGAGGGGAGACGAAATGAGGGAGGGGGAGGGAGACTAGACGAAATGAGGGGGGAGGGGAGACGAGACGAAATGAGGGAGGGAGGGAGAAACGAGGTGGGGGGTCCAGGCCGGGGCAGGGGGGGGCTCCTGACTGGGGAAGGGGGATGGGAGTCCTGACTGGGGGAGGGGGGTCCTGACTGGGGAAGGTGGATGGGAGTCCTGACTGGGGGAGGGGTGGCCTGACTGGGGAAGGGGAGGGGAGTTAGATTAGATTAGATTACTTGCAGTGTGGAAACAGGCCCTTCGGCCCAACAAGTCCACACCGACCCGCCGAAGCGCAACCCACCCATACCCCTACAACCTAACACTACGGGCAATTTAGCATGGCCAATTCACCTGACCCGCACATCTTTTTTGGACTGTGGGAGGAAACCGGAGCACCCGGAGGAAACCCACGCAGACACGGGGAGAATGTGCAAACTCCACACAGTCAGTCGCCTGAGTCGGGAATTGAACCCGGTTCTCTGGCGCTGTGAGGCAGCAGTGCTAACCACTGTGCCACCATGCCGCCCAGTTCTGACTGGGGAAGGGGAGTCCTGACTGGGGAAGGGGGAAGGGGAGTCCTGACTGGGGAAGGGGGAAGGGGAGTCGAGTCCTGAAGGGGGAAGGGGAGTCGAGTCCTGACGGGGGAAGGGGGAGGGGAAGGGGAGTCCAGTCCTGACGGGGGAAGTGGAAGTGGAAGGGGAAGGGGAGTCGAGTCCTGACGGGGGAAGGGGAAGGGGAGTCGAGTCCTGACGGGGGAAGGGGAGTCGAGTCCTGACTGGGGAAGGGGAAGGGGAGTCGAGTCCTGACTGGGGAAGGGGAAGGGGAGTCGAGTCCTGACTGGGGAAGGGGAAGGGGAGTCGAGTCCTGACTGGGGAAGGGGAAGGGGAGTCGAGTCCTGACTGGGGAAGGGGAAGGGGAGTCGAGTCCTGACTGGGGAAGGGGAAGGGGAGTCGAGTCCTGACTGGGGAAGGGGAAGGGGAGTCGAGTCCTGACTGGGGAAGGGGAAGGGGAGTCGAGTCCTGACTGGGGAAGGGGAAGGGGAGTCGAGTCCTGACTGGGGAAGGGGAAGGGGAGTCGAGTCCTGACTGGGGAAGGGGAAGGGGAGTCGAGTCCTGACTGGGGAAGGGGAAGGGGAGTCGAGTCCTGACTGGGGAAGGGGAAGGGGAGTCGAGTCCTGACTGGGGAAGGGGAAGGGGAATGGGAGTCGAGTCCTGACTGGGGAAGGGGAAGGGGAGTCGAGTCCTGACTGGGGAAGGGGAAGGGGAGTCGAGTCCTGACTGGGGAAGGGGAAGGGGAGTCGAGTCCTGACTGGGGAAGGGGAAGGGGAGTCGAGTCCTGACTGGGGAAGGGGAAGGGGAGTCGAGTCCTGACTGGGGAAGGGGAAGGGGAGTCGAGTCCTGACTGGGGAAGGGGAAGGGGAGTCGAGTCCTGACTGGGGAAGGGGAAGGGGAGTCGAGTCCTGACTGGGGAAGGGGAAGGGGAGTCGAGTCCTGACTGGGGAAGGGGAAGGGGAGTCGAGTCCTGACTGGGGAAGGGGAAGGGGAGTCGAGTCCTGACTGGGGAAGGGGAAGGGGAGTCGAGTCCTGACTGGGGAAGGGGAAGGGGAGTCGAGTCCTGACTGGGGAAGGGGAAGGGGAGTCGAGTCCTGACGGGGGAAGGGGAGTCGAGTCCTGACGGGGGAAGGGGAAGGGGGGTCCTGACGGGGGAAGGGGGGTCCTGAGTGGGGGGGGAAGGAAGGGGAAGGGGGGTCTGTTTGGGGTATTGAGGCAAGGGGTGGTGGGCAAAAGAGGGGAAGAAGAGTAAATAGAAGGGAGTGGATATGTTGGTTGATATGGTGATGGAGGTGGGGAAATGGGGTGGAGACGGTAATAAACAGAAAAATAAAGTTTGTATGAGGGGTTATGGGAAGTGCATTGGGAAGCAAGGGGGAAAGGAAGGGAATGGGGTATTTGGGCTAAATTGGTAAAAGAGTGGTCATGGGAGGTAAACAGAAGGAAGATAAGTGGGGAGAGGGGAAATGAGATAGTTTGGATGGAGGGAGGGGGGAATTGGGTAACCAACTGGAGGAATGGTGGGGAGAGGTTTGCCGAGGGGAGGACAAGATGGTTGTGGAGGAAAGGAAGAAGTGATGAAGATGGCGGGAGTGAAGATTGGTGAGACTTGTTGAAGGGGGTGGGGAATGTGGGATGCATGACAGGGAAGTGGTGTGGACTGGGGAAGGTGGAAAGGAATTGGGGAACAGATGATTCATGATGGAGAAGAAGCACTGTAGGGGAGGGAAATGAGAGTGTAAGAGTAGTGAGCGAGAGCCATGTAGATATGGAAGGTGTTAGGTAGGAGGGAACAGTTGTGGGGAAGGCAGCCAGGTATTTGAGAGGGATCTTGTGGCGGTGTGGGGTGGCAAGATTTTGAGGGTCAGTTTGAGCAAGTGGATAGGGTCTTTAAGGACAGATAGGGTGGATTTGAGATATTGGAGCCTTTTGGGGCAAGGGGAGATGTGGGAGAGTAAGGGGTTTGGTTTGAGTCCACTTGGGAAGAGGATTGAGAGTTGGTTTTGAAGGTGACATGGTTTTCGGGTGTGAGTTAAGACCTGGTGTGTGGGGTGGAGGATGAAGTTGGCCATGGTACAGCGTTGTGGCAGTCTTGTTGCAGGGGTGCATAGCAATGTATTTGTGGGGCTTGTTTGTGATTTTTTTCCGGAGAAAATTGAACACACACACACACACACACACACCATGATTTAGCCCCTTAGTCCATTTATACTCCATTTCTTCCTCTTCACTGTTTGTTCTTATTTTCTGGAATCGGTCTCAAGAATTTGGTTTTCTGAATTCTCTGTTTCTAGCTTCTCCATGCTGCCATGTTATTCCACTTTGAGATTTAAGGTTTAGGACAGTCCTGTTCCTGCCTCATTATTACAGTTGCATGTGTTCGCTCATTATATTCTGAAACTTAAATCCCTTGTTACCCTAGAAACTGGATATTGACATATTGAGCAAAAAGCAAAATCCTGCAAGTGCTTGGAATCATATAAGAGATCTGTCAGCATCTCTTATGGAAAGAATCTTTCACACTGTTGATATATTTAATATTATTAGAACACTTTAATACCATAATTCAATTCCACATGAAGGTTGCAGCTGAAAGAAGCTCAGGCTTGCATTCTAATAGTCACTATTCAGTGCATTCACACCACAGTTTCAAACATAACTGGCCTCTATCCAGGAAAAGTGGTGAGCAAGGAGCCACTTGGAATTATTAAAATAGAATATAGCAAGCATAGCTTCTGAATTTTTAAAAGTTTTTTTTGCTTATATAGGATCCTAGAGATGCCCCGCCACCAACAAGAGCTGAGACACGAGAGGAGCGCATGGAAAGAAAGGTAAGAAATTTAGGCCAGACATGCATTCCAGTGTTAAGTGTGTTAGGAGAGGGTAGACATTAGAAAATACTTGCTGGAATTATTTGAAGGTCTCCATTATTATATTCTATAGGAATGTGAGTCCACAAACCTTTTGTTGAACTGGCCATTACCTGTGTAGGTGCATATGACCTGTAAGAATGTTTAGTCTCTTTGACTTTGTTGCAGGGTCTTCACCAAGCCTGATCATTTTCCCGAAGAGTTTTCTACGTGTTCACTTATCAATAGTAGGTTCTGGATAGATTTCTGCCTCCCTCTCTTGTTGCTACTAATGAAGCCACCTAAATCATTAGACAGAAAGTAAGCCATTCAGTTCCTCGTGCCTCCTCCCATTATTTCCCCCAATGCCACCTTTTTTGCCTGCCTAAATATCCTATAACTCCCTTTGTAGGCAAGAATCTTTTTTTTTAAATACTCAATGACTCCCCCTCTACTATTCTGAGGAAGTGTTCCTTGGTCTTGTGACTTTCCAGGAGAAATAAATTTCAGATTTATCCGAAGTGGGAGACTTCCTACCTTTGAATTGCCCTTTAATCCCTCTGTCACAGGTATTCAACCTTTGTAGAATCCATTTTGTCACAGTCTTCAGAATCTGTGTTTCAATAGGGTGACCGTTCAATTTTCTAAAACGTCAGAAGATACAGGGCCAATTTTTTTTTTGTCTTTCCTATTAAGATGAACCTAGCCCCCAAAATCTCTGGAATCAGTTAAGTCAGTCTTCACAGTTGTTCTACACCAGTGTTAATTCAAAATACAGTACAGAAAATTCACCCATCTGTGCATATTAATGGTACATTTAGTTGTTTCTTCACTGGCTATATTTGAGGAGCTATTGACTGACCTTACAAATTTTACTAAGCCTGGTTGCAGATCAAATTATATTCTGCTTCTGGAATGCATATGGATTACCAAGTGATGCTGCTGATTTTCTCCTGTGTGGTAGCAGACATTGTGATTTTCCTTTTACAGAGACGTGAGAAGATTGAGAGAAGACAGCAGGAAGTTGAAAATGAGCTTAAAATGTGTAAGTGTACTGGAGGGTGTGTTGAAAGTAACTGACTGAGTTGTGATTTGACAATAGGTATTAAACTCAGAAAAGTTTGATCCTGTCCAATCCTGCCATCTACCTTCAAGCTTCTTTTGAAGTGGGTCTCTTAATTAGACATTAAAAACAGCTGTCTTTGCACCCTGGAAATTAATAATTTTTAAACCTGATCCACCCACCCCTGCAAAAAGCAAATTAAATGTTACAATAGCTGATTTGTCACAGTTACTTTGGCTAAGTACTAGTGGCTATGACATAATAAACATTTGTGTTTTCATACATTATGTATGGCGTTAAGACAGATCGCAGGAGCGTGACCAAAAACAAATTAATCACGGTACTTGGACAGGTGACCAATAGCTTGGTTAATAAGGTGCATTTGACAGGAGGATAGAGGTATAATGGTTGTGGAGGGAATTCCAGAGTTTGAGAATAGTTAGCAATAGTTGTGAATTGTAACAGTACAGCATTTGAGAAGTTACTCTTTGTTTCTGGTCCACAGGGGATCCTCATAATGATCCAAATGCGCAGGGTGATGCATTCAAGACACTGTTTGTTGCCAGGGTGGTAAGTTTGAGATTTTTAAGTTTCTAATAAGTTTTAAAAAAATTGGAAAATGGGCTGCTAGTGCTAACACTCTTTACCCAGTATGATGATACATAACTGAAATGGCCCGTATTGTGATTGGCATGGTGGCTCAGTGATTAGCACTGCTGCCTCACAGCCAGGGACCCAGGTTCAATTTCTGTCTTGGGTGACTGTGTGGAGTTTGCACATTCTCCCCATGTCTGTGTGGTTTCCTCCGGGTGCTCTGGTTTCTTCCCACAATCCAAAGATGTGCAGGTCAGGTGAATTGGCATTGCTAAATTGCCCATTGTGTTAGGTGCATTAGTCAGGAGTAAATATAGGGTAGGGGAAGGAGCTGGTTGGGTTACTCTTCGGAGGGTCTGTGTGGACTTGTTGGCCCAAATGGCCTATTTCCATACAGTAGGGAATCCAATCTTGTGCAGCTTGTGATCGTTACTATTCTTTGAATGCTGTGTAGAGTTGTCATGAAAGGAAGAACAGAAATATTTCATGGGAGCAAGGAGGGTGAATCCACTTGCATGTATTGTGAAATAACTGAGGAATGTTGTGTTCTATATGTTAGAGGGCCGTCCAACTAACTATTAGGAAATAAACTGAAGAATTGGAACTGAACTTTCTATTCTGCTAATTCATTATGCAATGTGTAACAGTACCAGTAAATAAGGTGACTGTGTCTCAGATTTTGTTTAACTTTGGTGTTAAACATCCTCTGTCAATTTTTTAATGCTTCTCCTAACCATTTCTGATTAGTATTGTTTATTTTTACATTTATTAATGATTTGGCTCCTGCTTCCTCTGCACTACAGAACTATGATACAACAGAGTCCAAACTGAGGCGTGAATTTGAGGTCTATGGCCCCATTAAAAGGGTAAGTATCACATAATAGGAGTTGGTTTCAAATTATGATAGCAGTGCTGAGTACAATAAACACTAATCCTGTGATCTTTTTAAATCTGCATGTTGCACATATTCTGACAGCCATGCATTGGACGAGACCCCAGAACAGGATAGCAGCACAGCAAATAAGTAAATAAATTCTTCTTGCTGGTGACAAAATTTAATCCTGCTTTAGGATAGGCTTTCAAAAAAGTTCATCACTTAATGTTAGTGAGCTGAAAAATTAAGGACTCTGTAGTAAGAATGGAAATGCACAGCTCAGTCAGCACCTGTAAAGAGAAAAGTTGAAGCACCAGTATGTTCTGGAAATAGTCACCAAACCAAAAAGCATCTGTGGAGGAAGAAACTGAACTCACTTTTCATATTGATGACTTTTTTTGGAACTAGGGCAAGTTGGATATGACAGGCTATAAGGAACATTGGGAAGGAAGAACAAAAGGGAAGTTCTGGGGAGGAGGATAAAAGCAGAAACAAAATGACTGAGTTACATTTGTGTTCTGTATTTGGCCTTCCTGATGTAGAGGAGACTGCATTTTAAACAATGAATACGATAAATTTTATTGAATGAAGTACAAGTAATTCGTTTTTTTTTAATCTTCAAGTTCCCCGTGGAAGACTGGGTAGCAAGGGTAGATCTCATGGAATACAGGGAGATCTAGCCATTTGGATACAGAACTGACTCGAAGGCAGAGGGTGGTGGTGGAGGGTTGTTTTTCAGACTGGAAGCCTGTGACCAGTGGAGTGCCACAAGGATCAGTGCTGGGTCCACTACTTTTCAACATTTATATAGATGATTTGGATGTCAGCATAAGAGGTATAGTTAGTAAGTTTGCAGATGACACCAAAATTGGAGGTGTAGTGGACAGCGAAAAAGGTTATCTCAGATTACAATGGGATCTTGATCAGGTGGGCCATTGGGCTGAGAAGTGGCAGATGGAGTTTAATTTAGATAAATGTGAGGTGCTGCTTTTTGGGAAAGCAAATCTTAGCAGGCCTTATACACTTAATGGTAAGGTTCTGGGGAGTGTTGCTGAACAAAAAGACCTTGGAGTGCAGGTTCATAGCTCCTTGAAAGCGGAGTTGCAGTAGATAGGATAGTGAAGAAGGCATTTTGGTATGCTTTCCTTTATTGGTCAGAGTATTGAGTACAGAAGTTGGGAGGTCATGTTGTGGCTGTACAGGACATTGGTTAGGCCACTGTTGGAATATTGCGTGCTTTTCTGGTCTCCTTCCTATCAGAAAGATGTCGTGAAACTTGAAAGGGTTCAGAAAAGATTTACAAGGTTGTTGCCAGGGATTGAGCTATAGAGAGAAGTTGAATAGACTAGGGCTGTTTTCTCTGGAACATTCGAAGGCTGAAAGATGACCTTATAGAGGTTTATAAAATCATGAGGGGCATGGATAGGATAAATAGACAAAGTCTTTTCCCTGGGGTCATGAAGTCCAGAACTAGAGGGCATAGGTTTAGGGTGAGGTGGGAAATATATAAAAGAGACCTAAGGGGCAACTTTTGCACTGAGGGTGGTACGTATATGGAATGAGCTGCCAGAGAACATGGTGGAGGCTGGTACAATTGCAGCATTTAAAAACATCTGAATGGGTATATGAATCAGAAGGGTTTGGCGGGATATGGGCCAGATGCTGGCAGGTGGGACTAGATTGGGTTGCGATATCTGGTTGACATGGACGAGTTGGGCAGAAGTGTCTGTTTCAGTGCTATACATCTCTATGACTTCCCCAGGCAACTCAAGAAAGAAGTGATGGAGGCTCGTACAATTGCAACATTTAAAAGGCATCTGGATGGGTATATGAATAGGAAAAGTTTGGAGAGTTATGGGCTGTGTGCTGGCAGGTGGGACTAGATTGAGTTGGGATATCTGGTCGGCATGGACTAGTTGGACCAAAGGGTCTATTTCCATGCTGTACATCTCTATGATTCTAAGTGTTTAGAGCTGTGGGTGGTGGAGAGAAGGGAGCTAAAAGGATAGGTTTTCCATTTCCCTTGTTTTCAGTGCATGGGGAGTTGTTGTTGGGTGTGCATGAAGAGTGGGCTTGAATTTTGTGGAGAGAGAATAGTCACTTCAGCAGAGAGGCGAATGTGCTATATTTAGCATTATGCTAGAAGTTGTCAAAGTGATGGGTAATCAATCATCCACTAGATATTATGTGTTAGGAAATGGGAAACCTTATGGTACTGGGTGGGAGTGAAAGAGGTGAAAACAGAAGTACGGGAATTCAAGTGAATGCTTAAGTGTGGTGTGGGAGAGAAAAGATGGCTTAACATCTGTATTGCAAAAATCAGAATCAGTGCTGATCTTTACAATTGCTAATTGACTTATTGTGCATTTTCATATGCTGCTTTTTAATTTCCAGCTGATTTTTTTGGGCTTTGTGTGTACATGTATTAGAAATGGTTATTATTTCAGTTATAAATTTTTAACAAATGATCTGGATGACAGTACAACTACTGGACCTTTATCAGCACTTTGATATAGATGGTTAAGATTATCGTTTCTGAAAGTTTCATTGTTTCTTCAGTTTTGGTCTGGAACTGTTTTAAGGAAAGTCTCTTGTGAGGTTAGCCAATAGTTTAACAGTGATAGTAACACCATCTATTTCAGCTGTATTTTTTATTTGAGCTGAATTCCTGAACACAGTGAATTGCGTACTTAAACCAGCTTCCACACGGTGCACCTTGAGCATTTTCAGTTGATTTATGGACAGCATTGCATTCTGCATTAATACATAATCAAAATATCTGAAATGGGAATTGAAATGATTAATTTGGCAGGGAACTGAGGGATGAGCTGTGATATTGATTATAATCTGGATGACTATTGTTGATATAAGCAATGTTTTGTATTATAAGACTTCTGTTCAGTCCTTCACTTATTGTTTTGTGTCTTTTCTCTCTATTTTCTCAAGATCTACATGGTATATAATAAAAGGACTGGAAAGCCCCGTGGTTACGCTTTTATCGAATATGAGCATGAGCGAGACATGCATTGTAAGTGATTTGTGCATTCGTGGGTTGGGATGGGTTTTGATTGGCTAACTATGGGAGTTCAGGACATCCCGTATGTAATACATGCTATTGTGCAACTTGCTGGGTGAAGACTTGGACCTCCAAATTCATTCATGCAACAGATGTTTTCTCTAGATCAAAATTTGTAAATACTTGGATCCATTACAGACTGGGCTTTTGTTCTACAATGATTCAGCATTGCTTATTTCTTTCTTTAAGATGGTCCCAATTAGATGCAGAGCAACTTTTCATTTTTAATGTGTCAACCTGTATGTCCTAGATATGTCTTCAGGACAGTATTTAGAAATTTTCTGGAATCATTTGGGAGAAAATATGGACAGCTTGCAATTTTAACCCAATTCAGTAAGTCCAGATGAGTAGCTATCTTGATTGAAAACACTTTTGGTTTCTTAGTGTAGCTTCTGTTTTGTAATACTGTGCCTGATCCTTTCTTTTAAACTTTCGTAAAAGATTACTGTGATACACAAGTCTCAAATAGGATTGCACTCAACTGAATGATACCTTTTTTGGGAGTGATAGGAAATGAGTTCTAAAGTTGAGGTGAACCTGCTAGGCTGTCTGAAGGGGGGGGGGAGCTGAATCCATAACAAAGGAGTGTAAGCGACAGGAATTCC
The DNA here is from genome assembly GCF_037043375.1 of Chiloscyllium plagiosum. Taxonomy (NCBI): domain Eukaryota; kingdom Metazoa; phylum Chordata; class Chondrichthyes; order Orectolobiformes; family Hemiscylliidae; genus Chiloscyllium; species Chiloscyllium plagiosum. The sequence goes on from NW_028270171.1 coordinate 8,556,616, forward strand.
TAGTGTTCTCAGTTTTCATGTGCGGATTGAATGTACTAAATGTAAAAAGAACTATCATGACTGTTGAAATCAGTCTCCAAAGCTTTCAGTCTCCAAACTCACCTGTATGTGAGCTGTTCTGCAGTAAGCAATCGCTAACTAATGAGTAAACTGCAGCATCTGCTGTCAAATCAGCCCCGTCAAAATATTTTGTACCATTAGTGATGGAAATTGTCTTTGTATTTAATGGGACCATCAGAACCTATACTAAGCCTGAAATCTATCATAAATTTTAGTTAGTGCAGACTATAGAATTCACCATTAAAACTTCAGGTGAATCAGGGAATGTTGAGCAAAATGTTTTGTTGGGATTATAACAAAAGAGATTTTTGGGATGCTAGAATATTTAAACCCAAACCATTTGATTTCCATATCCTAATTAATTATTATTATGGGACTCATCTGTAAATGATTTGGAAGTTCTGTCATAGGGGGTGAAATCTGGTTGGGATATCCATGATTTCCTTCTCCCTGAATACTTGACATTTATCCCCAGAACAAAAGATAGGAGTGAGCATTTCATTTTGTGACAGCAGTTCACAATCACTCCCATCACCTGGTGGAATGTCCATGATGTAAAATAATTTCTGCTGCTGAAGCATTGCAAAGTCGTCTTTAGAAGGTTAGAATGAGAATTCTATAGTGGATGGATAAGCCATTTCTTGAAAACATGTGACTTGAGTAGATACAGGGTGCATGTCTTAGCACTAGTACGTGCTTGTGACTGAAATCTGGGTTTGTGGTTAATTTAGCACTTGTATTAGGGATAACAATTATTTTAGCCATGCTTGTACCTGTTTATCAAGTCACAATGTATTTACTCCAAGCTCCTTTGTAAAAGCAACATTTAGAACTAGTGTTACAGATGGTATGTGGGGGACTATTTGTGTTATTAGTGTATAATGATGGATGCAAGGAGTGGTAAGTATGCTGCAACTTCCTTTGTGTTGGAAGTGCTAAGGAGAGTCTATTAAAGTGTTAATTATTTATATTTGACTATCACTATCATAATGAGGACTTGCTTCACAGTTTCTGCTTAATGGCTGAAGGTTAATTTTGTTCGCAGAGTAGCTGGAATCAGGTCCTCACTTTTATTAATGCATTTTTTCCCCATTGCATTCAGGATTGTTGCAGACACTGCTCGACGGCGGTGCAGGCTGCTGAATATAAATTTTGAAGGCATGGGTCACTACAGCACTGGCCTAGCTATTCTAACCCTGTGGTTTCCCATTTTTGAAGTGATTCTGGGAATCTTGTAACTGGCTGCCCCAACATGCAATGTAAAATTGCATGGAATTGACATTTATTGGGAAAGTTTTGTGAGGATATTTCCTTCGAATTTTGTGCTCACAGTGCACTGTTGCTGCTTTTCTTCTCAGGTGGAATGGGCTTAAGCCTGTTACCCTTCTCATATGAAAAATAATGCTTTGGAAATAATTTCTTGTTATTTGATTGAGGGTGTACTTTTCCTCCTGAGTTTATCCAGGAGTTAAGTCTTCTCCACGTTAATTGTACTGTTAGAAATGATCCAAGTGGAGAGCAAAGACTGATGAGGACAGATCTGTGCTATTAGTTAACACATGACAAGTTTTTAGCACCGCGGGGCATGAGTCTTTTTCTTTTTTACAAAAAAAAAAGACTTTTTGCATCATTGGGCCCTTTTCACGACTGAAAGTTTTGCGAAACCTCGCCCATCTAGCATTTTGCTTTCAGACTGCAATTTTGCAATGGGTGACATATGTATTGAAAACTATTGGCCTGTCTTTCTTGATTAAATGTTAGGTTTTTAAAACAAATCAAAAGCTTCTTTTGAATTCCATTCAGGAAAAGCTTGGGTTAAGCAGCAACCTGCTCTTTCAAGTTGCAACATCAGACCATTCTCCTTCAGATTGATTTTAACTATCTTCAGCCAGCATTTCAAACTTGAGTTCTGACCATCTGATGTTTTCACTTCCTTGCAATTATGCCAAGTCTGCCAATTATGTAGAGCTTTGGTTCCTTTAGGGTTGACTGCATAGCACAGGTTTTACTGCACTGGAGAGTTTATGCCATCCTGAAGTTCATAAAAATAAATTCTGATCTGTTTGGTTCTTATAAGGGTGAAACCATCTTGTGAAAAGGGCCTCAGTGTTTGTGTGGTTTTTTAAAAAGAAAATAGATTGTTTGTGAATTGTACACTACGTTTGCAAGCTGGGGTATATTAATTCTATGTTATTTCTATTGTCACTGCAGCCACCATTCTGATGGCAAATGCCACTGCTGGCTTGCAGCTGATGCTAATGCTCCCCTTACATCTCATTGTATGGTTGGTATATGGGTTTGTATGATGGGTAAGAACTCACAATACATCACCACAGTGAGAGGAGCGTGATTAAAATACAGTATGTAGATCCAATGGATTTGCTAAGTGCAGTTAAGAGAAAGGTGAGGCTACACAAAACACACAGGTGATATAGAAAAAACTTGAGTGTTTGGAGGAAGGAAAGATCTTTGCTACAAGATTGTTAGGATTTAAAGCCTGGGGTAAAGAAGCTCAGTGTCCACGTCTCTCATTCCTGTCTTTGGGATCTGCACCAACAAAGATTGTCACTATTAAAAGTTGATGCTTTGCGTTGAGGTTTTTTTTTTAAAAAGCACAGCAGTATGACAATTCAAATTTTAGAATTCTTAGTTCAAGTTTTCTGTTGCTTGGATTTGAAGTATAGCCTGATGCTTGAAAAAGAAACAATCTTACAGAATGTTTCAGAAAACTTGTTGGAGAGCCAAGCAGTCATTAATGTTTGCAGTTGTTGTTTTCACTGCAGTGAGCTTTGAATTGCTTTAGAGTTAATCTGTAGTTACAGATTCCTTGATTTGATGCTTCTAATGGGATTGGGTTACATCTAGTGGGAAGAGAGATGAAATTAGAAGATTTGACCTTTGAGGCAATGCTGCTGGGCAATATATGGCTGTAACCTGGGGAGATGCTGTTTGGCAATATATGGCAATAACCATACTTCTGGCTAAAAGATGGCATGGGAATGCTCCTGCAACTCAGCAGTTAGCTTAGTATGGGAGACAGTTTGTGTGGAGTCTCCATTCTTTTTCAGCAAAAGTGTTCTCCATGCAAATGGTTTTTCCTCTATGATTTAACATCCCATTTAATTGATGCATGAACATGCATGCTATTGGGCACTAAAAAGGAATCTATTAGGTCTCGTTAGAGTTTATTGCTCAAATATTCTGTAATTGTTGAGTAATGATGTTTATTGAACAGGTGCATTTACATTTTAGTCTTTGGCCTAATAAAGAAAGTTGCAAGGTGGTGGCTGTGGCATTGGATTTGATTTCCTGTGTGCACTGTTGGAATCCTTGGAAATTACTAGAGTTGGACATGGAAATCTAAAAAGGACATTATGGTTACTAAATGTGAATTATAAAGAAATATTTACATTCTCAGACATAGGTCATAGGGAATTTGAAGTCAGGTTTGGGCTTGGTTTCATTTACCGTTAGTAGTTGTAAAAGACTTTTATGAGAAGCTCATGGATAATTATGGTTGCTTGTGAGTGAGCAAAGCAAAATATGCAGACCCTAGAGGCAGACATGATCAGGTCACTGTACTTCTGCACCCCTAGAGCTACTGAAGTAGCATAACATTTGTTTCAAAAATGTTACCTACTTGATGTAGACTTCTCTGCTTTTCTTTGGAAGGCACTTCCACTATGCAATTGGGTGATAGTTGTTTGATATTGGGCTAGACTAAGAAATAGGGTTAATGAAACTGGGTTTGTTTTTAATTTGCATTCATAGCTTGCATTTAGAAAGCCCATTTTAATCACTAAGCACAAGAACTTAACTGCATACTTAAATCTGTATGCGAGTTTAACTTTCTCAATGTTCGCCTTTCCCTACTGGTTTTGTTCCTAAGGTAAGAGAGAGGCGTTGGAGCAGGTCTTGAGTACCTGAGAGGTGGGAGTAGAGAACTAGTGATAAGTCATTGGAAAATCAAATATACAAAAAGGAATTGTGTAGTTCACCACCATATTTTAAATTGCAAAGGATTGTAAGATTTAGTGAGCCCCTCTAATTTCCTGAGCTGAAAGTCTAGAGACTTGCAATGCGGGTGGAACTTAAAAGTTTGATAAATAACCCTAGCAATAATTACAGTTTGCTTGCAGTTCTGCATTGGCCTGTCTAACTAAAACTAGTTATTTTTTACTAGTCTCTGTAAATTGGTTATCACATTTGTCTCCCTTGGATTTCCGACCAGCTTATCTTCAATACAAACTTTAGATATTATTGTAAATCCTCACTCCTCTAAATTGAGCTGATTGCAATAAAATCTGCAGGTCTATGCTGCATCCAATTCTGGCCACAAGCAAAACATTTATTAAGTCAGTATATCAAAAATAGTACCAAATTGGTTCTCTGTAGCATTTGTAACCAGCAACATAACATCACCAATATAAGACATTTGGCCTTTAATTCTTAATTTCATTCCTCCATGGACACATTGTGAAAGATTAACACTGAAAAGGAAAAGATTGTAATTTCAGGGCAGATCAAAATATTGTGAAAATGGCATAATCTAGCAAAGAGATTTTATACACCAGTACTGAGAGCTGTGACAAGTGTGATTGCACTCTTTCTTTGTCCTTTCTGATGTTGGATTGTTGGCCTGTGTTGTTTTTTTCTCAATAATTCAGTTTGGATATTATTAAACAGTTCTGAAGGGAATACCCACTTTTCCACACTCTTTTCTGATTTTTGTCTCGTTGCAACTCTGTTTTCAAAAGCAATCTGTCCAAGTATTGGTACATGTATGATAAAAATGGCTGCATCTTTCCCAGATTCAAAGTAGATTAAACTAGTTGGTGTTTAGAGCAAAGCTAATGTAGATCTATTAGGTCTGTAGATCTATTAGGTCTGATGGCTGGTATCTGTGCCGTAAAGTTACCCCTTTCCCTACTTTATTTGAACGAAAGATGTGCTGTGCAGTGCAGTGCAGCTTTACCTTGGGGTGTATGATGCAAGTCAAAAGTGTGGCTTTGGTTTAGCAATTGTTGTCAGAAGACTAACAAACATGTTAGCCTCATGATACTGAGCATTTCTTGACAGATCAGTGGTATAATAAAGATTAAAGCTAGGTTTCAATTTAATTGAAATGCCACCTGTCCAAGAAAAAAACCTGCCCGCATCAATTTTAATAAATTAGACAAATTGCTGACAAATTCAGCTTGAGTGAACTCTACACTTTCCTTAGGAACTTAAAGGGGCTTTCATCAGCTTGCTGGAAGAAAGATAGTTGGGGCTAAATTTACAATTAATAGTCAAGAGGAGAATGTACACAATTGGGGGTTGAAATTATTAGGCATTTAGAAAAATGAATCTAGTAATTTACAGCTCGAATGTAGAAGCTAGTTTAACTCAGTCACTGGCAGATTTATTCCCTTAAGGCTAAAATTGCAACTTCTTATTTAAAAACCTACTTATTGGCTAAAGTCACTAAAACATCTTTACATTTTCTCAAATTTTATAAATTGTACATAAACACAATTTGGTCAATCAAATCACGTACATGAACATTTTTGAATTCATGATTATCAGGACTGTTGATTTGGGTAAACATCTTTATCAAATATATGGACCTCAACAGTTTAACCCACTTTGCACATAGCCTGCCGTTAGTGCTGAGAAAATACGTTTGCAATTTAAACACTGATGACTTAGTTACAAGTGGTCCGCAAAGTGACATCACGTCCGTAAAATATAACACCCAGTTTTGTATCTCATCTTGAAGCTGCAATGTCACCTTTGCCTGGCCTATTTTTTTTTTTAATTACCAGACTTTAAACCACCTTCCAAGAGATGTTCCAAAGGTGTTAACTGATGAAACCCTGCACTCTGGATGCTACCTTGATTTCCATCTAGGTTAAAAATGCTTTTTTTTTTGTGCTCTGCCTTCTCCCCTCTTCCCTTCAACTTCCGGGCATTCACTTTGATGCCAGTGATCATGTTTGAGGAATGCGCAATGGACCACACTTCTGGGAAACTAATCAATAAAATGTGCTTTCATTCACCTTGTAGACTGTATGAGTAGCTTTTGGGGATTCAGTAGAACCTTTCTTTGTTAAAGAAAGCACTACAAAATCCTGAATTCCTTTTTAATTCTTTCACCCTGATGTCATGCATTCACATTTTAATAAGCTCAGTGCTTCCTCATATGTTGTAGGCTTTCAAAAAAAAGGATTCTGCAGCTCAATGCCCATTCATAACTACTTAAAACATTTCCTAAAAAAAAGTTAACATGCACAGAACCTTCTTAAAAATAACAGCTACTCAAAACAAAAAAAAATTGCTCATCAAGTAAATTTGAGCCAGGTAAGCTGTTGTGAAGGGTTTCCCAGTCTACATCGTGGAGCCTTTGATACTCCAAGCAAATGGAAGCTTGCGAGAACAGAGAAGCAATGCTGGATTGGTAAAACAGGGTATTTTAACGTCATTGGTAAAACATGGTAAAAGTATTTTTTTATTTATTAAAAAAAATACACGAGGGATTGTCTGGCTTGTGTTAAATTTTTCACTTAATAACTCGAATGTTCAAAGAATACCTGGTTTTAAAGAGGGATTCTCACCATCTCACCCCTTGATTTGGGAGGAAGCTCAACATTTGGGAAAACTTGTTTTATTCTGCAATCACTGAGATAAGTAGGAGTATCTGACTGCAGTAAAGGTGAATTACCCTGTAAGGTGGAGATGCTGCACAAATTATGGATTACCTGCTGGAGGTTGCCATCTGACTCTTAAATCATCCGAGTCTTGCTCCAAATGAGTTAATTATCGTGTCATTGAAACTGTATCTTCATTTGGAAAATTGCCTTTTCATTCGGATAAGAAACCATGTGGGAGAATGCAAGAAGGATGTTTATGTTACCTTTTGACTCTAGAAGGTGTCTTGATAGTGAGATCCTCTCTTTAAAGAAATATTTATTATCTGAGCTGTGATATCTTTTGGCAGCATGTTTTCTGCTCATGGTTGCAGCTTAAGATGCAATGTGCATTTCCCCCCCTAATCAGATTAGATCACTAGGAATTGTGTATTTGTCCACTTTGTGCGTTTAGCCTGCTTCAGTTTCCACCTGAGCACTTCTGGCTTAACAGTACTGTTGAAGATAGGTGTGTCATTAACATGACAATCTTGAGCCCTGACAAATTCAGGCTGGATTTTTGTGGGTCTTAGAGGACTGGTTGACGAGTCATCTAATTAAACTGCTTTTGGGCAAGTGTGTAGACTCCATTCTTCAAATAAAAAAACAACACAATGTGTGATTTTTAAAAATGAAAGAATATACATTGTATAAATATATTTCTCTTTCCAGGTATTTAATTGCACCAAATAGCTCCATGCAGAATGTCTGTCTCTAAAGACTTCTGGCCTTGTGCAGGTTTATATTGGAAATATTCACTGGCTTTGATTGGAAGAGATGATGGTCCCAACTGGGTGCCTGGAAAATCCTTCATAGGATAGTCTCCATATGAGCAGTTTCCCAGACCCCAACTGATATAATGCAAAAACGTATTTAGTCTCTTTCACTTTGTACTTCCAGTGATTTTGAGAATCTTGGAGAGTTAGTTCCCTGTAATGAATGAAATGATATTGTGACTTGATGAAAAATTACAAGGTTAAGAATCCTAGAATTAAGTAATTAGCCAGATATTTTCTACATCCTAGATATGTCACTCACTACTCATCTTGAACTTGGTTATATTGTTTCAGTTGTGTGTCAGCTCTACTATTATCGAGAGTTTAAAGTTTAAACAGTTTCCTTGAGTGGAGCCTTGTGTGTTATGCAAAAGAAATATTTCTGCAAGCTAAAAAAGTTCTTCCTACTGACCATCTCTGTGAATATGGTGATCTAAAATTTTGAAAATTTAGCAGGTCCTAAAGTTTGGCTGCTTCTGTTTCTATATTTGTAATCTCCTGGCTGCTGTGTTACTTGTATTTGAGAGTCTTCCTTTAGTTAAAACTGTCGCTACCACAAAAAGATGTGCATGTTCTGGATTGCACTTGGCCTGGTTGGTGCAGCTGATACTTTGAGCCATATTTTTATTCAAACACGAAGGTTTTGTCTTTTGAGAGAGTAAAGTCACAAGAACAGAAAAGTAAAACTAGGGTGTGTTTAAAAAATGGTTAAAAGACTGGCTAAAAAGATTCTGTGTTAAGAGTAAGCCAAAACTTCATTTTTAATTTTCCCGTGCATGGATTCGACTCTGTAGAAATTAGTGTTCTTTGGACATTTGAATTGTAGTGATTTCAGAGTAACTTTGAAACCAGAAAAAGCCACAAGTCAGACATTTTTCTCTGATACCGTTTTTAAACCTAATTAAATATATTATCTTTTGAATATGCTTGTTAAAGTAATCAAACGCCCGATGTAGAAAATTCTTAAAAATCAAATCGCTGCTGAAAGCAGGTAAGGTGCAGTAAGTAAAGGGTAAATCCTCAGCAGCAGAAAGTTACAAACAGTGGAAGTCGAAACACTGAACATTGTACCATCTGTTGGCAAGATAGCGCGTCCCGCTTTTCATGAGTGCAGGGGGCTAAAGTGCAGTTTTTGTAAGTAAACTTACAGGTAAAATCTCTTTTCTTTTGTTAGTGGTGCTGTGTAGTGCTTATATCAATTTTATTTTTCTTCTTCGTCCCTCCTCCTCTAGTTCCTGTTTTTAATCCTTTTTTATTCTCCCTGGTGGTGTATAGCGGATGGAAAACAAAATTTTTTAAAAATTTAACACAGGATCTTGAAACCCTGGTCAAGATGGCCCTGTTTTAGTGTGACTGAAACATATCTAAAGAAACGTTAAGCTATGAGTGATGCAATGAATGAAAATGCTGACCCAAGCCACAAAAATACAAAACGGATGTTTTTACCTTTATCCTGAATTTGTGCTAATTATGCAGAGGGCAGAGATTATATAATCTTTTTCAGACGGGTCTTAGCCTTGAAACAGGATGCGGATACGTAGCCCTGGGGGATAGAAGTTTTGAAAGTGAAACATAGCAAGCTCAAGCTTAAAAGTTGGACAGGCTGGTTGAAGATGTTGAATGTGTCAAGTGTTTTGAGATTGAGTCAACGTTAATCACTCTAGGCAAGAACTATTTGAGTTAGGGAAGTGCAGTGCATAGCATTTAGCAGCCTTCTATTTCAGCAGGGTGATTGAACATTGTGTCCCAGTGTTCCTCCCTCATTCCTTTAAAAAAGTGTTATTACTTTGGAAAGTGGAAAATGGTTATCAGATCAACTTGCTCCTTTGCTATTCCATCACTTAGCTTGCCACAATGGTCAGTTCCTGTTTGAAAGCAAAAGTGCACCTGAGCTGTACTTGCTACCCTCCATTGGATAATTGTCTAGCTTAAATTGTCAGAGTTGCTGAATTTATTCTGGGAACTAAAACTGTCCCTATTTAATTCTTGGTCTGGTCAGTTATGGGTAGATGTATTCTGGTTTATGCCACACCCTTCAGTCAGTTAGTCCTGAATTAAAGGCATTATCTTTCTCAATGATTTCTTCAGTTGAGTGCTTTGACACTTCTTGTTTTGACAGGGGTTTTTGGCCATTCCATGGGCGCCCTGATTTTGGTTGTTATTAGAATTGGCTTGGTTACCATTTTCTGTTGCAGGACAAACAGTGACAGTTTTTATTCTGTTTTTTGGGGCCTAAGTTCCCCCGATCCAGCAAAAGTTGGTTAATGAGTGTGTGAGATGAATGTCTGAGAAATGAATTCAATTAACAACTGTTCTAATAGAATTTTTTTCCCTTTCCAGGATTAGAACTCAATGGTTCAGTGTTGTATACTAACTGGGGTTGGCTCTTCCCTTTTCCAATGAAACTAATTCTTTCAAAACAGCACAACTTTGACTCTCTTAATTTTGAAGAGTAGAAGCAGATTGTTCTAAGAAGAGCCAGAAAGCGGTTTTCTAGAATACAGTGTTGTATTGGGAAAATGAGGAGCTAGCCCTGGTTCTTGCATTTCATTTAACAGCCTGCTTCCAAATGTTGAAGGAGGATGGGGGAGTGGTGGGGAGGGTAAACAGAACTTTTTTTTTTCCTCAAGGTTTTGTTTCTGCATGAAAATTTAATTGTATATTTTTCCTGTTTGGAAAAAAAAGGGAGGGGCTGGGTGGGATTTGCAGAATTCAATCCCACTGACTTTTATTTGCTGTTCTGGACACACTCTATTGCAGCTGCATACAAACACGCGGATGGTAAGAAGATTGATGGGAGGAGAGTTCTGGTAGATGTGGAAAGAGGCCGCACTGTGAAAGGATGGCGCCCAAGGAGGCTCGGTAAGATTGTTTTGTTTTATTCAGAGGATGTGGCTTTGCTGGAAGAGCTAGTAAAAATTCCTATCCTGAATCTCCTCTGTAAAGGTGGCAGTGTACTGCTGCCTTGAGTCACTATCCTCTGTGTGGTGTAAGTTCTCTCTCAGTACTGTTGAGTAGAATGTTGTAGGTATTCAATGGTTTTGCTAGGAAATTTCCGAAAATGTTTCTATGTACCTGTGGCCCTATTGCTATTCTGTATAGGCACTGAGTTTGTAAGTTGATATGAGAGTAATAATTGAATTCCTGCTATTCATCTCAAAGGTGGTGCACTCTATATCCATAGTGATTGTGGTGGAGGGAGTATTTTAAGGTTGTAGTGACAGTGGATAATGAAAAAACATTAAGTAGTTAGGAGACAGGTTACATTTTGTTGAATATCTAACCTCTGACTTGTTCTTGTAGCCACGATTTATGTGGCAAATTCAATTCAGCTTCTAGTCGGTCATGGCAAATGGTGATATTGATGAAGTGATAATGTAAAATATTAAAATGCTGCAGTTAGACTCTCTTGGAGATGGTCATTGCCTAGCATTAGTACAACAATGTGACAAATTAAACATGTTCAGATCTATCTGTGCCTGAATAGATAGATTGTTAGGGATCTATAATTTTGTCGAAAGACTGCTAATTTGGTGTGTGACAGCAGTTGCCTAACTAATGACAGACATGATGGCGACTCACACAGAGGGAGGTAAATTATACAACAACTGTGTAGTGAGGGTGGTTTGAATCCCAGCTTAGGTTTGGAAGCCGACTTGGGACCATTTGGTGCTTCTGGTGTCTGGTCTTTTCTCTGTGTAAAGGGAGGGACATGGTTGATTTATGCAGACCACAGTAATTTGTCACTGCCCTTTTAAAAAAAAATTGTACTTTAATGCTGAGACATTTCAGGTGTGAGTAAGTGCTGTGCTAACATGTTCCTCCTGCCTAATTGAAACTTTTTAACTGATCTCTGAACAGTGGACTAAAGTTGTAAGTAATTTGCTGACAAGTTTTAAATAAGCAGGCCTTTCAGCCCCTTGCCTCACATTCTCACTGTGTAGTGTAAATTAGTTTACCAGTAATATAGCGTATTTTGACTGGAGACACTCCTGATTAATGACTAATGCAAATCATAGTCATACAGTACGGAAACAGGCCCTTTGATCCAACCAGTCCACGACTAACGTAATGCCAAATTCATTGAACTAGTTCCACTTGCTTGGCCCATATCCCTTCAAACATTGCTTTTTCACGTGTCTATCCAAATGTCTTTTAAATGTTGTAACTGTACCTGCATCACCAGTTCCTCTGGAAATTCATTCCACACGATCCACCCTCTATGTGGGGTGGAGAAAAGAAGTGACCCTTAGTCTTGAGATCCCCCACCTATGTGAGTAAAGTCCTGATACTGGATGACCAGTCTTACCTGGTCTCTGCTGAACTTCCTGTGGCAAAGAAACCTATGATGACAATGATTTAGTGTTTGCATATAGCCCATTCTGGAGTAATTTCTCCCAGCTCCCTACACTGCAGTATTTTTAAGACAAAGTTGTGCAGAATGGAGCCTCCACGTTAGCCACACTTCTCTCTCTTTGTGTCGTGCCTCCCTCCCCGACACCACTTTGTGTTCAAAACAAATATTTTAATTTATAGTGTGGAACCCTGAAGCTTTCCTTAGATCTGGTAAAGGTGATAGAAAGTACCAATAACATCCAAGATCTGAATTCATTGAGTCCTATGCTGCTAACGTGCGGAGATCTATTGTTTCCTTTTGCAGGTGGTGGACTTGGGGGCACTCGTAGAGGTGGTGCAGATGTTAATATCAAGCATTCAGGTCGTGATGATGCACCACGATATGATGAGAGGTGAGAAGCATAGTGATGCAGTAAGTGACATACAAATTGAACAGAATGCCTTAAATTAATGTGCCAATTTGGAGGCATTGTACTGGATTACATTTGTGACATCCGTTGGCTCTCACTTGCATTCAATGAATTTGACATCCAATCGTAAATGTGAACAGTCTCTTGCATAGGATTTAAGTGTTAGGAAATTTTGGTTTCTAGTTTTGTTTTATTAGGCACTGTGTATATACGGCTTTTTTTTTTACTCAATACAGCTGACTTTTTCTTCTAGTCCCTCATAACTCAGGTGTTTTACTTGGGCACAAGATGTTTGATTTTTTTTATTCATTCGTGCAATCTGATGTCACTATCTTGCCATTTGTCACCTATCCCTGGTTGCCTTTGAGAAGGTGGTGATCAGCTGCCTTTTTTGAACTGCTGCAATCCATTTGTTGTATGTAGACCCACAATGCCATCAGAGAGGGAGTTCCAGAATTTTGACTTACCCACACTGAAAGATCATTGACATGTTTCCAAGTTTGGATAGTATGTGGGTTGGAGGGGAATTTACAGGTGTTGCTGTTCCTATGTATCTGCTGCTAGATGGGCAAATTTAGATCTTGCGTGGTATTGCTCTTTTAATGCAAAAAAAATTGCATTTCACAGAGGTGTCCTATTACAAGAAATGTTCAGTGACAAAAAATCTGATCTTGTAAAAGATTCAAATGAGAGTGGGTTTAAGGTGACAATTGAGTCAGATATGTTCTCATTCTCTGGCTGATTTTACTCCCAATCCTTAAATTTAATTATCTCCCCAGGGACCGGGATCGTGAGCGAGACAGAGATCGCCGTGAATGCAGTGAGCGTAGTCGAGAAAGAGACAAGGAACGTGAGCGACGTAGAAGCCGTTCCAGGGAGCGACGTCGGCCTCGATCACGTAGCCGCGACAAGGAAGAGAGGAAGGCGCGTGGCAGCCGTGAGCGAAGTAGGGAGAAAGATAAGGACAAGGATCGAGATCGCAAGCGGCGCAGCCGCAGTCGCGATCGTAAAAGAGAGCGTGACCGTGACAGGGATAAGGATAAGAAAGAAGAACGTACAGATGTAGACCAACCTGAGGCAGGTGATGGGCCTCACAATGATGCACAGGCAGTTGATATAGCCATTGAACCCATCGAGTCTAAACCTGAAGCAGAGGAGAAGAATAGAGAACGGGGAGATAGGGATAGAGAAAGAGAGCGCGACAAAGACAGAGATAGAGACCGGGATCGGGACCGTAGACGAAGCCATCGAGACCGGGACAAGGATAGAGACCGGGACAGGAGGAGAGATAGGGAACGGGACCGTGATAGAGATCACAAACGTGACAGAGACAGGGATAGAGATAGGGATAGAAATAAGGAATCTGACAAACTACAGGATAATGGGATCCCTGAGCAACTTGAAGAAACCAGTCAGGACATGTATATGGATCAGGAGTCGATGCAGTCTGGTGATGGATTCATGTTGGCTGAAAATGGTTATCAAATGGAACCACCCACGGAGGGTTACTAAAAAGTCCTGCATTCAAAGTGAACTTTTCCAATTGGACCAATACTTTCATTTTCCTGTTTTCTTGACAGAAATCGCAACCTTATTTTGTTTGTTGGTTTTAAGCTGTAGTGAAGGAGGTTTTCAGCACGAAGTACTCGTTGCTTTTTCTTGAGGGTAAGTTTTAGTGACTGTATCATTGCAGGTGGTTTGGAATCATCTTGAGCCTTGTGAAACTCGGTTGGTAAATGTTATTAATCTGTTTTTATGGTCTAATACACAATAAACCTTGTTTTAAAGCCATCCGATTCAACTGTGTACTCTTATGTACAGGTGTTCCATCAGTGAAGTGTTGGCTTGGGTGAACATTTGCCGCATTGTGCACCTGTGATTACATCAGGTACTCAGTTGCTTCTAGTGAGTATAAGACCCCTAATGAAGTGAAGGGCTCTCGTTGCTGTGTGATGTAATAATTCTACACTGCAGTCTTTGAAGGTAATGGGTCAGAGGGCAAAATTAGCAATTTTGTTGGAAAGATGTCTACATCAGCCTTTACAGTCTGATTCGAATTTAAAACAATAAAACTTTACGTGTCACTGGTGCTTGATGTTTCTTTTTCTGTTTTTTTTTGTCTGTAATCTGTTGTATTTTAAAATTAATGCCATTTCAATGTTTGTCTAGCTGAAGAACCTGTAGTGCCAATGGATCTTTTTGCCGTTTCGTGGCTCTTCCTGGTCTAATTAAAATAGGTTGAGCTACTTTTGAACAGAGCACTGTTAATATACCTTTGAATCCTAACTGATTCTATTGGATCATGTTGGGAATCATCCTAAGTGAAATGTCTCAAGTGGGAATTGGTCACCAAAATCAGGCCATTTTCTGCAGTATCCTGGATTCAAAGTCTGTTTCTTCAGTCAGATACCTCTCCAAATAATTACTTTGAATTCTGGTGAGCACCTTGTGCACTTACTAATATTTCAAACAATTTATGAAACCCTAAAACTAGGAGCATTGACCATGGTGCTATTGCTGTGAATGACCTCGACAAGCCAGATCTCTGCACGTGTAGCTATCCAGACCGGTTTTGTATTTTACAAGCAGAGAAAGCTAACTGGCACATTGAGCATGTCATTGTCATGTTATAATTAATACATTGTTAATCTGAAACTTTATCATCAATCCAAATGCCCACCATGTAGTCTAGGAGAGGTATCTCACAAGCTTATGGAATGAAATTGGGTGACTGCTTATTTATTTTCTTCCACTCCTGGTAAAAATTAATTTAGGCTGCCATATTGATCCTGATGCACAGCACACCAATAATGCATGCGCTGTTCATACACAGTGATGCCTGACACAGCCAGGAGCATATCCAGATCATTTCTGTATATGTGCAGCAAACATGGCCCCTGCAAAATCTGGTAACATGTTCCAGAGGTTGCTAATCCTCTGCAAATAGAAAATAAACACTTACCCTGTTGTACATGTCTGTTGTTTTTATTCATGAGCCTCAGTTTATCCTGTCGCTGTCTATTATTTTGAAAACCTCAGTCAGATCTTCCAAAGTCTATACTTTGGTCTTTTTAACTCTAGAGCTCCTGATAGTTCCAGCTATTGTGATGACTGGCCTTTTAAACAAGATCTTGTTACAATAGTTTTCCTACCTATATTTCCCTTCAAACCTAACCAAGATTATGATAAACAACACCACTTGGAATTGGTTCCCTTCGTACTTCTAACTCACTCCAAGCCTCCCTAATATATATCTTCTGTTCTGCCCCTAAGTGACATTTGAAAACTTGATGTATACATGAGTTTCCATATGGGTGTTTCTGTACTGTTCCCAAATAAGTACTAAGGAGCATAAATAGAGATTGGCCCTTTGAAGTCTACTCCACCATTCAACAAGTTCATGGTTGATGTTCAACCTCAAGTCTGCCTTGCCATATTGAACCCTTATCCTTTGATATGATGTTCAGTATTGTATGCCATCAACTAAGTATTGAATAGAGAAAAGTCACAATTCCTAGGCAACAACTTCAGGCAGTTCTGATAGTTAATGAGTGTTTGCCTGACTTGAACTTTGTGGTAAATTAGAGAGGACTGCATATGCCGGTCAGTTGAAAAGTGTGGTGCTTTGCACCCTGAATCTACTCACGTCACCAAGACCACTCCCCTTCATTTTCATAACATCAAATGATTCTGCTGAACACTGTTCCATACCTTTATCTGTAGATCAGTGTTTCTCAAGCTTTTTCCCAATGTGACCATGTTTTGAGGCTTAAGTTTTAGTGACAACTGAGGCGGAGCACAGCCATTGTAACTTGGTTGAAGATCTAATCAAGGATGCTATTACTGCCTTGGACCTTACAATCCCATTTTGGAAAGCGTTATTCTGGACCTTGCCAATTCCAATCTACTCTCGATCAGGCCCCCAATTCCTGTGTCTCAACACGTGCAGTGTCCTGCCTGTTTCAGTCAACCATCCCTTCATGTTTATCGCCTTCCTTACCATGATCTTCAGAACACCTATATGATCTGTCCAATTCTGGCCTCATGTATATGTGTGTTTTAGTGCTGACATCCCACTGTTCCCTAATCCTATTTAATTTAAGTCCTTAAACTTTATGTTTTGGTTCTGTCCTGGTCGCCCCGACTTAATGCAGAAATGCTTCACAAGATTTAACATTAAGGTGCAATATGTCTTATCCAATGAAAGTTTCAGCAAAGTATCTCTATTGTTTTAATCCTTGCTGTAGCCTCACTACAGGTTCGATATTTTCAGCGACTTCTATATGTTTTAATATCTACAGCAGCCATCTTTGCATACAACTGGTTGCTAATAAAGAACTTGAGTATTGCTGAAAAAAATGGTCAAAGCTTTTAGACTGACGCATAAGAACTATTCGCAAAAAGAATAAAGTACTGATACCTATGAATTGGCAGGAGCAGAGAGAGCTGCTTAGAAAGTGATTTGGAGGAGCCGATGTGGGGTGGACGAAGTTAAAAATCACAGAACACCAGGCTACACATGTTGGACACCTGCTTTTGTATGATTTTTAGCTTAGAATGTGAATTGGACTAGAGGCGTTCAAAGGACTAAAACTTCCAGGTTTTTTTTTGGAATATTCAGAGTCGTGTATTTTATATGTAAGTGTAGTTCTGGCGGTATCTACAAGCAAATACCATTCAAGTTTATAATTTATGCAGAGCGCCATTCCATTTAGTTCCTGTTGCAGACTTCCTGCTCATTCAGGATTTTAAACCCGAATTTTTTTCCGCATGCCTTCAATCAAATTGGCGTTGCTGTGCCAGGGTATTCTGAGGTCGCACTTTCTGAAGGCAGCCGTGGGGTGTTAACCTGCATTGGTTATGAGCCAGAACGGCGTTCCCAACCCACAGACTCCAACGCGTGGGTGCTGCTTTAAAAGCGCTGAATCTCTGAACCTGCAAGGGGGCTAATTTGAGGGAATTTGGGTGGTCGAGCGTGAAAGCTGCCGCCAACGCTTCCAGCTTCTCCCGGCTGAGCACTCCGCTGCTGAGTGTTCGGTTCTGCCCGCAGCCGTGTGGCGTGGAAATTGTATCCAACGTTGGAACTGCGTCGTTTCCAGGGAAACGCGGCAAACACCAAAGTCGCCGACGAGGCTTGAGCGGGTAAGGACGAGGAAAGGTTTCTGTTTTGGGAATGTATTGGGAGAGCAATGGCCACAACGGAGAGACGACACGACCTGCATTTAACAACTTCAGGCGTCGCGCTACATTACTCCCCTGCCAGATACTTCCCACCCTCTAACTTCAAGGTAAGTGGGACAAACTGCCGACTACAATCTTCAAAAACGCTCTGCAACATGCCATGGGCGGCACGGTGGCACAATGGTCAGTGCTGCCTCACAGCGCCAGAGACTGGGGTTCAATTACCGCCTCAGGCAACCCACAGACTCCAACGCGTGGGTGCTGCTTTAAAACGCTGAATCTCTGAACCTGTGGAGTTTGCACATTCTCCCCATGTCTGCGTGGGTTTCCTCCGGGTGCTCCGGTTTCCTCCCACAGTCCAATGATGTGCAGGTTAGGTGAATTGGTCAGGCTAAATTGCCCATAGTGTTAGGTGAAGGGGTAACTGTAGGGGAATGGGTCTGGGTGGGTTGCTCTTCGGAGGGTCGATGTGGACTTGTTGGGCCGAAGGGCCTGTTTCCACACTGTAAGTAATCTAATTTTTTAAAAAATCTAAAAGAGGAAAAGACATAATCCTCCAACCTCATCGTCCCACAACCCCGCACCGCCCGTTTCAACCTCCTTCCCAAAATCCACAAACCTGACTGCCCCAGCCGACCCATTGTCTCAGCCTGCTCCTGCCCCACCGAACTCATCCCTGCATACCTCGACACGGTCCTGTGCCCCTGTCCCCCTTAGTCCAAGAACTCCCCACCTACATTCGGGACACCACCCATGCCCTCCACCTCCTCCATGATTTTCACTTCCCTGGCCCCCAACGCCTTATCTTCACCATGGACATCCAGTCCCTATACACCTCCATCCCCCATCACGAAGGCCTCAAAACCCTCCGCTTCTTCCTTTCCCACCGACCCAACCAGTACCCTTCCACTGACACCCTCCTTCGACTGACTGAACTGGTCCTCACTCTGAACAACTTCTCTTTCCAATCCTCCCACTTCCTCCAAACCAAAGGAGTTGCCATGGGCACCCGCATGGGCCCCAGCTTTGCCTGCCTCTTTGTCGGATGTGTGGAACAGTCCACCTTCCGCAACTACACTGGCACCACCCCACACCTTTTCCTCCGCTACATCGATGACTGTATCGGCGCTATCTCGTGCTCCCACGAGGAGGTTGAACAGTTCATCCACTTTACTAATACCTTCCACCCCGACCTCAAATTTACCTGTACCGTCTCAGACTCCTCCCTCCCCTTCCTAGACCTCTCCATTTCTATCTCGGGCAACCGACTCAACACGGACATTCACTATAAACCGACCGACTCCTACAGCTACCTAGATTACACCTCTTCCCATCCTGCCCCCTGTAAAAACGCCATCCCACATTCCCAATTCCTTCGCATCTGCTCCCAGGAGGACCGATTCCAATACCGAACAACCCAGATGGCCTCCTTCTTCAAAGACCGCAATTTCCCCTCAGATGTGGTTGACGATGCTCTCTACCGCATCTCCTCCATTTCCCGCTCCTCCGCCCTTTTAACCCCACCCCTCCAATCGCCACCTGGACAGAACCCCACTGGTCCTCACCTACCACTCAACCAACCTCCAGATACATCGTATCATCCTTCGTCATTTCCGCCACCTCCAAACCGACCCCACCACCAAGGATATATTTCCCTCCCCTCCCCTATCAGCGTTCTGGAAAGACCACTCCCTCCGCGACTCCCTCGTCAGGTCCATACCCCCCACCAACCCAACCTCCACTCCCGGCACCTTCCCCTGCAACCGCAAGAAATGCAAAACTTGCACCCACACCTCCCCCCTCACTTCCCTCCAAGGCCCCAAGGGATCCTTCCATATCCATCACAAATTCACCTGCACCTCCACACACATCATTTACTGCATCCGCTGCACCCGATGTGGCCTCCTCAAAATTAGGGAGACAGGTCGCCTACTTGCAGAACGTTTCAGGGAACACCTCTGGGACACCTGCACCAACCAACCCAACCACCCCGTGACTGAACACTTTAACTCCCCCTCCCACTCCGCCAAGGACATGCTGGTCCTTGGCCTCTTCCATCGCCAGACCATGGCAACAAGACGCATGGAGGAAGAGCGCCTCATCTTTCGCCGAGGAACCCTCCAACCACAAGGGATGAATGTAGATTTCTCCAGCTTCCTCATTTCCCCTCCCCCCACTTTATCTCAGTCCCAACCCTCGGACTCAGCACCGCCTTCTTGACCTGCAATCTTCTTCCCGACCTCTCCGCCCCCACCCCCCTTTCCGGCCTATCACCCTCACCTTAATCTCCTTCCACCTATCACATTCCCAATGCCCCTCCCCTAAGTCCCTCCTCCCTACCTTTTATCTTAGCCTGCTTGATATATCCTCCTCATTCCTGAAGAAGGGCTTATGCCTGAAACGTCGATTCTCCTGCTCCTTGGATGCTGCCTGACCTGCTGCACTTTTCCAGCAACACATATTTCAGCTCTGATCTCCAGCATCTGCAGTCCTCACTTTCTCCTTGTATGTTGATTACGCAAAGACTGGACATAATGTAAGGAGCTACATAGATTCCCAAACCCTTTATCCGTTTTCTCAGAAAAAAGTAATTCACATACTAAACATTCTGCTCAACTTCCCCAGCTTGTTTCTGACCATATTTTTGCTAAAAATCACATAACACCAGATTATAGTTCAACAGGTTTATTTGGAAGCCAGTGCTTCCAAATAAATCTGTTGAACTATAACCTGGTGTTGTGTGATTTTTAACTTTGTACACCCCAGTCCAACACAGGCTCCTCCAGATCATATTTTTGCTGTCACATGAACATTAAGTATGAATGGTTATTCCAGCTATGATTTCTTAAATGGTACTTCTAATGCTGGGCTAAACTACAAACATTAACTGAAACCAGAGGCTGATCTGCTGGCTCAGAAAACCACTTATCTTTGACTGCTAAAGTGGATTAACTGGGTATCTAATCTCAAGTAGCCCCAAATCTATCTCCCAACCCTTAACTCAATTCCAGCCCCCTAATCTTAGCTCCTTGTCTGAATCATCTAGCTTTTGGAGATGGCAAACTAGCTTGTGACTTCTATCTCTCTCAGATCAGGAAAATAAACCACAATTCGCATTCACTATACAATAACTGCTGCTGTTTAATGGCTATGCCTTGTTAGATTGGATTCTACTGCAAGGTATCAAGCTGTAGAAAGTATGTTACATTCAGAGTTGAAACATAAGAGTGAACTCTGCACAAAATACTGGGGAGACAGTGTTGTACTAACAGTCACCCAACAGCGCGAGCTTAATGCTTTAGGTATATGAGTTCAAATTCCACTGATGGAGAGCTTAAGTTCAATTAATTAATGTATCTGGAATGGAATGGTGAATATAAATCACAAAACACATCTAATTCACCAATGCCACTGAGAGAAGGAAATCTGTCGACTTGAGATCTGGTCTCCCTATAGTGACTTAACTGTCCTCTGAAATGTCGCGGCAAGGCACTCAGTTCATGGGCAACATACAGGTCATTTCCTCTGCCCTGAAGCTCTTCAATCATGTCCTGAAACTCTTCGCTACCTTCCCCCACCCTCCTCCCTGACCTATCACTTCCACCCCCACCCCCATTCACCTATTGTACTCTATGCTACTTTCTCCCCACCCTCCTCGCATTTATCTCTCCACCCTGCAGGCACTCTGCCTCTATTCCTGATGAAGGGCTTTTGCCCGAAATGTCGATTTTCCTGCTCCTCGGATGCTGCCTGAACTGCTGTGCTTTTCCAGCACCAGACTAATCTAGAATCTGGTTTCCAGCTCTGCAGCCCTTGTTTTCACCTAACTGACAGGCCTAGCCAGTGATACCCACAGACTGTTTTCAAATGAGCAAAGATAGTTTGCCCATCAATGTTTAAAATTAAAGACTTCTATCCTTTAGACAAAAGTTATACTGCAAATGTAGATCTGAACAAGTCATCAGAGAACACAACTAACTCCCAGTGTTTTATTGTTCATTCCCAATTGACCTGAGATAGTGATGTTGAGCCACCAATTTGAACCACAAGCAATCAATCAGCAAAATAACCAGAGGGCTACGGGGAGAATGCGGGTAAGTGGAGTTGAAATGCTCATCAGCCATGATTGAATGGCGGAGTGGACTCGATGGGCCGAATGGCCTTACTTCCGCTCCTATGTCTTATGGTCTTATAGGGAGGAGGAGAATTTTTCTCAAACTTCAGAGGTTACAATCTGGAATGTGTTGCCAGAAAGGGAGGTGGACACAAATTAAAATAGTAACTTTCAAAGGTGAGTTGGATATATGCTTGAAGTGGAAAACTGTGATATGGGAGCAGGACTAATTGATTAGATTTTTCAAAGAACTAGAAGAAGCACAAATGACCTTCTGTGGTTGATAACTTACAATGAAATTCTGAGAGTTTAAAGGAGCTTGGAACTACACCTCAAGTGTTTAAACCTGTAAGACTTAACTAGGCACTGGAAAGTGGGATTAGAATGGATGTAGTTTACTTAGTTTACACAGACATAATGGGCCAAGTGACCTTCTTCCATGCTATAGATTTTCTATGCTTCTGTAGGCTACATCTGAATCCTAGCCATTTATCAAAAATTCAGCATGCAGGACATCAGAACAGAGTCCAACCTTCCTAGTGCCAGATACCTGGAGAGTCATTAGTGGACAGCTGAACTGATATTCCACATTTCTAACTCAAAAATATTAATGATGGGGAGATATCAGGGTGGACAAAGTCAGATGTCACTCAACACAGGTTATAGTCCAAAAGATTTATTTAAAATCAGAAGCTTTCAGACCTCTGCTCCTTCGTCAGGTGAAGTGGAGAGAAGAACACAGGCACAGAATTTATAGGCAGAGAGATAATGGCAAGATAATTCTAGGTAATTAAGAGTGTCAACAAATAAATACGAATAGTGTGAGTGGAGTGTCGACAGGCTGAATAACATGTCTTTGCAGGTGATCAAAAGTCATGAGTGTGGTGCTGGAAAAGCTCAGCAGGTCAGGCAGCATCCGAGGAGCAGGCGAATTGACTTTTCTGGCAAAAGCCCTTCATCAGGAATGGCTGATGAAGGGCTTTTGCCCGAAACGTCGATTCTCCTGCTCCTCGGATGCTGCCTGACCTGCTGTGCTTTTCCAGCACCACACTCATGACTCTAATCTCCAGCATCTGCAGACCTCACTTTTGCTTAGGTGATCAAACGTGTCAAACGGTGTGAGTAAAGGTCAACAGCTGAATAATAAATGAAGGGTTGACTATGAACTGATTTAATTAAAGCAGAGAGATAATTACAGATAATCAAAAATGACATGGGGCTAGAGACAAACCAATAGCTGGAATAACATGAATCCATCAGTTCTGTGCCTATGCGTTTCTCTCCACTTCCCCTGATGAAAAAGCAGCACTCCTGAAGCTTGTGATTTTAAATAAATCTATTAGACTGTAACCTAGTGTGAGACTTCTGGCAAAGATATTAAGGATAACTGTCATATTCCAACAGGGATCTTATCGGAGATCCAGTCCATCCTGGGAAAGATAGAGACAATCTGTGTGGGTTTCCTCCGGGTGCTCCAGTTTCCTCCCACAGTCCAAAAATGTGCAGGTCAGGTGAATTGGCCATGCTAAATTGCCCGGAGTGTTAGGTGCAGGGGTAAATGTAGGGGAATGGGTCTGGGTGGGTTGTGCTTCGCCGGGTCGGTGTGGACTTGTTGGGCCGAAGGGCCTGTTTCCACACTGTAAGTAATCTAATCTAATCTAATCTAATTTATTAATGCTTTGCTTTCTTTTCCAGTCATTTTTGAAAGATCCTCTCCCTCTGAAACTGAGAGAAAAGGACACTCTTCATCCGTATGATGAGGTTTTTAATAACTTTGAAACCACTACTGGCTCAACTCATAATCTCAAGACCATCGGAGGTCTGCTTGGCCATCCACGCCACATAAAGGTTCCCAATCACTGGAATGTTCATTACATGAAGGATTTGTCAGAAAAGGTGAGGTCAACAAAGGAAGATTTCCCGTTGCTTCTTGTAACACTCAATGTTTTACTTGGTGTTTACTGACATTTCCATGCGATTATCAGGGTAATGATTAATTATAGCACTTCACAATAGAGCATTTCCTGTCTTATTGTATGCAATATACCTAAATACAATGTAGGCTGAAAAATGGGATAAAATTGTCATGACACTGTTCCACTAAACACTGCAAGGGCAGGTTAGACTCAAAGTACAGTTACCTCTACATTATTCCATCAAACTCTCCATGGGCAGCTACAATATGCTGTTATGTACAAAGTAAATCTGTATAACGTATCAGTATAAAGTAAACTGTCCCCATCAAATACCCCCAAGACAAGTACAGCATAGGGTTAGATGCAGAGTAAATCTTCAACTACACGGTCCTCATCTGAAACTCCCAGGTCAGTGGCAGCATGGTGTTAGCTACACAGTAAAGCTTACTTTACACTGTCCCCATCAAACTCTCCCAGGACAGGGACAATACAGGGTTAGATACGGAGTAAAGCTCTTTCTACATTGGCCCCATCTGTGTTCACAGGACAATTGGGTTAAATATGGAATGAAGGGTCCCTCTACTCTTTTAAACTGAAAGTAAAAGAGGCGGCACGGTGGCACAGTGGTTAGCATTGCTGCCTCACAGTGCCAGAGACCCGGGTTCAATTCCCACCTCAGGCAACTGTCTGATATCCTAACTTAATCTAGTCCCATTTGCCAGCACTTGGCCCATATCCGCTAAACCCTTCCTATTAATATACCCATCCAGATGCAGTTTTGTGGGCGGCACGGTGGAACAGCGGTTAGCACTGCTGCCTCACAGCGCCAGAGATCCGGGTTCAATTCCCGCCTCAGGCGACTGACTGTGTGGAGTTTGCACATTCTCCCCGTGCCTGCGTGGGTTTCCTCCCACAGTCCAAAGATGTGCAGGTCAGGTGAATTGGCCATGCTAAATTGCTCGTAGTGTTAGGTAAGGGGTAAATGTAGGGGTATGGGTGGGTTGCGCTTCGGCGGGTCGATGTGGACTTGTTGGGCCAAAGGGCCTGTTTCCACACTGTAACGTAATCTAATCTAATCTAAAGTTCCCTCAACACCAACCCCATCATACACTCCCAGGCAGGGTAGCAAGGGACTAGATATTGAGTAAAGCAACCTCAACTTTTTTAAACTGAAAGTAAAGGTGCCTCCACTCGGTTGAACTGAAAGTAAAGCTTTCTGTACTCTTTTAAACTGAAAATAAAGCTGTCTCTGCACCATCCCCATCAATCCACCCCCAGGATAGGGACAGTGTGGGGTAAGATACAGAGTAAAGCTTCCTCTATACTGTTCCACCAAACACTCAGAGGACAGGGTTAGCACAAACTTAGACTTAGAATAAAGCTCCCTCTACACTGTCCTCATCAAACACTCTGAGGATAGGGACAGCACGGAGTTAAATACAGAATAAACCTCCCTCCGCAGTGCCCCCATCTCACACTCCTATTCAGGGATAGTACAGGGTTAGATACTGTGTGAAGCTCTCTTTGTTATGTCTCAAACTCTACCTCAGACATGTATCTCCATCTGCAGTTCCTGTCCCATGGATTTACTGGAATTGACTCAAGCAGATTCATTTCATGTTAGCTCTCATAAGCAGTTAGAAAGGGGAGACTTCCATCCCAGTAACTGAATCTGTATTTACTCCAATGGAGAAAGAGATATTTGCACCTTCTGTATCTTGCAGCTGAGCAGGCGAGACTGGAGGACTCCGCTGAATATGGTGAACCAAACGAGTGAAATGAAGGACAAATACACCGGGAGACTCCCACAAACCCTGGACACTGCATTTAAGGCTGGACCTCAGCCATTCAATCTGGCTAACCATCACACCAATGGACCATCTAAAGTAAGAACCACCAAGCACATTAGACCTTGGGCAATAACAAGTGGCTGACAGCATCAATACATTCTCATATGTTACCATGGCCTGTGATACAAAAGAGACAGCAAGCAAGCAGTAACATGAGCAAAACACTAACACACACCATTCTTTTTTATTTATTCACGGTACATTGGCATGGCTGGCTAGACCAACATTTTTTGCCCATCCCTAATTGCCGAAAGGGCAGTTAAGTCAACCGCATTGCTGTGGGTTTGGAGTCACATGGAGGCCAGACCAGGTAAGAGTGGCAATTCCCTTCCCTAAAGGACATTGTTCAACCAGATGGGAATTTTCCTGGTAATCGACCGTGGATTCATGGTCATCATTAGGTTCTTAATACAGATTCTTTTAAAACAATTAGTCCCCAGTATATCATCTGGATCTCTGGATTAATAATCTAGCAATAATACCATTTGATCAATTCCTCCCTTTACCACACGGTAAAGTCCCTGGACTAGTAATCCACCAGGCTCAAGCAGATGCTTTGGGAACAGGGATTCAAAACTCCTCATTTAAATTCAATTAATAAATCTGGAAGCTAGCCTCAGTAATGATGACCATGACAACTATACTCGTGACTCCAGGTTTCTGAACTATCCCTCTGAAGTGGCCTAGCAAGCCATTCAGTTATAGTCATAGAGATGTACAGCATGGAAACAGACCCTTAGGTCCAACCCGTCCATGCCAACCAGATATCCCAACCTAATCCAGTCCCATTTGCCAGCACCGGCTCTCCAAACCCTTCCTATTCATATACCCATCCAGATGTCTTTTAAATGTTGCAGTTGTACTAGCCTCCACCACTTCCTCTGGCAGTTCAAGGGCAATTAGGGATGAGCAACAAATGCTAACCTTGTCAGTAATGCCCACATCCCCATGAAAAAGTAAACAAAGATAACTGTAGATGCACAGATACATGAAGACACACAGACATGCCATAGGTATACAGATGGACATCCCTGCAAATGGAGACACACATGCAGGGGATACACACAACACACACATACACACCCTTATGAAAATTAGCACATACATACATAAGCAAACTCAGAAATGCGCATGCAGAAATTTGCAAAGATAGATTCACACACAGACATTGACATGGACCCAGTTGTCACCCAGACACAAAATATCCTTGTCTCCATCAAGCTACTACATTGCAAAGGAATTTCTCCAAACATGCTGGACCAGTCACCACCTTCCCAGCTCACTCCTCTGAGCCCCTTCATGTGCAGTGCTACATAAACTCTCTGTCCTGACTTTGGGATTAGGTTTGGGTTATGTTAGACTTGGCATGCCTCATGTTATAAGATCTATCACACGCATACTGACACAATATTGAGGAGCTCTGAGTGTCAGTAGCTGAGATTCACAATGACCTCTAATACTTTTTCGTTTCACAGAATATCATTGCCAGCACGGAGAATCCAGCCCTGGCTGG
This sequence comes from Chiloscyllium plagiosum, assembly GCF_037043375.1. Lineage (NCBI taxonomy): Eukaryota > Metazoa > Chordata > Chondrichthyes > Orectolobiformes > Hemiscylliidae > Chiloscyllium > Chiloscyllium plagiosum. Next base: position 8,583,460 of record NW_028270171.1, read on the forward strand.
CAAGGAGTATTACGTACGAGACAAAGATGTTCTGCGACTTAACGACATTTATTTAACCACAACCAACAAGGATTTCAGGGCCTTTAAGAAGTATGTTTATTCCTTGTGACATTTTCAACTTCTCAAATTTTATATTTCCACATGGAGATCTGATCTTGCCCCCATGATGTTTCAACAACAAATGCTTATATTTAAGTCACGCATCTGACACTCCAATGCACTGCACAGGAGGGTTAGGAACTAAACCTGATTCTGAGGCAAGAAATAGCTTTTAAGGAACATCATAAAGGAGGAGACACTCTTAGAGAGGTTTATAGAGAGATTTCCATAACTTAATGTAAGGTTGTGCACTTTGGCAGGAAGAATAGAGGAACTGAATATTATTTAAATGGAGAAAGACTGCAGAAAGCTGCAGCACAAAGGGATTTGGGAATCCTAGTCCATGAATCATAAATTCAGGTAATAGGGAAGACAAATGAATCAATTACCCTTTTATTTCAAAAGAAACAGGATATAAAATGGAGTTGGATGCCTTACTAAAATTATCGAAGGGATGAGGCAAACTACAACTGGAATGCTATGAATAATTTGGGTCCCATTATAGGAGGAAAGTTATACTGGCATTGGAGGCAGTTCAGAGAGGGTCCACTACGCTGATACTGGGTACAGTGGGATTTTCTCATGACATGAGGTTGAATAGATTGGGCCTATACTCATTGGAGTTCAGAAGAATGAGAGGCAAGTTCAGTGAAATATATAGGATTCTTGCATGGCTCAACAGGCTGGATGCTGAGACCAAGTGTAAAATCGGAAGGCATCATCTCAGAGTAAGGGGTCACCCACTTAAGACAGAGGTGAAGAGGAATACTTCTCTCTCAGTCATAGAGTCTTAGAGCTATACAGCACGGAAACAGACCCTTTGGTCCAACTCGTCCATGCATTTGGCTCACAACCCATCTTAACCCTTCCTATTCATATACCCAATCCAGATGCCTTTTAAATGTTGTAATTGTACCAGCCTCCACCACTTCCTCTGGCAGCTCATTCCATACATGTACCACCCTCTGTGTGAAAAAGTTGCCCCTTAGGTCCCTTTTAAATCTTTCCCCTGTTACCTTAAACCTATGACCTCTAATTTTGGACTCCCCCACCCTGGGGAAAAGATCTTGTCTATTTATCCTATCCATGTCCCTCATTATCTTATAAACCTCTATAAGGTCACCCCTCAGCCTCTGACGCTTCAGGGAAAATGCCCCCAACCTATTCAACCTCTCCCTGTAGCTCAATGCCTCCAACCCTGGCAACATCCTTGTAAATATTTTCTGAACCCTTCTAAGTTTCAAAAAATTCTCCTATAGGACGGAAACCAGAATTGCACATAGTGTTCCAACAGTGGCCTAACCAATGTCCTGTACAGCTGCAACATGACCTCCCAACTCCTGTACTCAATACTCTGACCAATAAAGGCAAGTGTACTAAACACCTTCTTCACAATCCAATTTACCTGCGACTCCACTTTCAAAGAACTATGAACCTGCACTTCAGGGTCTCTTTGTTAAGAAACGCTCCCTCGGACCATACCATTAAGTCTACAAGTCCTACCCTGATTTGCCTTTCCAAAATGCAGCACCTCACATTTATTTAAATTAAACTTCATCTGCCACTCCTCAGCCCATAAGGCTTGTGAACCTGTGGACTTTACCACACAGGGCTGTCAAGGTTGGGTTGTTAAGAGAATGTAAGGTTGAGACAAATTTCTAATCAGTAAGGTTATTGGGAAAAGGCAGGAATGTGCAGATAAGGATTCTCAGATTGACCATGATCTGAAGAATTCCCTAAATCTCTCCTTGAAGATACCCTTAAAGCATAACTCCTAGACCAAGAATTTGGCTACCTGCTCTGATATCTCTTTCTGTGGGTTGGTACCAAACTTTCTTTTTTAACAGTCTTGGGAGGCATTTCACTATTGTTAAAGTCACCGTACAAATTTACTATTACAACTCCTTTTTACTCTGATCCCTGAGTTTCTTTATTAATGTTTCCCAGCTAATTGCGTCAAGTCTGTCCTTAAATGCTTATTCCAGATTTGAAGCTTTTGCAGGTTGTCTCCTATCTGCTCTCCTAGTTCCCTGACCTTTGGGACCTGAATAATGTTTTTGTTTTCTTCCACCCACCCACCCCCCTCCCACCCCCCTTCCTTTGCAGGGAGGAGTTGGAAGGCTTTCCAAAGAAAGACATACCAACCTACTGGGAAATGGAAGACTACCCGAAGACCTGGGGCCATGGGCTGAAGGAGAATCCTCTGCCCAAAGACGCCCAGAGGATTGTCCGTGGTCCTGGCCCGATGACTGACCCCAGTGTGTTCCAAGTGGCCACAAGAATTCCTCCTCTCCCCAGGCACCTGCCACCTGTCCCAAATCGGGGACTCAAGACACAGTATCAGGATGTGTACCAACAACCCAATGATGTCAAGCGCAAACAGGACCTCTACTACCAATTTCAGGCCCCATGGGTGATGACCCGGGCAGGCTCAACCCCAGAGATCCTGTCTGTTCCCCACATGTACAAGACAGAATATATGTCATATGGGAATGAGCGGCCCGTGATCATGTAAAAGGGAAATGAAATGCCTCCTCTTCCAAAACAAAAGAAGAAAATCTCGCCCTGAGTGCCTAGTTCAGATTCTGCAATGGAGATTATTTTTGGAAACCTGCATCTGAAACATAGAATCGTATGTCACAGAAAGAGGCCATTCAGCTTCTCACCCCTGTACTGGCTCTCTGAAACAGCTATCCAGTTAGTTCGATGCTCCTGCTCTTTTCCCACTTTTTTAGAAAAATAAATCTTTTAAAATTATTTATTCAATTCCATTTTAAAAGTCAGTATTGACTCTGCCTCACTGCCCTCTCAGGCAGGCAGTATGTTACAGATCACAAGAATTTGCTGCATGGATAATTTCTCACTCCACCCCACACCAACCAACTAAACATTTTTCTCCATTAAACCCGTGTTTTCTGATTACTGAGCCTCTTGCCGATGAAAACAGTTTCTTCTCATTGGTCAGACCCTTCATAATGTTGAAGAATTTTATTCAGTTGCCCCCCCTTCCCAAACCCCTTCCTGAATTGGAATTGCCAATTCCCTTTGGTATCCCTCTCATGCAATAGACTCTTGTCAGTTTCCTTAAAAGCCCTCACCTCATATCAATCAATGTGTTCCAGCCTTTTTAATTATACTGCCATTTACCAACACAGGGAGATTGAGAAATAACTGGAACAGTTATAAACAGATTACTTTGTTTAAAATATATTTCTGTGGGTTTTTATTTTAAGTGATCAAACTTTCAGTAGGAACATGGCAACGTCGGGAATAGCGCAGGAGTAGGCCATTCGGCCCATCGACTCTCATCCACCATTTGACTAGATCATGGTTGATCGCTTGTCTCAAAGCCATATTAATTGACTGTTCCTACATCTGTCAATATCTATTGATCTCAACTCTTATACTCAATGACTGAACCTTCATAGCAGTGAGTCCACAAGCTATCAATCTACTGCATTGCAATTGGGAAGAGGGAAATAGATCAGAAATTACTTATTAAACTTTGAGAAGCTGAGATGTTTACAGTGTGATTTCTTTATTCTACCTTTGGAATGGGGTAGCCAGTCTGAATATGGCTATCAATCCTGCTGCTGCTGCTCTTTGTGTGATCCCAATGTGCAGGCAGATGTTGGCATTGCTGTAATGGAGGAAAGTACCAAAGCCAATCTGTGCGCAGTTAGTTCCTGTGAGCAGAATGGTGATAACTGGTATTATGGACTAGGCCAGGCCACTCAAAACATTCCTAAGCAGGCAGCCCCACACCATAACTTTGCAATTTTGACTACCAGGTTTTAAGCCAGACAAAAATTTATTCACAAAATTACACAATGAAACACAAAGAACAGAATAAAGAACCCCAACAGAGCTCAATCTATCCAAACTAGACTTAATTATGCTGTTCCGAATATACACAACAATTCTAACAAGCAAACCCCCTTAAAACACAGTAAAAAAAGGAACAGATGCTTACAGGTTGAAGTTAAAAGGGCAGAAGGAGAGAGAGAGAGTGTGTCACAGCTGGTTTCCACACAACTGAACTCCCAACTAGTTCTGGACTGAACTGATCAGCTACAGAACTGACCGCTCCCATTTCATTATACAGGTCACTTCTAAAACGTGACCACTTGTTTGGCCAAACAGAGACACACACGAGAATTCCTAGAAGCATGGCATTCCAACCAGAACTTTATCAACAAACACATCGAGTTAGAACCCCATCTACCACCCCCTGAGAAAAAGAACAGGAAATGACATCGCCAACCCAAAGAAACCCAAATGTAAATAGAAAGCGGGAATTATCAACAGTGCTTCACCTGGAGGCCCACTGAAGATGTTACCTAGTAGGGTGATGGAACGTCTGGAAATGAGCCTTCCAGCTCAGCGAGCAAACCTACATCCATTCTTATGTTTTCTCTGAACTCATTTCACCTCAAGTTAGGGAACTGGGACAGCCATTAATGGAGTTTGACCCAGCCGTCTCTAATACAGTTTTACACCATCGTGTTCAAACCAGTCTTCAAACACTTATCTATCCTAGTCCCACTTACCAGCATGTGACCTTGCTATGATACACCTCTGGAGAAGATGGAACTTGAACCTGTGCCTCCTGGCTCAGAGGTAGGGACACTACCACTATGTCACTGATAAGCTTGTATACAATGGTCTTTCACATAATGGAAGTTTATTAAATCATGAGAGGTATAGATAGGGTTAACTATAGTTGTCTTTTCCTTAGGGTGGGGTATTTCAAGACCGGGGGCACATTTTTAAAGCGATTTTAAAAAGACATGAGGGGCACATTTTTTACACGAGGGGTGGTTCACGTGTGGAATGAACCTCCTGAGGAAGTGGTGGATGTGGGTACAATTAGAATGTTTGAAACACCTTTGGATAAGTACAGGTTGAGGAAAGATTTGGAGGGTTATGGGCGGGGAGAAGGCAGGTGGGACTAGTTTAGTTTGGGTTTAGGTTTGGCATGGACTGGTTGGACCAAAGGGTCTGTTTACGTGCTGTACGATCATCTAAATACTTGTTAAACATTGTGATGGTTCCTGGCCTACCATTCTTTCCAGCAGGATGTTTCAGAGAACCACCAGCCCCTCGGTGAAACAATTCTTCTTTAAATCCCTCCTAAACCTCCTGCCCTTCACCTTAAATCTATGTCCCTTGGTTATTGAACCCCTCTACTCAGACATAAATGTCCTTCCTATCTGTGTCCCTCATAACTTTGTACACAATTTTCAATCAGGCCCTCCCTTCAGCCTTCCCTGCTCTAAAGGAAAGCAATCCCAACCTCTCTGTTCATAGTTGAATCACTCAAGCCCATCCTGTGAATCTCCTCTGGACCCTGTCAAATGCAGTCACAGCCCTCCTACAATGTGACAGCCAGAACTGCACAGTACTCCAGCTGTAGCCTAACCAATGTTATATACAGCTCCATAAAATCCTCCTTGTTCTATAGTCAGTACTTCAACTAGTAAACGTAAATATTTCAATGCCTTTGTATCTGCATGGGTTTCCTCTGGTTTCATCCCACAGTTTAAATGTGTACAGGTCAGGTGGATTGGCCTGCTAAATTGCTCCATAATGTCCAGGGATATGCAAGCCAGAGGAAATGCAGGGTTACAGGGATAGGATAGGAGGTGGGGTTGGGTGGGATGCTCTTCAGAGAGTCAGTGTGCACTCGATGGGCTGAATCTCCATACTATAGAGATTCTCTGATTAACCAACTTATTTCTCTATTCACTGCCTTCACGGATCTATTGACCTGCACATCAACATCCCTCTGATCCTCTGTATAATCTAGGCTCTTACCAATTCAATTGAATTAGGTTTATGGTCACATGTAATCCCATGAGGACAGTGAAAAGTTTACAAGTTGCCACTTATGGCACCATCTTAGGTATAAAGGTACCTAGGTACAGAATCTTAGGTACAAAGAAGGAAAATAAGGAAAATAAAGTTTAAAAGTTAAACATTACAGTCCTTACTAAAAAGTGGAAAATGTATTCCCTCACCTAGTCAGTCCTCCCAAAATGCATCATCTTATAATTTTTGGGATAAAACACCATTTGCCACAGATCTGCCGATCTGACAGCTCTGCTATATCGTCCTGTAGTCTAAAGCTTTCCTCCTTGTTATTACCCCACTGCCCATTTACTGATTAAACCTCCAACATTCATCTGTAGGTCACTAATGTACACAACAAACATCAAGGGACCCAGCACCAAATCCTGTGATGTGTCATTAGGCAAAAGCCTCCAATGACAAAATCAACCAGTGACCTTCATCCTTTTCCTCCTGCCACTAAGCTAGCCAGATAATTAATTTTAAAAAGGAAGCACTTCCCAAAAACCCCAATTTGTTGCTGCCAATGTTTATTGTGTCTCACTCTGGTTACAAACAAAGATCAGTTGTGTTTTCCTTGCTCTCCGAGGGCTTATTTCAACAGAGTGACGATAAGCAGCAAATTCCACACTATTATAAAATATGGCTGCAAATTATGACTCAGAAAAGATCATTGTACCTTTTACTACTTCTGTGTTTGATGGGAACAGTTAGAGGGAGCTTTACTCTGTATCCAACCCTGTGCTATTCCTTTCCTGGGTGTGTTAGATGGGGATGATATAGAGGAATCTTTACTCTATATCTAACTGAGCTGTCCCTGTCCTGGGTGTCTTTGATGGGAACAGCATAGAGGGAGCTTTACTCTTTATCTAACCCTGTGCTGTCCCTGACATGGGAGTGTTTAATGGGGACAGCATAGAGGGAGCTTTACTCTGTATCTAAACCTGTGCAGTTCCCTGTCCTGGAAGTATTTAATGGGGACAGTGTAGGGGAGCTTTACTCTGTCTCTAACCCTGTGCTCTCGTTGTCCTGGGAGTATTTTAGGGGGACAGTATAGAAGAGCTTTACTCTGTATCTAAACCTGTGCTGTCCTTGTCCTGGGAGTGTTTAATGGGGACAGTGTAGAGGAGCTTTACTCTGTATCTAGCCTGTAATATAACATTCTCTGCAATACCCCACACCCCTCAATCTCACTCTTTCTGAGATTTTGAAGTGAGCTGTGGACCAATGCAGCTAATATTTGAATATCTGGTCTGGAAAGTTGATTTTTCAACATGAGTGAGTTGAGTTTGTACATTAAACATTCCTCTGACCGGCCCTTCCTTCCAGCTACCAATCGGATTCATTCCTCCCATCAACCAACCAGATTGTACCTTCTCCCTGTGTTCACCTAACCCCATCTCACCCCTCCGTCCCTCTCCCCACCCAAAACCTGCCCCCACCCCCTTTATCTGCAGTTCCCCTTACCCCCACCCCCTCAGTCCTGAAGAAGGGTTACACACGAAACGTTGACTTCTCCCCCTCCTGATGCTGCCTGGCTTGCTGTGTTCTCCCAGCCTCCTGCCCCAATGTTAAACCTGAAGAATAGTTATCACTTTAGATTCCTTTCCTTACACAAGAGAGATCAAAGTTATTAATAGACAGTCTCAAGGATGCTACAAAATAAATCATTGAGTCATAGAGTCATAGAGATGTATGGGTGCGGAAATTCTCCTGATCCTGGAAGCTTTTCATTAAATCTATTTCTGAAGAAGTCAGTTTAATAGTCTAACCTTGCAGGAAATAGGGCATCTCATAGAGATTAGTGAAACTAGACAGTTTAATTGCAGTAATGGTGCCAGATTAAATTTTTAGACTGAACAACTTAGCTGCATCTCTTTATTATTAGAGTTTAACTTCAGCAATAGTGTGGACTCCAGTTAACCCTTAACTGATTGTGTGACCAGTGGAGAGTTTTGTAGCATTAAACCTGCAGTATCACCACGTACAGGGGGTGTGCAGGGGGGGACTCGAGGGTGTACTTATACAAAGTTCCTATAGAGTGTGCCAATATGATGCCAAGAACAAATATTATCCATTATTTGTATCTGTCCCTATGTTGGTTTTATTTTATAAAATCCCATCTGGTTTAAAGGTGTCCTTTATTCAGACTTCCTGAGCCAGTCTGACCTGAGAACTGTTTGCTGCTTTTATGCGGATTAGATACAGGATAAAGTTTCCTCCACACTTACCCTTCAAACAATTTCAGGACAGGTATTGCACAGGGTGAGAGACAGAATAAAGCTTCCCCTACACATTTGGGTCTGGTAACTATTCCTCAGACCTGGAGGAGGTTCCAAGGAAGGGTCACTGAACCTGGAACAGCAACTCTGATTTCCCTTCACAGGTGCTGCCAGACCTGCTAAGTCTTTCCAGTAGTTTCTGTTTTTGTTTCTTATTTACAGCATCTGCAGATCATTGGGTCCCCATCAAAATCTCCCAGGACAGGGAAAGCATGGGGTTAAATGCAGAATAAAGCTCCCTCCACACTGTTCCCATCAAACACTCCCAGGACAGGGACAGCAAAGGGCCAAATACAGAATAAAGCTCACTCTTCACCGTCCCCACCATTTCAGGACAGAGACAGCAAGGGGTTAGATACAGAGTAAAGGTCCCTCCACACTGAGCCCCATCAAACACTCCCAGGGCAGGGACAGCACAGGGTTAGATACAGAGTAAAGCTCCCCTGAGCTGAGGCATTTGCCCTATCACTGTCATTTCTCATATCACACTGCTCTGTCAATAATACCATCATTATTTGTTGCAATCTCGTTTATTAGCTAAAACCATTGTTTGGAAAAGAATGTCTTAAAACTGAACTGTTTGAACTGGACTTAATCCTCTAAAGTTCCAGAATAGGAACCCTCTTTCAATCTGGTTAGATAATGAAACTGTTCAGGCAGGGTGCCCTCTGACTAGCTTTCTGTTCTTGGACAAAATGAGGACGGACAGTTAAAGCATATTGCCACAACCCAACAGTTATTAATACTGTTAAAGCATGGAGGGCAATGCGGCCGAGTGAAGGCAATATTGGCATGATGAGTTTTCAACCAGGGATGGTAGACTCTGGGTTTAAACTCTGGGCGGCTAAGGTTGTGTGGCCTTTTTGAGAGGGACACGATGATGTCTTTTGACCCAGTTAGCTCGGAAATACGAGCTACCTAGCAGGGACCTCTTTCGTTTTTTCCAAATTAGGGATTTCATTCAAAAAAGGCCTACCCTTTTAACTAATCCCTCCTGATCTGACATAGAGAAGAGGGTGCTCAGTGCTAAGAATGCACTTTCTGCCAGCACTCTTTATCGCCTGTTGAGGGGTGGTCCCTCAGAGGAGACTGAACGGCTTTGCAGGAGAGAGTACTGGGCATTGGGATCTCCTCAGAGACATGGAAGGATGTTTGGGGAAACACGAGAAAGATCTCGATTTGTAATAGGACTCATGCTTTCTCCACAGGGTCTACTTGGCTCCAGATGGTTTATCAAAATTTAAAGTAGGAGTATCTTCAACATGTCCCGAGTGCAAAGCGAGTACGGGCACTCTTACTCATTGCCTCTGGTCCTAGCCCAGGCTCTAGACATACTGGAGTCCTGTAGTAAGAGCAATAGAGAAGATTTTCGGGACAAGGGTGGAGATTGACCTGGTTTCTCTTCTTCTTGGCCTGCCCAGTGTCCTCTTTGGATGCGCGTAAGAAAAATCTTTTTAATATTCTTACTTTTTGCGCAAGAATGAATATTCTGCTAGGCTGGGTGTCTGAGAATCCCCCAGGATTGTCGCGCTGAAGTAAGATATTATGGAACATATCTCTTCAAATTTTTTCACAAGTATGGTGCACCATAAAACTGAGAATTTCTATAAGATGTGGTGGCCCTTTTTGAACTACCTGGACACAAATTTGCCTGCCACACTAATAAGGGCTTTTAAAACGCTATAACAATTGTGTTTTATGAATCTGATATCCAGGGAGGAGGAACTATGAATATTTGAATATGTATAAATTATTTTTCTCGATCGTCGAGAGCTAGTGTTTCGTTTTGTTTCACTGAGCCATATTATCATTATTTATTAATTAGTTATAGTATTTAGTTGTATTTATTTGTGTTTTTTCTATATAGATATATATATATTTGTACATGAGTGAGGTTTGGTTTTTTTGTTCTTTCCTGCACTGTTTTGAATTGTGTGGTTTTGTACTGTTTGTAATATTAAAAAACCTATATATCAATAAAAATATATTTTTTTAAAGTTCCAGTGACATCAAGTCTTTAATGTGAAATACTCAAGGTCAGAGACCAAAGCAGACCATGCTGTGAAAATGGCCTAATCATGTGAAAAAACAATTGTCTACACTATCCACTGATTGACCATCCAGCCACAACTCCATTTAACAAAGCCCAATGCATGTTTTCAAATCCGTCTTTTCCTCTTGCTAACTCTGTAGCTTGTTCCAGTCATACACACCTTTGAGATCTCTGGGATGCAGCCATACACACCTCTGAGATCTCTGAGTACCAGCCATACACACCTCTGAAATCTCTGGGATCCAGCCATAGACACCTCTGAAATCTTTGGGATCCAGACATACACACCTCTGAGATCTCTGAGTACCAGCCATACACACCTCTGAGATGTTTGGGATCCAGACATACACACTTTTGAGATCTCTGAGTACCAGCCATACACATTTCTGAGATCTCTGGGATCCAGGCATACACACCTCTGAGATCTCTGAATTCAGGCTGTACACACCTCTGAGATCTCTGAATTCCAGCCATACACACCTCTGACATCTCTAAATTCAGGCTGTACACACCTCTGAGATCTCTGGGATCCAGCCATACACACCGCTGAGATCTCTGGGATCCAGCCATACACACCTCTGAGATCTCTGAGTACCAGCCATACACACCTCTGAGATCTCTGAGTCCCAGCCATACACATCTCTGAGATCTCTGAATTCAGGCTGTACACACCTCTGAGATCTCTGAATTCAGGCTGTACACACCTCTGAGATCTCTGAGTTCCAGCCGTACATACCTCTGAGATCTCCAGGATCCAGCCATACACACCTCTGAGATCTCTGAATTCAGGCTGTACACACCTCTGAGATCTCTGAATTCAGGCTGTACACACCTCTGAGATCTTTGAGTTCCAGCCGTACATACCTCTGAGATCTCTGAATTCCAGCCATACACGCCTCTGAGATCTCTGGGATTCAGCCATACACACCTCTGAGATCAGGCGCTGTATAAATGCAAGTGACCTCAAACTGGTTATGCACCTTCAAAGCCTGCAAAGGAACATCGTGATCAAGAGAGGAAGGTAAAGGTCAATGTGTCTGATTCATTGCAAATATCAAGTCAAGACTGTCTGGTAACCCTAGGGGCTAATCCTCGGGAGATGGTCATCAGTGGAAAATATCCATATAAAAGAACAAGAACAAAAGCTGTGTGCAACTTCTTCCAGAGCAGTCAACTGAGAGATTTGTAATAATACATTTTTTTAAAATCCAGGTAAGAGTCATGATCCATTGTTGTACTGCAGTATGTTGATCGAGACTCAGTTTGGTTCCCTGCAGCAGTGGTGGGGGGAATGGGAGGAAGCAGACTGATTCTCATTTAAATTTACCCAAAGACAAGTGAAAACAGGAGCCAAGGTTTAATTATAAACCTTGCAGAGATTGCATGCAGAGGAAGAACGAGGTCCACAGATGCAGCCAGACCTGCTGAGTTTCTCTAGCACTTTCTATTTTTATTCCAGGTTTTCAGCATCCGCAGTATTTTGCTTTTGGCAATTATATATATTACTCACTTTTACATCATTTGCCAAAGTTTTAAATAGGGTGGGAGAGTGAAAATGGGGAGTGAGGAGGGGTGTTGGCGGCTTAAATGTGGACAAATCCCCAGGTCCAGATGAGTTGTATCCCAAGCTGCTGCAGGAGACAAGGGAGGGATTTTCAGGGTCTCTGACCCCGAATTTTAATTCCTCTCAGGTCCCAGGGGAGTTGCTAGCGGACTGGGAGACAGCTAATGTGTGGCTGTTAAAGATTAACCAGGGAATTACAAACCAGTGTGTCTCACATTATGTAGGGAAACTAATGGGAAAAAGTTTGTTAATTCTCTTAAGGGAGACTGTAAGCTACCAGAGAGAAGGATTGGAGGCATCCAAACTAGGAGATTAAAGAGAAAGGAAGATGAGGTTGGTTCGGTGTCTGAAAAGAACAAGTTTATGAGAAAAGACAGACAAGAGCAGGTCAGAGCACTAAGTCAATCTGAGGAATTAAACTGCATTTATTTCAATGCAAGAGATCTTACAGGTAAGGCTGATGTACTCAGGGCATGTTTGGGAACATGGAATTGGGAAATCATAGCTATTACAGAAACTTGGCTGAAGGTTGGACAGGACTGGCAGCTCAATGTTCCAGGTTTCAGATGCTATAGGGAAATTAGAAAGATAGGCAAAAGAGGAGGGGGACTGGGATTTTTGATTGAGGAAAAGATTACTGCTGCAACTTACAGAGCAGTCAACTGAGAGATTTCTAATAATATATACTTTTAAAAATCCAGGCAAGAGTCATGATCCATTGTTGGATTGTAGTATGTTGATCGAGACTCAGTTTGGTTCCCTGCAGCATGGAACGTTGACGTGGTGGGGGCAATGGGCGGAAGCAGACTTATTCTGATTTAAATTTACCCGAAAACAAGTGAAAACAGGAAACGTAGCTGAAGCCAAGGTTTATTTATAAAGAGCCTGGAGATTGCACATAGAGGAACGACTAGGTCCACAGATGCTGGAGAGAAGATATTTCTGAAAATTCGTCCAGTGAAAATATATGGGTTGAAATTAGAAATATAAAGGGAATAATCACCTTGATATGATTGTACTGTAGACCTCCCAATAGTCAGAGGGAAATTGAGGAACAAATATGTGAAGAGATCTCAGATATGTAAAAATAATAAGGTTTAATAGTAAGTGATTTTAATTTTCCAAACTCTGACTGGGACTGCCATAGTGTTAATGGTTTGGATGGTGAAGAATTTATTAAATGTGTTCAAGAAAAGTTTCTTTATCAATTTGTAAATGTTTCTGCTAAAGAAGGAGCAAAACTTGACCTTCTCTTGGTTAATAAGACTGAAGTGATAGTAGGAGAATACTTTGGGTCTAGCGATCATCATTCTATTTGCTTTAAAAGAGATATGGAAGAGGATATGCCTTCCATAAAAATTAAAGTTTTTAATTGGAGTAAGGCAAATTTTAATGGTCTGAAACAAGAACTTTCAAAAATTGATTGGAGTAGACAGTTCAATAATAAATAGGATGTTTCGAAAGTGTGATAGCAAGAGCCATTACAGCAGCCTGGTGGCTCAGTGGTTAGCACTGTTGCCTCACAGCGCCAGGGACGCGGATTCAATCCCAGCCTCGGGTGACTGTCTGTGTGGAGTTTGCACATTCTCCCCAATTTCTGTGAGTTTCCTCCAGGTGCTCCAGTTTCCTCCCACAGTCCAAAGATGTGCAGGTTAGATGAATTGGTCATTGGAAATTGTCCATAGTGTTCAGGGATGAGTAGATTAGGTGCATTAGTCAGTGGTAAATGTAGAGTAGTAGGGGAAGGGAATGGGTCTGGGTGGGCCCCTCTTTGAAGGGTCAGTATGGACTTGTTGGGCCAAATGGCCTGTTTCCACACTGTAGGGATTTTATGATTACATTCCTGAGTGAAAGGTAATGCTGGTAGGACTAGAGAACAATGGAATAAAGATATCAAAGTTCTGGTCAAGAATAAAAAAGAAATATATATTAGACATAAACAATTGGGTTCACATGAATCTCCTGAGCAGCATCAAAAGTGTAGGGGCAGCCTCAGTAGGGAGATCAGGAATGAAAAGAGAGGATTTGAGATAGCCTTGGCAAATAAGAACAAAGAGATTCTACAAGTACACTAAGTGCAAGATAGCAACTCGAGAGAGAGTAGGGCCCGTTAAAGATCAATGAAGTCATATTTGTGTTGAAGCTACAGGAGAGATATTAAATAAATATTTTGCATCAGTTTTTACTGTGGACAAAGAAATAGAGGCTAGAGAACTTGGGGAAATAAATATTGATGTTTTGAAAACTGTTCATGTTACAGAAGAGGAAGTGCTGGAGGTCTTAGAAAATATAAAGATGAACAAATCTCCAGGACCTGATCTAGTGTATCCCAGAAGTCTGTGGGAAGTTAGGGAGGAAATTGTAGTGCCCCTTGTAGAAATATTTGTATTATCTATAGTTACGGGTGAGGTGCTGACTGACGAGAGAGTGGCTAATGTTATACCTTTGTCTAAGAAAGGATGGAAGGAGAAGCTGGGGAACTATAGATCTGTGAGTCTGACTTTGGTGGTGGGTAAGTTACAGACTCAGAGAGTCATAGAGATGTACAGCATGGAAACAGACCCTTTGGTTCAACTCATCGATGCCGACCAGATATCCCAACCCAATCTAGTCCCCACTGCCAGCACCCGGCCCATATCCCTCCAAACCCTTCCTATTCATATACCCATCCAAATGCCTTTTAAACGTTGCAATTGTACCAGCCTCCACCACTTCTTCTGGCAGCTCATTCCACACACGTACCACCCTCTGAGTGAAAAAGTTGCCCCTTAGGTCTCTTTTATATCTTTCCCCTCTCACCGAAAAAATATGCCCTCTAGTTCTGGACTCCCCGACCCCAGGGAAAAGACTTTGTCTTTTTATCCTATCCATGCCCCTCATAATTTTGTAAACCTCTATAAGGTCACCTCTCAGCCTCCGACTCTCCAGAGAAAACAGCCCCAGCCTGTCCAGCCTCTCCCTATAGCTCAAATCCTCCAACCCTGGCAACTTCCTTGTAAATCTTTTCTGAACCCTTTCAAGTTTCACAACATCTTTCCGATAGGAAGGAGACCAGAATTGCATGCAATATTCCAAAAGTGGCCTAATCAATGTCCTGTATAGCCGCAACATGACCTCCCAACTACTTTACTCAATACTCTGACCAATTAAGGAAAGCATACCAAACGCCTTCTTCACTATCCTATTTACCTGCGACTCCACTTTCAAGGAGTTCTGAACCTGCGCTCTAAGGTCTCTTTGTTCAGCAACACTCCCTAGGACCTTACCATTAAGTGTATAAGTCCTGCTAAGATTTGCTTTCCCAAAATGCAGCACCTCACATTTATCTGAATTAAACTCCAAGTGCCGCTTCTCAGCCCATTGGCCCATCTGGTTGTAATCTGAGGTAACCCTCTTCGCTGTCCACTACACCTCCAATTTTGGTGTCATCTGCAATTACTAACTATACCTCTTATGCTCACATCCAAATCATTTACGTAAATGACAAAAGGTAGTGGACCCAGCACCGATCCTTGTGGCACTCCACTGGTCACAGGCCTCCAGTCTGAAAAACAACCCTCCACCACCACCCTCTGTCTTCTATCTTTGAGCCAGTTCTGTATCCAAATGGCTAGTTCTCCCTGTATTCCATGAGATCTAACCTTGCTAATCAGTCTCCCATGGGGAACCTTGTCGAATGCCTTACTGAAGTCCTTATAGATCACATCTACTGTTCTGCCCTCATCAATCCTCTTTGTTACTTCTTCAAAAAACTCAATCAAGTTTGTGAGACATGATTTCCCACACACAAAGCCATGTTCACTATCCCTAATCAGTCCTTGCCTTTCCAAATACATGTACATCCTGTCCCTCAGGATTCCCTCCAATAACTTGCCCACCACCGACGTCAGGCTCATTGGTCTATAGTTCCCTGGCTTGTCCTTACCACCTTTCTTGAACAGTGGCACCACGTTAGCCAACCTCCAGTCTTCCAGCACCTCACTTGTGACTATCGATGATACAAATATCTCAGCAATGGGCCCAGCAATCCCTTCCCTAGCTTCCCACAGATTCTCGGGTACACCTGATCAGGTCCTGGGGATTTATCCACTTTTATGCGTTTCAAGACATCCAGCACTTCCTCCTCTGTAATATGAACATTTTTCAAGATGTCACCATCTATTTCCCTACAGTCTATATCTTCCATGTCCTTTTCCACAGTAAATACTGATGCAAAATATCTTGTTTAGTATCTCCCTCCTCTCCTGTGGTTCCACATATAGGTTGCCTTGTTGATCTTTGAGGGGCCCTATTTTCTCCCTAGTTACCCTTTTGTCCTTAATGTATTTGTAAAAACCCTTTGGATTCTCCTTAATTCTATTTGCCAAAGCTATCTCATATCCCTTTTTTGCGGTCCTGATTTCCCTCTTAAGTATACTCCTACTGCCTTTATATCCTTCTAAGGATTCACTCAATCTATCCTGTCTGTACCTGACATATGCTTCCTTCTTTTTCTTAACCAAATCCTCAATTTCTTTAGTCATCCAGCATTCCCTATACCTACCACCCTTCCCTTTCACCCTAACAGGAATATACTTTCTCTGGATTCTCATTATCTCATTTCTGAAGGTTTCCCATTTTCCAGCCGTCCCTTTAACTGCGAACATCTGCACCCAATTAACTTTTGAAAGTTCTTGCCTAATACCATCAAAATTGGCCTTTCTCCAATTTGGAACTTCAACTTTTAGATCTGGTCTATCCTTTTCCATCACTATTTTAAAACTAACAGAATTATGGTCGCTGGGCCCAAAGTGCTTCCCCACTGACACCTCAGTCACCTGCCCTGCCTTATTTCCCAAGAGTAGGTCAAGTTTTGCACCTTCTCTAGTAGGTACATCCACATACTGAATCAGAAAGTTTTCTTGTACACACTTAACAAATTCCTCTCTATCTAAACCCTTAACACAATGGCAGTCCCAGTCTATGGTTGGAAAGTTAAAATCCCCTACCATAACCACCCTATTATTCTTACAAATAGCTGAGATCTCCTTACAAGTTTGTTTCTCAATTTCCCTCCGACTATTATGAGGTCTATAATACAATCCCAATAAGGGATCATCCCTTTCTTATTTCTCAGTTCCACCCAAATAATCTCCTTGGATGTATTTCCAGGAATACCCTCCCTCAGTATAACTGTAATGCTATCCCTTATCAAAAACGCCACACCCCTCCTCCATTGTTGAATGGCAACATAGTCTCGAGAGGCTGAATGGTCTCCTTCCGTTCTCATTATGAAATTATAGATGGACGCTGCTTTTCCCTCTGGGAATGAGGAATATTTCACATCAGCTGCTCTAGCAATTGTTCCCCCACTCCGTCCTTACCTGATGGTATAAGTTACAGGCTGAAAACATACTCTCATTGTTGGAATAACATCTCTCTTTTACAGTATGTGGTGGTCTCAGATTTTCCTCCTTGCACTGTGCTTCCCATATGTCCAGAACAGACACCTTTGTCACCCAACCAACGTGACAATTTCTGCCGAGAAGGATGAATGCCCCATCTGTGTGACCCTAACTACCTCCATATGCAGTGGCTACTGTCCAACCAAGGTAATATTAGGGAGAACGGGGGGGTGGGGGAGGTGGGGTGGGGAGAGGGGTGTGTGACTGTGCATGTACGAGCTGGGATGGTGGGTGTGGGTGGGGTGACCTGCCATCATCATTACATCCACCCTCTTCACATTTTCTGTCTGTTTCACCTGATCACCTCTGATCAGGAGTCTTCCCAGTAGAGTTATGCAAGTGGCCATTCTTAATACATATCATTGAAGTATCCAAACCCACAACCACTTCCATCTGGAAGGACAAGGGCAGCAGGTATTTGGAAACACCACCACCTGCAAGTTCCCCTCCAAGCCACTCACCTCCCTGACTTGGAAATATACCGCTGTTTCTTCACAGTCATTGGGTCAAAATCCTGGAATTCCCTCCCTACCAGCACTCTGGGTCAACCCACAGCAAGTGGTCTGCAGCGATTCAAGAAGGCAGCTCACCCCCTCCTTCTCAAGGGCAAATACAGACGGGCTATTAATACTGGCCAGCCAGTGATGCCCAAGTCCCACAAGTGAATAAAAAAAAGAATAAAAAGCCCAGAAGGCTTTTTGACTGTGGGAGGAATCACAGGGGATCCTGTCCTAGTTCAAATCACCAGAAGCCAACATGAGATCACCAGTTAAAGGAAACAGTGAACAATTTTCCTGTGAACCGCCCTGGGGTCCTTGACACTAACTGAAGTGAGTCAACAAGGAGGTTGGGAGGTGATGGCCTAGTAGTATTTTCGCTGGGTCATCAATCCAGAGAACCAGGTAATGCTCTTCAGAAAACAAAAAGAGCTGGCGATCACAGCAAGTTAAACAGTGTCCATGGAGAGAGAGAGCAAGCTAACATTTCAAGTCTAGATGATTCTTCATTAGAACTGGGTTCTTAGGAGCTGGGTTCAAATCCTGCCATGACAGGTGGTGGAACTTACATTACGAGCCAATGGTGACCATTAAACGATCATCAATTTTGGATGTAGGTTTGCTCGTTGAGCTGGAAGGTTAGTTTTCAGATGTTTCATCACCATATTAGCTAACATTTTCAGTGATCCTCCAGATGTGGCACTGATGGTGTAGCCCGCTTTCTATTTATGTGTTTGGGTTTCCTTGGGTTGGTGATGTCATTTCCTATGATGATGTCATTTCCTGTTCTTTTTCTCAGAGGGTGGTCAATTATTCGGGAAGTCCCTTCTGTCTCACAAAAGGAACTGCTGTCTTTACCTTGTCTGACCTACCTGTGACTTCAGACCATAGCAATGTGGTTGATGCTTAACTGCCCTCTGGGCAATTAGGGATGGGCAATAAATGCTGGCCCAGCCAGTGACACACACAATGTGTGAATTAGTGAAAAAAAAAGCAGGGTGGAGACTGATAATATATCAGCTAAGTGAACCTCTGGGATAAGGGACTCCAGAACTAGGGGGCTTAGGTTTAAGGTGAGAGGGGAAAGATATGAGGGATCTGATGGACAACTTTTTCACACAGAGGGTGTGCATGTATGGAATGAGCTGCCAGAGGAAGTGGTGGAGGCTGGCACAATTACAGCATTTAAAAGACATCTGGATGGGTATATGAATAGGAAGGGTTTAGAGGGATATGGGCTGAATGCTGTCAAATGGGACTAGATTAGGTTAGGATATCTGGTCGGCATGGACGAGTTGGACTGAAGGGTCTTTTTTCCCTGCTGTACATCTCTATGATTCCATTTATGGAGCATCCCAGTGTGATGTGAATTTAACAGAGTGAATTGGATGAATTAAATGGACTTGATGGTTCTTGAGGTAGTTGCACTATTGAAGATGAGCCTAAGATTAATTGACTCTTGACCGATATCTAAATGATTTTGCTGGAAATTGCCGAGAGAGATGTGTATCAGATGGAAACAGGCCAGGAACCACTGTTCATGGGTCAAGTGATGTGTTGACATTCCCAGGAAAGGGTCATTATCAAAAACAGAACCTCGCATAAAAGTAGGAAGTGCAAGTTTGGAAAGTAGGGTTAATTACTACAATTAGGAAAGAACTCTGTAAATGTCTTTAAGTTTGAATCCAACAGAGGAAATTCTAATCCAGGATTTCACAAAGTGAAACTTGGGGTCATAAGCTCACGCGCTGCAATAGCCACTGCATAGCTCTTCCCCTTCACCTCTTTCAGGCCTTCTATCCTTCACCGCCTGCCATCTGGTTTCCTCACACCTGCTCTACTTTCAGATCATTTCAAAGGCTCAAAATGGAGTCACACTACGAAAATGTTCAAGAAGCTCCAGACCAACCTGGAGAGAAGAGACTGCAGTTCATTGCACAATGAAAGGGTTGCACAGCAGAGTCAACATGGGATTGGATAAAAACTTGAATGGGAGAAATTACAGGACTATGGGGAAGAGTCAGGACATAAAGGTGTAACTAGATTGTATGGAGCTGCCACATGCATATGCGATGGGTCTCCTGGTGTGGGAAGTAATTCCATGAAATCTAAAACAAGACACATTTCAGATATGGCTATGGTGCAAACTCAACTTGATTTTAGGGCTCAAAACATTAGTGGTTAGTAACACTTGAATTGAAATACTGTTAACCAAAGCTTGGCTTATAATTTCACAACGTGTAAAAACCTGAACAATAAGGAGTAATAAGGAAGGCAGATAGAACACTGGCTTTTATTTCAAAGAGATTACAGTATAATAGGGAAGTTTTGTTGAAACCATACAAGGTAATGGTCAGCACTACTACCTCACAGTGCCAGGGATCCTGGGTTTGATTCCCGCCTTGGGTGACTGTGTGGAGTTTGCACATTCTCCCTGTGTCTCCGTGGGTTTCCTCTGGGTGCTCCAGTTTCCTCCCACAATCCATAGATGTGCAGGCTAGGTGGATTGGCCATGGGAAATGCAGGGATACAGGAACAGGGTTGGAGTGGGTGGGGTGCTGTTTGGAAGGTCGGTGTGGACTCGATGAGCCAAGTGCCCAGCTTCCACACTGTATGGACTCTATTGTTCTACTAGTCAGGCTTTAGCTGGAATAACGTGAACAGCGATGGGTTTGTTGCACCTGCACATAGTATTCTTTAACTCTTACACCAGCAAAAGGACAATAAACTCAAGAATAATAAACAATATTTATTTAACACAAGTAATACTATAACAAAGTACACCATAAACTAACAAATTACTTTACTAATATATCTGCATTTTAACTTAACTCTGGGTGATCATATACCACCACACTAGAATTTGGCCTTACTCCACATGGTGAAGATGCTTGGTCTTCTCCAGGTGATCTCAGGGGTACCTTCTCTTCTCAGTAGTTCTTTTGCAGTTACTGCTCAAGTTCATAGAATCCCTACAATGTGGAAACAGGCCCTTCACCCCAACAAGTCCACACTGACCCTCTGAAGAGAAACCCATCCAGATCCATTTCCCTACTATCCTATATTTACCCTGGACTAATGCACCTAACCTACACACCCCTGAATACGATGGGCAATTTAGCATGGCCAATTCACCTAACATGCACATCTTTGGACTGTGGGAGGAAACCCACGCAGACACAGGGAGAATGTGCAAATGCCCGAGGCTGGAATCGAACACAGGTCCCTGGCGCTGTGAGGCAGCAGTGCGAACCACTCAGCCACCGTGACACCCCTGAGCACAGTGTGGCGGCGATTCTTATATACCAAAGCCTTCGCAGCCTTTTCGGAGGGACTCGAGTGTCCTCCAATGGATCGATCAGGCTCCATCACCCTGATCGATTGGACCCAGCCAGGCGTTGCCACGTTGATGGTAAGGTGATCCTTAGGCACACACGTAGCCTCCTCCGAATAAGCCTGCATGTCTGTCAAATACCTCGATTTTTCTGATCATCCTGACCATTGCCTCCATTCAAACCCAAATTCGGGCATGTATTATAGATGAAGGTGGAGCTGATGGTCATAGGTCAGGAAATTTTAAAAACATACAAAACTGGTAGATGGAAACTGTCTGTTGGTAGCTGCAGCTTGTCTGGATTCTTCAGCATGTGGATTAGCACAGTCACTTTGGTCAAAGTTGGTTCCCATTTCCTAGCATGCTTTAGTCATTGTCCATCTTTCATAACTCCATGATGAGTTCATTATTTTGAGTGGCTCCTACGACCACAGGTTCCTTAGCTAAGGAACGATACACTGCCTTTGGGGGTAAACCAGAGAAGGCTCATTGGAATGATACAATGTATGGAAGGAAATGCCTTCAGATGAGAGGTTGAGCCTGTACTTACTGGAATTTAGAGAATGAGAAGCAATCTTATTGAAATATACAGGGCTCTTGGGAGATTTGACAAGATAGAGGCAGAAAGTTTGTTTGCCCTTGTGGGAGAGTCCAGGACCACAGGGTATACTCTCAGAATAAAAAGGAGTCACACATTTAAGACAGAGTTGAGGAATATCTTATCTAAGATGAATCTGTGGAATTCTTTACCACATAGAGGCTGTGTCATTAATGTAGTCCGGGCCAAAATGGATTTTTATTCAGTAGAGAAATCATGGGTTATTGGGAAAAGTGGAGCTGAGGGTGATCAGAGCTGCCATGATTTCAACAAATGGCAGAGCATTCTCAAAGGCCTGATTCTGCTCCTTTGTTCTATGATCATAAATAATAGTTGAAGTTGTATATTTTCCCACTGTGATACATTATAGGAAGCATAGCTAGATTCTAAGATCGCACCAAGATTGGGAATAAGGGAATTAAACTAAAACTAAGACACTTTCTCATCAAGGCTATAAAATACGAACCAATGCTGTGTGGGGAGAATGTTTGAAACACCTGTGATTAACTAAATGTATTCTTTCGTTGACAGGAATCAGTGTATAAGAGCCCTCTCCTGTCAGTTTACCAGCATGTGTGCACTTACAAGGAGATTCAATATGAGACCATCAATCTGCCAGGTTGCCCCCTGGGCGTTGATTCCACCTACACCTACCCTGTGGCAGTCAGCTGTGAATGTAACCTCTGTAAAATGGATTACACCGACTGCACGGTGCAGAGCATCAAACCCGACTTCTGCAGTGCCAGGACACTGTCGTCGTGAGCTGTGCCTCTTCAACACCCATCACCTCTCTGCTCATCGCTGTTGTATTGTCTTCTGCTGCATTTTTGCTCATTCAGGGTTTCCTTCTGGGTGTCAGAGCCGGCTTCTCGTGACATCCCTGAAGCTCCTGTTTCTTCCTGCACTCACCCACTTCAGGGGAGCACAGTAAAGCACTGCATATTTAACATGCTGTGAAACCTGAAAAAGATTTCACTTGAATAGTTTTATAGATTGAACTCCCATTAATGCACCCAGGACTGCTGTTTTGGAAACAATTTAGGAGCTACCGTGAAATAAAGGCAGCAGTTTTGGATTTGGTATGGTGGGAGGGGGAAGACGATGAAGGAGAGAGAGAGAGAGAGATATGGTCAGAGGAAGTTGAAAAGTCACACAAAGTTAAGTGAGGAAAGGGATAGGGTCTTACAGCTGCAAAACTAGACAGACATTCTGGTTAAGTTTTTAAACTGACAAATTTCTCCTGGCTCAACCAATGTCATTTTGAATATTTTGTAACTGGGATGGTGGTATTTCCCCTCTCCTGACCCCGCCCCGGCCACTGACCCTCGTCCCTAATGCAGCAGAACAGCAGCACGATAAATCAATGTTTAATTTCAAAATACCGACTGTTTGAAAATAAAGGGTCCTAAACTCAAACCAAATGGAGTTGGGTGCAGTTAATTATTCCTTCAGTTGGAGTATTCGGCTAAATTACGGTCTGCTCAGCTGAAGAACCTGGGTCTGAGACAATTCTACACTGACAGGAAGGGAAGACACTGGGCTGCAAGGTTCAACATGAAATGTGTGCAGTTTCCTGAGTGTGGTGTTATGTGAATGCAGTTTCCTTGCTGCAACAATGGCAGGCATCAGAGGACTTTTTGGACAAAGGTATATTCAGCAGCAGAGGGTGAGTTTCAATTCACACAAACACCCATCCACCTTGTCCAGGAGAACCAAACGAAGCTGTGTAAAAGGAGTCGGCCCTCATTGCTGCACCTCACCTGGAAATACAGAATGCCATGTGAGAAAATTGTATAAATCACAGAACTGATTAGTAGTATTGTGTACAGTTTTGGTCATCTTGCTATAAGGAAGGATGTTATTAAACCGGAAAGAGCGCAGAAAAACTTTTCAAGGATGTCGCCAGTGCTCAGTGGACTGAGTTATAAGGAGAGGTTGCACAAGCCAAGATCTTTTTCTTTAGAGCGCAGGAGACTGAGGGGGAATCTTATGTAAGTGTATAAGATAATGAGAGGCATGGATAGGGTGAATGCACTCAGTCTTTTTCCCATGGTTGGGGAATCAAGGACTAGAGGCCATGAGTTTAAGGAAGGAGAAAAGAATAGGGAACTTGAGGGGCAACGTTTGTTTTTACACAGAGGGTGGTGCACATATGGAAATGGAAGTGGTTGAGGCGGGTACATTAACAACATTTAAAAGGCATTTTGACAAACACACGGATAGGAAAAGTGTAGAAGGATTTGGGCTAAATGCAGGGAATTAGGGTTAGTGTGAATGGAATGGTTGGAGTGGACAAGTTGGACTGAAGGGTCTGTTTCCATGCTGTACATCTCTATGACAATGTGAAGTAAAAATAGATTTTAAATTAAGGTTACTTAGCTCTTTTAACTGGCTGTTTGTGTAAGTTCATTGTTAGGTAACACAGAACGATGATATGTTGGAATACTAAATACTATTTAAACAGGTTGAGGTTCTGGATGTAAGTTTGCTCGCTGAGCTGGAAAGTTCAGTTTCAGATGTTTCATCACCATGAAGTAACATCATCACCGGAGGCTCACTGGCTACGTTACCTGCTATGATGGCAAAACGTCTGAAAATGAACCTTCCAGCTCAGCTAACAAACTTACACCCAGAACTATTTAAACAGTCTAACATAACCTACTGAACACCTTGCAAGCAGGAACTGAAAACCCCATATCATTGGATGCATGGAATGGGCTCTGGACACATCTAAGTAGCCCCATCAGACTAAGCCAAACAGCATCAGGTTGGCATTCCGAAAACCGAACATGGTTAAGTAGTTGCAATACTCATTCATACATTTGTATACATGTACGGTAGCCTCCTTGATGAGACAGTGGAAAGATTATTGGTTCCCATGGAACTCTATCCCATTAAGGCAGCCTTGGATAGTCCGTCTTACTGACAAAGAGAATATGGTATTGATTAAATTGGCACATTTCAGCCCCTTGGTGCACTACAGCATGGTTCTTCATTGTTCTAGCCATCACTTCAGAATCATGATGACCAACTGAATACAGGTTACTGAAGTAAAACACGGGTAAAGTTCAATGCAAAATTTAATTTTTTCAGGATTTATTATACAAAAGACAACTACAGGAAAAGATAAAACTTGACAAATATGCATCAATTCAACAAAGTGATCAGGTTTCTATTGTATCAAACATCATTGCTTTCAATCATTACACGCCTTCACGACAGTGAGGCTCAAGTGGTGTCCATTGATTCACCTTCTGCAAAAGAACAAAACATGAAATGTGTAAAACAGCTTCCTAGACAACGGAGGTAAAGTTTCTAATTCTCCTTGCTATCTGGTTACCACCGCAAAATGAGAGAGAGAGAACACATACATACACAGAATGTGCGAGTGGATGTGAGAGTGCAATTAACACCTCCATGTGAGGGTTGCAAACTCAAGTGCATGTCTTTACTGTTGCAAAACCGACAGGTAGAGAAACCTTTCAATGCAATACTTCAATCCACTTTCATGCTGGATGTAGTGAGAGAATATTCGAACGTGAGGTCAGTCCAGACTTTTCCTAACATATCATTGATTATAGAGTAGTCATAACACAACACTGTCTTTGTCATCTAGCTTTTAAAATACGAAGCAACAGTCAAAGGGAGGCACAGGAAAATGTACAATGGTCAGCAATCCTCAAACTGTCTGCCTGATTAAAAACTGTTACACCTAGTTTCTTACACCTACCTATTACGTTTCCCCCATTCTTCTAGATGAAAGTAACTTTCTAGTGTGCAATGCGCTGCTGCTCTCAGATGCCATTCTGCATGTGAGACAGGGCAGACAGGTTAATCAAGATGCACAGCAACAGCTTACCAAGAGTGCATTGTTAGCACAACCACTACCACCCTGAAATACATGGCAGCACCACCACTGGTAAGATCCTCTCAAATTGCAATGGGGATTCAAGGAATTTCAGTGCTGTGTCTGATTTAATCATAACAGCTTTCTGCTAACACAATATCTAAAATGGAACCACCCCTCTTTCTCCAGTACCTTGGTACAGGGTTTACCTTAAATGCCAGGCAATGATGGTTTCCAAAAAAAAAAATCAATAAATGTGATTGGATTTCACCAGCACGATCTCCATGCTGGAGATGATCAGGATCTTCACTGGACTAGTCACATTAACTTTTATATTAGGAGGATAGATGCTGGATACAATGACAAGTGGCTCACAACCTGAGATCGCCAAGTCCATCTTCAGTGAGGGAGAAAGTGAGGACTGCAGATGCTGGAGATCAGAGTTGAGAGTGTGGTGCTGGAAAAGCACAGCAGGTCAGGCAGCATCCGAGGAGCAGGAGAATCAACATTTCGGGCATAAGCCCTTCATCCTGCTGTGCTTTTCCAGCGCCACACTTTGGACCACCATCTCCAGTGAACTCGCAATGAAATACTTACAGCTGATTAGGCTGGTGGGAATGCAATAATCTGTCAACAGGATCGACACTACTTAGATCAGGGCAACTGGCTTGTTTGCTGCTCCTGCTACTGTTCAAAGTCCACTGCAACGCACCAAGCTTCCACCAACAGTATCTTCTCAACACCATGACTTTACCAACATTAGGAATCAGAGCAATAACATCAGGGAAAACTATCGTGCCTTGGCTAGAAATTTTTCATCATCACTGGCTCAAATCCCTGAGCTTCCCAAATGTATAAACAATGTGGGAACACTCATCAGGTGGAGCAGGCCTATTGGTATTCCGACCGGTGATCTTGCCATTGACTCTTCTCATGGGGATTTTGGTTTGATCCTTTGGTCAATTGACCAGATTTTAGTGCTTCACAGAAGCTTACGTTGTCAGCAGACACTTGAGACTTTTCTCCACAAGTGACGTAGCAGTCATTTTGAATGTCTCCCAGTTTATGCTGAAGGTGCTGCATGCTTACGGAAGGTGGTCTCTTTCTCCTGGCTGGCTGAGCCAATGCTGACCACCTTGTTGCTAGTAGATCTTGGTGTATCCCTGCCATTATCATGAAGCCAGCCCTTGATGCTCAGTCCCGTAGCCTCAGTGGAAGTATCCGGCTTTGATGAGTCCCAGGCTTTTGCGACAGTGGAATCAGCAGTGTGATCAGGATGGGAGAAAGTGAATAATGCAGATGCTGGAGATCAGAGTCGAAAAGTGTGTGGCGCTGGAAAAACACAGCCGGTCAGGCAGCATCCGAGGAGCAGGAGAATTGACGTTTCGACTGTAAGCCCTTCATCAGGAAGCCTCATTCCTGATGAAGGGCTTATGTTCGAAATGTCGATTCACCTGCTCCTCTGATGCTGTCTGACCGGATGTGCTTTTCCAGCATTACATTCTTCAAGTGTGATCAGGGTATTCCAGCCTAGTCTGTGAGATTTGCTAGATTTATATCTCTGCATGATGTGTGTGCAGGTTTCTGATCTGAAATCCCTTTGGTGATTGTCGCTTGATTGATTCTTATGCTTCGGCTTGAAATGGAAGTTCAGTTGTGAGTGAACAAGCCAATAATCTGTGTGGTAGTCAGCACTGGGCAAGACTCAAGTACGCAGCACATCCCCTAGGTCATGCTGTATTTGATCAGAGCAAGGATATCGCTAAGTGGTCACAGAGCCAGTGTTGTATAGCAATGGAACAGACCCTTCAGCCCAACTTGTCCATGCCGACCACATACCCTAAATGAATCTAGTCCCATTTGTCAGTATTTGGCCCATATTCCGCTAAATCCTTCCGATTCATATATCCATCCAGATATTTATCAATATTGTAATTGTACCAGCCTCTACCACTTCCTCCAACTTCTCATTCCGTACAGGTGTCGTGAAGTGACCTTTTTCGTTGAAAGAAGGTGTTATTTATGAACGGTTGTTTTATATGATTGTATCTTGATGTAATTTCTGTCTTGAGTATGCTTGCTTGCAGGGCTTCCATAGCCCTCTAAGGTACAGAATCCTAAAGATTCACCACCTTTAGTGAAGAAATTCCCTCTCAACACAGTCACAAGTGGCTTTGCTTTTATTCGGAGATTGTGCCCTGGTTCTGAAGTCACCAGCCAGGGGAAATATCTATAGCCACCTATCAGGCCCTGTTAGTATTTTCTAAATTCCAGTAAGATCACTTCTCATTCTTCAAAGCTCTGGAGAATACAGGCCGGTTTCTTCAGTCTCTCCTGGTAGAAACAAGCCTGCCATCCTCGGGATCAGTCTGCTAAACCCCAACTGCACTCCTTCTATGGCAAGTACATCCTTTGTTAAATAAGGAGATCAAAACCATACAAAATACTTCAGGTGTAGTCTCACCAATTCTCTGTACAACTGCAGCTTTACTCCAGTTTGGACGAAGACCAGCATATCATTTGCTTGTTGTATCTGCATGCTTGCTTTTACTGACTCACGAACATGGGGATGAACACTTCCCAAAATCTCACCATTTAAGAAATAATCTGCCTTTCTATTTGTTTCCATCAAAAACTGGATAACTTCCTTTCTTCATATTGTATTACAGCTGCCAAACTCTGCTACTCTGTTGAGTACCTTAATGGAGAGGTTCTGGGTGACTGCTACTATAGCCCACAGCCTCTGGTCAAATTGTAACAGCCAAGATTTCACTTATTAATAAATTGCTGTTGAAGTGAACTCACTCATTTCATTGAACATGAAGGCATCTTGATACTCTTTCATGTACTGTGTAGAGCGTGACTCATCCAGGAAGAGAGAGTAGACCCGCTTGATGTCATCCACTTGTACCTCTGTCCCCTGGTGCAAAGAAAAGAGGAAACAAATGGCTACTAGAACTAAAAAGAGAGAGAGAGTGCACTCGGTGAGAGGTATTAGATAAGATAAAGGAAAGTCAGACTGAGGAGTTTTCTGATCTCCGGAAATAAACTTATCTGCTCCAGGAGTACCCAAAGTGGCAGTTCAGACACCAAGTGGGATTGCAAGACCCAACACAGCCAGGGCTGAGCTCCTCCTCCCCCCCCACCACCACCCCTCCCCACCCCCCAACCCTGGAGGAGAAAGTGAGGACTGCAGATGCTGGAGATCAGAGCTGAAAATGTGTTGCTGGAAAAGCACAGCAGGTCAGGCAGCATCCAGGGAACAGGAGAATCGAGGTTTTGGTCATGAGCCCTTCCTCATTTAGAGGCTTGAAAGTTGTTGTGAACCCACTGTAAACACTGTGAAGGTGTGGAGATGCAAGAGGAGACCTAGCTTGGCCGGAGTTGCGGGGGTCCTGCTCCTTTGATGCTGCCTGACCTGCTGCGCTTTTCCAGCAACACATTTTCAACCCCCAACCCTGGGGATTCACAACAACTTTCAAGCCTCTAAATGGAGTCAGTGAAAAATATTTGAGAAGCAACGATGAATTTTGTGATCCCTTGCCACCTAACAATGTCAGTGGGGCAACAGGAGAAATACTGAGTGAAATGGAATAATATCACAATAAAAGGATTTTCTGCATTTGGCAGGTGTATCCGTGCATGCGCTCCTGTCTGTAGATCTGAGTTGGATTCCTTTGTAGCTATTAGCTTCTACCTGATCCAAAAATGCCCAATACCGACACCTGCTCCCCAAAAGGGGTAAGTACAACATCTCCCAGAGCCTATACCTCTCACTGCACGCAGGAAGATATAGAGAAAGATTTAAAAAGAACTTGTAGGAAGTGTGTCTGTTCACTATTTACCTTTCGTTTTTTACAGACAAGGTTAGCAGCAGTGATCAGTTGGATAGAATATCGAAGTGACGTTTCCAAGCCAATCCGTGTTAGAACAGTGTACGCATCCTCACTCATCTCCACATCCTCCTCTTCACACCTGTACATAACGGGGGGTGGGGCAACATTTAACAGATGACTTGCTGTATTAATACAGAGAAATGTGGCTGTGCTCAATAAACATATTTTCTTCCCTGACAGTTTGATTGTGTTAAATAAAAGTGGCCACATAGATAGGCCAGGGTCTGCAGTTACGCAGGTGGTGAGTTGCAGAACGTTGTTGAGTTCCTGGGCTACACTACATGGACTGAGGATGTGCAACAGCTGAAGGAAAGTCAAGGACTAAGATCATCATTTAATTCTCCCAAACAATCTGTTCTGTCAATTGAGGAGGGGGGAACTGAACTATAAACGTAGAAACTAGGACCAGGAGGCCGCCAAACAGTCCCTTGATTCAGTAAGATCACAGGTGATTTGATTACTTTGCATTTGTGTTCACACCTGACAATCTTTCATCCCTTTGCTTATCAGGAATCTATCTACCTCTAACTTAAAGATATTCAAAGAATGTTTCCACTGCCTTTTCAAGAAGAGAATTCAAGACTCTCAACCTTGGAAGAGAAGAATTCTTATCTCTGACTTAATGGGTAATTAATTCATCACTGTCATGGTGGAGCTCATGGTAATGTAAGAAGCTCTAAATCCTCACCCTGGGCATCATTTGCTCCCCAGTTTGTTTGGATTATGTCCGACTATGGGGAAAGGATCAATAACAAATGTGCTTAGTGTACAACAAGTTCACAAACACTACAATCCTCTATGTCCATTCAGATAGACATTCATACCGTGACAGGTTGTGCCTACATCTTGTTACACAGTTGCAGAGATGCCCAGCACAGAAATAGACCCTTCAGTCCAACTTGGCCATACCAACCAGATATTCTCAATTAATCTACTCCCATTTGGTTGATATCCCTTCCTCTTCATATACGCATCCAGATGCCTTTTGAATGTTCTAATTATACCAGCCTCCACTGCTTCCTCTGGCAGCTCATTCCATACGCTACCACCCACTGTGTGAAAAAGTTGCTCCTTAGGTCCCTTTTATATCTTTCCCTTCTTTCCTTAAACCTATGCCCTCTAGTTTTAGATTCCCCCACCCTGCAAAAAAGACCTTGGCTATTTATCGTATCCATGCCCCTCATGATTTTACAAACCTCGTTAAGGTCACCCCTCAGCCTCGGAGGCTCCATGGAAAATGACCTCAGCCTATTCAGCCTCTCCCTACAGCTCAAACCCTCCAACTCTGGCTACGTTCTTGTAAATTTTTTCTGTACCCTTTCTAGTTTCACAACAGCTTTTCTATAGCAGAGAAACCAGAGTTGAATGCAGTGTTCCAAAAATGGCCTAACCAATGTCCTGTACAGCTGCAACGTGATCTTCCAACTCCTGTACTCAATGCATTGACCATTAAAGGCAAGCATACCAAATGCTTTCTTCACTACCCTATCTACCTGTGACTCCACTTTCAAGGAACTATGAACCTTCACTCCAAGGTCCCTGTGTTCAGCAACACTCCCTAGGACCTTGCCTTCAAGAGTATAAGTCCTGCCCTGATTTGTACTACCAAAGTGTAGCACCTCACATTTATCTAAATTAAACTCCATCAGCCACTCCTTGGCCCATCTGATCCAGGTCCCTTTGTAATCTGAGGTAACCTTCTTTGTTGTACACTACACTACACTAATTTTGGCGTCATCTGCAAATGTACTAACCATGCCTCTTATGTTCACATCCAAATCATTTATATATACAACGAAAAGCAGTGGACCCAGCGCCTGTCCTTGTGGCACACCACTGGTCACAGGCCTCCAGTATGAAAATGAACCCTCCATCACCACCCTTTGTCTCCTAACTTCTAGCCAAATGGCTAGCTCTCCCTGTAGTCCATGTGATCTGAACTTGTTAACCAGTCTACCACGTGGAACCTTGTCGAACGCCTTACTGAAACTCGTACAGACAACGTGCATCCCCTGCCTTCATCAATCCTCTTCGACACTTTTCCAAAAAACTCAAGTTAGTGAGACACTATTTCCACACACAAAGTCATGTTGATCATCCCTAATAAGTCCTTGCCTTTCCAAATACATGTAAATCCTATCCCTCAAAATGCCCTCCAATAACCTGCCCACCACTGATGTCAGGCTGACTGGTCTACAGACCTGATGTCCTACTGATGTCAGGCTCACTGGTCTACAGTTCGCTGGCTTTTCCTTATCACCTTTCTTTAAAAAAATGGCCCCACGTTAGCCAACCTACATTGTTCCAATACCTCACTCATGGCTATCAATGACACAAATATTTCAGCAAAGGGCCCAGCAATCACTTCCTTAGCCTCCTAGATGGTAGAACAAGTGTGAGAATCTGAATGTTGGTTGTATTTGGAAAGGCAAGGACTTATTAGGGATGGTCGACATGACTTCTTGTGTGGAAATAGTGCCTCACTAACTTGAGCTTTTTGGAAAAGTGTCAAAGAGGGTTGATGAAGGCAGGGGATGCACATTGTCTGTACAAGCTTCAATAAGGCGTTCGACAAGGTTTCACGTGGTAGACTGGTTAACAAGTTTAGATCACATGGAATACAGGGAGAGCTAGCCATTTGGATACAAAATTGGCTAGAAGTTAGGAGACAAAAGGTGGTGATGGAGGGTTCATTTTTAGACTGGAGGCCTGTGACCAGTGGTGTGCCACAAGGATCGGCGCTGGGTCCACTGCTTTACGTCGTTTATATAAATGGGTTTTAAGTCTCCTTTAGGTAAAGCAAATACACATCACTGAAAACAAGTCAAGATGCCTGATTGAAACATTCATAAAGGGACATGAGATGATGCTGCTCCTTTAATAAGGTTATGTTGCCCTTGGCTATTTTTTCAGAGAGGTCGTAAAAGACACAGACTCTGCAAAGTCTAAATTGAAGGGTTTTAGAGCCAATTTGATTAGAGCTAAACAGATACTGCCTCAGGCAAAAGGCTTTCAAGTTTTAAAAAAACACTTGTACAATGAAAGGGGAGTGAGCAGTTCTCCCAGCTCAGCTTTTCTCTGGCACTCTGGCTGTTCACTGACAGTGGTCAGGCAGCTGTAAAAGTTGCTGGACCCAAAGATGCAGGTGCAGGCTGATCCTCCCTCTCTCTCTCTCTCTGACATCTCTCCTGTAAGACCCTGTGTTTGATTGTACCTTTTGTGCCAAAGGCTGTTTATGGGGACTGTTACAGGTATTTGGAACAGCATCATTAAGTTGGGATGATCTGTTGGGTTTTTGTAGAGGTTAAGTGATTCAGTATTCTTTTCTCTTTTGTTTGTGTTTCATTCGGTAATCTTGTAAATAAATTCTGTTTTGTTTAAAACTGAGTGGTTTGATCAGCTGATTATCTTCTGGAATATCCACTTTACACCTGCTTAAAACAAAATTAGAGTCTGGGCCACTTTCTTGAAATGTGTTGAGGGGGTCTGGCCTGGTCCATCACAGACATTACATTAAAATCAAAGTCAGACCACTCAAGAAAGCATTTGAGAAACACTTCCTCACTCACTCCTACCAAGAGTCGGTCTCGTTTTACCAAAAATTTAAAGTCTAAGATTAATTTTTTTTTTGCTAGGTCAAGGTTATTAAGGAATATGGAATCAAAGTAAGTTATTGAAGTCATAGATCAGCCACAACCTTGGTGGATAGTGGAAAAACATGAGAGTCTGAATGTTGTGTTCGAGTGAGTCAAAGCAAAAATGGTCTCTCCTTAACCTGGAGTGCTGAGGTCAGTTATAACAATTTTGGTGAGAACTACTGAAAGGTACAAGAGTGTGGGATGCAGGTTAATACAGTAAATGAACTGCCCTCCCTTTATTTATGGACCTCTTCAAAGATGGTCACAACTGAATGCTCGCTGTGCTGGAATCTCAAAACCGGTTGCTACAATTATGCTACACAGTAGTTTTAAAAAAAAAACTCAAAGCTTCTCATTCACTTTTCCTAACATTCTGAAAGCTTCACCTGATCTTGAGGATCTGTTTTGTTTCCTTCTCGTTGTAGGGTGATGTTGAGATGATTACCAATCGATCCAGCAAGTCAATTGGAATTCCATGAGGGCTTTTGTAGTTTGTACCACGGATCCTGAAAAACAAAAGATATTAAGCAAAATGCACACCCTTTCTCACTGTCTTATATTTCAATGTATCAAGGTTTCACAGCCCAGCATTGTGAAATGATTTTGCTTCAAATGGGATTTTAAAAATTCTTTTCACAGGATATAGAATTGTCGGCTACACCAGCATTTGTTGTGTCCCCCTTAATTGCCCTTGTGGTTGGTGACATTGAGCAGCATTCTTGAACCACTGAATCCCATGTAAAAAGTGGCTGAACACAAAAATGTCCTGAAAATTTCTTTTACCAAGGAATTGTGTAAGTATAAGCATTGTTAATTATCTTTAATAAATGCACAGGCCTCTTTAAATATTTAGAAATCCGGGAGTCCCTTTTGTCTATCTTCTATTACTCTCAAGACTGTGTTAAAATCCCCAAAACGACCTCAGCGTTCTGACTTCTGTAACGCTCTTTGTTGTCATTGTTCTGTGACCTACTGCAACATTCCTGGACTGATCTCCTCAATGTTCCCTGACTTTCATAGAACAAGGGAGTCGGAAAAGGGGTGCAGGGAAAGGGCAGGAAAGTGGGCGTGAGGAATGTCGGAACATTCACAATTCTATAGAACGGAGGAGCAGGATCAAGGGCCTGAACGGTCGACTCCTGCTCAAATCACATGCCTTGCCCTCACTGCTCTTTGTCCTCCTCGACGCTTCTCCTGATCTCCAACTCCTACACTACACCTGACCTCTCAAGGACTTTGCTGCTCACACGCACCCCATCCACATCCCAGTCTGCAACTCCTGAGCTAACCAACCTTCGTTTCTGCCTCTGATTCACTTCTCCAGCTATGAGGTATGACTGCAGAGGCCGCAACAGCCGAGCCTGAGACAGACGGAATCTCTGATTTAAGGAGCAGCGAGGTCTTTCCCTCCTCCTGTTGCTCCCCACTGCACTCCATTGCTAAGAGCTTGAAGTGCCCATTTTCGTTTAGACACTTCGCTGTTAAAAATTGATTGTTTGTTGGAGCTATCAGTTGACTGACAGTCGCTTGGATTAAGCTGCTCCTTGAGTGGCTTTGTAGGTTGTCAGACAGTCACGCTGGAAACAAGTGGAAACGGGGGCTGTGAAACTGAGTGTTCCAATTGTTTTCAACACAATTGTCCAGAAATCCATGTTACAGCCCAAGAAGCAGCTAATCAGAGTTACCACCAGTCAAATTACAAATGGATTTTTTTTAATACATAAAGAAAGTCCTTGAAGGTTGGAAAGAAGAATCCAAATGGTAGTTTTCCAAAATCCTAATGGCAAAGATTTCTCAGCTCTGGTGTGGTGCAAGTGCGCTAACAGTACTTCAGCAACTCACAGTTAATAGGAAATGGCTTTACAGTTTTACTAGTGGACCCAGCCACACGTCTGGGCCTCCCACGAAGAAAATATTTGAACAGCTTTCATTGACAATGTGGTGGTACCTGGTTATCCCGCGGTTTGTTGCCATGATCAACACAGGGGCCATGTCACTCTCCAAGCCACGGTTTAGGAAGGAGAAGCATTCTATGTCCAGCATGTGGACTTCATCGATGAACAGCACCTGGAAAAGTCCAGCACAAGACCAGTCAATGTGCTGTACTTTCAGTAACACTTCATGAGGGAGGCCAGTATGAAGGACCATATCTTCATCACACCAAACAAAGTAACAGGAGTGAAAGAACCGGATCACTGCACACTCACCCCAGGGATTATCTCTGCTTTTCCCTCTTCCCTCCATTCAGCCACCTTGGCGTTGATCTGCTCACGAACTTCAGACTTTATTTCTCCAGTATCACCTGTGAAGATGCAGCATATTGATAACGCTTATCTAAGCTTAGTGCTTCTGTGACTGACATGGATGCACAACGCTGAAATCCATGCTCCCAGTAACCGGTATTATTGACTTGAGATGCAATAACTACAAGATTGAAGGAGAAATTGCCTTTAAAAAATACCAGAGAACGAGGACAAACTGGACAGTGGAAACTACCCAAAGAAGAGGCAAAACAATGCCAATGGCCCAACTAGGGCTTTGGAGAGAATGAACATTTGTGCCACATCAGCCACCTGTCAGACCAGTGAAAATCCAACAGGTCAAAGCCAACAAATATGAAATAGAAACAAAATTGAGACAGCAATTCTGATCTCCCTGCTATAGGAATGATGTCGTGAAACTTGAAAGGGTTCAGAAAAGAATTACAAGAATGTTGCTGGGGTTCGAGGATTTCTTCTCTCGGGACAGGCTGAATAGACTGGGGTTATTTTCCCTGGAGGGTTGGAGGCTGAGGGGTGACCTTTTAAAGGTTTATTATATCATGAAGAGCATGGATAGGTGAATAACCAAGGTCTCTTCCCTGGGGTGGGGGAGTCGCAAACAAGAGGGCATGGGTTTAAGGTGAATGGAGAAAGATTTAAAAGGGATGTAAGGGGTAACGTTTTCATGCAAAAGGTGGTGTGTGTATGGGATGAGCTGCCATAGGAAATGGTGGAGGTTGGTACAATTACAGCATTTAAAAGGCATCTGGATGGGTATATGAATAGGCAGGGTTTCAAGGGATATGGGCCAAGTGCTGGCACATGAGACTAGATTAATGTATGATATTTGGATGAGTTGGACCCAAGGGTTTGTTTCCATACTGTACAATTCTATGTCTGTGTTTGGAGCACAGTTTGCCAATGTATCAGGAAAGGGATGTTGATATCTGGACCACAGGCTGTAGTTTAGTCATACTGTGTTTGAGACACATGGGGCTCACGAAATACAGTAGAAAACTTTTTGACCTATGAGCACCACGGTTATGACAGCAGGGACAAAAATAATTAAAATAAAGAGGCAGTAAAATAGCAGTAACGTGCAGTTTGCTAGGATTTTTCACCCAGGCCACAACAGATCCGACAGCTATGATGATGATTTGGGTTGTGAAATCCTACATGGCAGTGAAGGATGTGCGTACAAGGGTTATACAAAACATAGGAGAAAGTGAGGACTGCAGATGCTGGAGTACCAGAGTTGAAAAATGTGGTGCTGGAAAAACACAGCAGGCCAGGCAGCATCCGAGGAGCAGGAGAATTGACGTTTCGGGCATAAGCCCGATTCCTGAAGAAGGGCTTATGCCTGAAACGTCGATTCTCCTGCTCCTCGGATGTTGCCTGGCCTGCTGTGTTTTTCCAGCACCACATTATACAAAACATAGCACAGGTTAATAGTATTTTTCTTTCTGCCTCTCATGCTGAGCTTTAGGCTGCAATTGAAAGCTTGCTTGATGATTGGTTACATTCACTTTGCGTCCAACACTGCATACTCATCCTTCCCATGATGCAGGCAACAAGCTGGTGGACCTCTGTTTGTGTGTTTCAGAAACAGTGTCAATCAAATCTAGCCAGATGAACATTGTAAGTATGTGTTATAGCAAGGTATGCAACCTGGCAGCAGAGCATTAAATCTGAGCCTGATTCCACTTTCATCTTAATTTCACAAAATGTTTTAGTTGGCAGGAAGGGATGTTAGGAAGTTGAAGTTAACGAATAAAGACTAGGTGGGAGTCCAGGTTCAATCTCCTTTCATCTCAGCCTACAGGTTCCAAGATCAACTGAAGTGACACTGCCACTGGGAAGCCTGAGATCAGCTTGCAGAGCAGACACAGCCCTGCACTCAGTCGATGGCTATCTTTTGGAGGTACTGTGGGCGGCACGGTGGCACAGTGGTTAGCACTGCTGCCTCACAGCGCCAGAGACCCGGGTTCAATTCCCGCCTCAGGCGACTGACTGTGTGGAGTTTGCACGTTCTCCCCGTGTCTGCGTGGGTTTCCTCCGGGTGCTCCGGTTTCCTCCCACAGTCCAAAGATGTGCAGGTCAGGTGAATTGGCCATGCTAAATTGTCCATAGTGTTAGGTAAGGGGTAAATGTAGGGGTATGGGTGGGTTACGCTTCGGCGGGGCGGTGTGGACTTGTTGGGCCGAAGGGCCTGTTTCCATACTGTAAGTAATCTAATCTAATCTGTGGGACACATTCGAAGCACCTAATCTTTCACAATCTGCAGCGGCTGCCCTTGGAGGAGCTGAAAGGCCGGAGCAAATCTTACCGGAGAACAGAGCCAAAAATCCCTGTGTCCTACTGTTGATCACATCAATCTCATGTAATGTCACTGTATGAACCACCTCCTTCCGTTTCTGAAGCTCTCCGTCTGGGCACTGCACAAATTTTGTCTGCAGAAAGGAATGTTTTGACAAGGTTATCTTTTAATTTCAGTTTTGTTTTCCCATTCACACCCACCTGGTTTCCTGAGGTAGCGGTGCATTTTTACCAACTCAGTGAGCCTACGTCAGCATTGTAAACAAGTTATTCTGTCAGTGTTAGAAATGCAGGCTTCTTTTGCAGCTCCAGAGATGATGGAGAGGAGTTGGTGCATGTCACAATACATCTGAAAATAGGTTGATTAAAATAGAAAGAGCTGGGTTCTGTGAGGACACTTTTGGAATAGTGGTAGTGTCCCTACCCCTGGGCCAAGAGGTCTGAGTTCAACTCCCCACCTGCCCTGGATGTGCGTCACAACATGTTGGAACAGGGTGATTAAAACAGCTGCTAAGAGTTGGGCTCCTTCCTCTTCAAATCCATTTTAATTCCCTATCCTTCCCTCTCATCATCCCTGCTGGGCACTGCTTGTATAAACAACAATTTACTGGTGACAAGGGTTATTCAGTGGAAGACACCTGGGAATCACTTGTCCAAGATTTCCTGAAGTGGAGGAGGAGCATCCGGGAAGGTGTTGAAAAAGCAGAACACACACCTATTCCCGGAACCACCTTCTGTTCCAAGTGTTACAGAGCCTGCGGCAGCTGCGTCAGCCTGTACAGCCATCTACGGACACACCCTAAGAATGGGAGAGAGTCATCTTCATCTGCAAGGGACCGCCAATGAAAAAGTGAAAGTTTTAAAACAAAACAACTGCTTCCTTGTAAGACTTCTGCGGTGTAGCGGTAGTGTCCCTACCTTTCAGCCAGAAGGTCCAGGTTCAAGTCCCAACTTCAGAGGTATGTTATAACACATCTGAATATTTGGGTTCCCACCACTTCCAATTCCATTTTACTTTAATCCCTCAGTCTTTCCCTACATTTCCATTTTGTTAATTGTGCCTTTTACTTAGTGGGCAGTGCTTTAACTTATTAATTTAATGGTGATATTGGTGTTTTGAAAAATAAGGATTCACTTACTGACACCAAGGAGAAAGAATGCTATTCCCCACAGAAACGCACATGCGCATTAACATATGCATCTGTGAATGGGAAAGGGATTGGGCAAGGACAGGACCACGGGCGAGGAAGGAAGGAGCATCAGACTCCATCGTTACCCCCCCATCCATATTCTCTTCACAGTACCCCCCCACCCCCTTACATTCACTCATCCAACCCTCCAGCCTCATCCATGCCCTGCCCCATCCTTCCAACCTCATTCATTCTCAACTCCCTACAGTAAACTCCCCCACCCAAAAATTCATATTTTGGAGAGACCCCCTCCCCTACCAATCCTAGAGACCTTTTCTTCTGCCGAATCCTGTTTCAATGTCACATTTGTTCTGTGTTTAAGCACAGTGTGGGCTTTGTACATAACACAAAGACAGAGGGTTTTACCTGATCAGGCATTCCCCTAGACGTTGTGGGAAGCCAGGGCAGGGATTGTTGGGCCCCTTACAGAGATATTTGTATCATTGACAGCCAAGGGTGAGATGCCGGAAGATTGGAGGTTGGGTAGTGTGGTGCCATTATTTAAGAAAGGCGATAGGAAAAGCCAGGGAACTATAGACCAGTGAGCCTTATGCTGGGTAAGTTGTTGGAGGGAATTCTGACAGAAAGGAATTATTTATTTGAAAGGCAAGGAATGATTAGGGACAGTCAACATGGCTGTGTGCATGGGAAATCGTGTGCCTCGAGATTTGGTGTTGGGTACACCGCTTTTCGTTATTTATGTAAGTGATTTAGAGTCATAGAGATATACAGCATGGAAACAGACCCTTCAGTCCAACCCGTACATGCCGACCAGATATCCCAATCCAATCTAGTCCCACCTGCCAGCACCCGGCCCATATCCCTCCAAACCCTTCCTATTGGTATACGTATCCAAATGCCTCTTAAATGTTGTAATTGTACAAGCCTCCACCACTTCCTCTGGCAGCTCTTTTCACACACGTACCACCCTGTGTGTGAAAAAGTTGCCCCTTAGGTCTCTTTTATATCTTTCCCTTCTCACCCTAAACCTATGCCCTCTAGTTCTGGACTCCCCGACCCCAGGGAAAAGACTTTGTCTATTTATTCTATCCATGTCCCTCATGATTTTGTAAACAACTAGAAGGTCACCCCTCAGCCTCCGACGCTCCAGGGAAAACAGCCCCAGCTTGTTCAGCCTCTCCCTATAGCTCAAATCCTCCAACCCTGGCAACATCCTTGTAAATCTTTTCTAAACCTTTTCAAGCCTCATAATATCTTTCCGATAGGAAGGAAGCCAGAACTACATGCAATATTCTAACAGTGGCCTAACCAATGTCATGTACAGCCGCAGCATGACCCCCCAACTCCTGTACTCAATACTCTGACCAATAAAAGAAAGCATACCAAACGCCTTCTTCACTATCCTGTCTACCTGCGACTCCAGTTTCAAGGAGCTATGAACCTGCACTCCAAGGTCTCTTTGTTCTGCAACACTCCCTAGGGCCTTACCATTAAGTGTATAAGTCCTGCTAAGATTTGCTTTCCCAAAATGCAGCACCTCGCATTTATCTGAATTAAACTCCATCTGCCACTTCTCAGCCCATTGGCCCATCTGATCAAGATCTGAGGTAACCCTCTTCGCTGTCCACTATACCTCCAATTTTGGTGTCATCTGCAAACTTACTAACTGTACCTGTTATGCTCGCATCCAAATCATTTACGTAAATGACAAAAAGTAGAGGACCCAGCACCGACCCTTGTGGCACACCACTGGTCACAGGCCTCCAGTCTGAAAAATAACCTTCCACCACCACCCTATGTCTTCTACCTTCATGCCAGTTCTGTATCCAAATGGCTAGTTCTCCCTGTATTCCGTGAGATCTAACCTTGCTAACTAGTCTCCCATGGGAACCTTGTCTAATGCCTTACTGAAGTCCATATAGATAACATCTATCGCTCTGCCCTCATCAATCCTCTTTGGTACTTCTTCATGAAACTCAATCAACTTTGTGAGACATGATTTTCCACTCACAAAGCCATGCTGACTATCCCTAATCAGTCCTTGCCTTTCCATATAAGTGTACATCCTGTCCCTCAGGATTCCCTCCAACAACTTACCCACCACCGACATCAGGCTCACTGGTCTATAATTCCCTGGCTTGTCCTTACGACCCTTTTAAACAGTAGCACCACGTTAGCCAACCTTCAGTCTTCCAGCAACTCACCTGTGACTATCGATGATACAAATTTCTTAGCAAGAGGCCCAGCAATCACTTCTCTAGCTTCCCACAGAGTTCTTGGGTACACCTGATTCTCGGGTCCTGGGGATTTATCCACCTTTATGCGTTTGAAGGCATCCAGTACTTCCTCTTCTGTAATATGGACATCTTGCAAGGTTTCACCATCCATTTCCCTACAGTCTATATCTTCCATATCCTTTTCCACAGTAAATACTGATGCAAAATACTCATTTAGTATCTCCCCCATTTTCTGCGGCTCCACACAAAGGCTGCCTTGCTGATCTTTGAGGTGCCCTATTCTCTCCTAGTTACTTAATGGTTTGCATTTTGGTAAGACAAACCAGGGCAGGACTTGTACAGTTAATGGTAGAGCCCTGGGAAGTGCTGCTGAACAAAGAGACCTTTAGGTGCAGGTGATCAGTTCCCTGAAAGTGGAATCGCAGGTAGACAAGGTGGTGAAGAGGTGTTTGGAATGCTTGTCTTTATTGGTCAGAACACTTGAGAATAGGAATTGAGGCATCATGTTGCAGCTGTACAGGACAATGGTGAGGTCACTGTTAGAATACTGAATTCAATTCTCATCACCCTTCTATAGGAAGGATGTTGTTAAACTTGAGAGAGCGCAGAAAAGATTTGCTGGGAATGGAGGGTTTGAGTCACAGGGACAGTTTCAGTGTTGTTCCCGGGAGCGTCGGAGGCTGAGCGATGATCTTACAGAAGTTTATAAAATCATGAGGGGCACATATAAGGTGAATAGCTAAGGTCTTTTTTCTAGGGTGGGGGAGTCCAAAGGTTTAAAGTGAGAGGGGAAAGATTTAAAAAGAACCCGAGGGGTAACTTTATCACGCAGATAGTGGTGCTTGTATGGAATGAGCTGCCAGAGGAAGTGACGGAGGCTGGTACAATTACAACATTTAAAAGGCATCTGAATGGGTGAATGAATAGGAAGTGTTTAAGAGGGATATGGGCCAAATGCTGACAATGGAATTGTAACAGACTGGGATGTCTGGTCGGAGCGGACAAGTTGGACCGAAGGATCTATATTCGTGCTGTATGATTCTATGATTCTCTAAACACAAGTTTCTGAGTGAATGCGCACACAGTTGCTCTGCGGATACAGTGTCAACAGACACTGCCTTAAGAAACAGCTGGTTCCCACTCTTTCCAATTCCATTTTGATCTTGCCTTTCCCTTTTTCCCTACCCTGTGGTTTTATTGCACTGTCCCAGTGGTCAGTGCCTGTAATTCGTTAGTTGTTTAATTCGTGAAACTGGCAATTTAAAATTG
This sequence comes from Chiloscyllium plagiosum, assembly GCF_037043375.1. Taxonomy (NCBI): domain Eukaryota; kingdom Metazoa; phylum Chordata; class Chondrichthyes; order Orectolobiformes; family Hemiscylliidae; genus Chiloscyllium; species Chiloscyllium plagiosum. Next base: position 8,625,796 of record NW_028270171.1, read on the forward strand.
AAATTGAAAGTTTATTATGACCCCCCCCAAACTCCATTTTGATTCAGTCCCATCCATTGTTTCAGCCTCTTTTTGTTATTGTTACATTGCCCTGGAAGGGTGTGTAATTTGATTACAGGGTGATCGGGTAATTTGGTGATCAGTTAAACTGTAAAGAAAAGTGCTGAGTTCCTACAGCTCCCAGTGAGCAGTGTTTGTGTAATTTGTTAACTAGGGATTTGGTAGTTTGATTTTCTTAGAAACAGCTGGCTTCTTTTTGGACACAGAAGGGCCAAAAAGGAAAGGTAGAAACTGGTGTTTGTTTTAGACTATAGATTTACAATAAAACTCTTGTAAATCTCTGAAAGACATTTGCTGCCTAATTTAACATCTGCAACTATAAACAATTTAACAGTCCAGTGTAATCCAACAAACACACACAGAAAGATATCATCTAGTCAGTCACTAACAACATCTTCTCCAATTTCTCCTCTTGCTCTTCAAGGGGAAGGGTGTGGTGGACTTCAATGAAAATCTCAATAGGGTCTACGTGTGTGTGTGTGGGTGAAGCTTCCTTCCCTCCACCCTAACCACTGAAAACTGCCACTAAATGTTAACATGCACACTGATATTTTCAGTAGGAGCTTCTCATAGAAACAGAAAATAGGAGCAGGAGTAGGTCTACTCCGCCATTCAATGTGATCACCCAACTCAGTAACCTGTCCCCTCTTTGTCTCCTTTGATCCCTTTAGCTCCAAGAACTATATCTAACTCATTCAGTGTCTCAGTTCTCCAGCAGCTAGGGTTTTAAGTATACCGCCCAAACAAAATCACCAACTGCAGATGACGTACCTGGGCTCCCATTGCATCGTAATCACGAGCTCGCGTGAAGGACCGCCCCAGCTTGCTAATCTTTCCTGTTGCTTTATCAATGGTAATCACATCTCTACAAAAAGCAGGGAAATCAAAGTTACACCGTTAGTTATATCAGACAGCTGTTAAAAACCTTGGGCTCCATCCCATATGAAGTAGTACAATTTAATTTTAAAAGAATTGAAGTTGCTCCCCCAACCAGGGCCTACTAACCAACACAAAAAAGCAATCAAAATTAGGACATTACTCATCCCTGTGACTCGACCACATCTGTGACCCATTGGACAAAATGAAACTCTCAGCCATAATGTCTTCACCCGCGGAAACAGAAAATCAAAGTCAAGTTGGACTGAGGGGTCTGTTTCTGTGCTGTATAATTGTGACTCCTTTTCACCAGGCTTTTGTTATGTTCCTGTTCAAGCAGCATTTACAGAAGGGTTGTGACAAAAACATGACTGCAATAGCAGCATCAGATAGAGAGATATTGTTCAGCAAGGGGGTGAAACCTTGTCGTGGACATGGACAGGAATGTGGATTTCTGGTTACGATCAGAGCAGCTATCGTCTTCTTAAACATCATAGCTGGCTCCAGGCTCAATCTTGCTTCTCGTTCAGATGTCCAACATCTGGAAGTGCATGTGCTTTGGAAAATAGCTACCTGAGCAGATGGCAAGATCACCAATAGGGGATACCTCCTCGAGGACAGTACAAAGGGAAGTAGGCAAGTTGCAGCACCACTTACATAACGATATACATAGCTCCCTCGCAGAACTTCAAGTTATTACACTAACTTCAAAGGCAACACTGATCATCTTTATATGTTGCTGCAGCTCAGATAAGGGGTTGGCAGAGAAAGAAGAACTGGAGAAGGTTGAGAATAGAACAACCGGGACGGGCAGGCAATGCAGACCATCCGAGGGAACAATCACAATATTTCTCATCAGTTAAATGCGGGACGTCACCCACCCAGCTTGCACTTTCTCTTTTGTCAAACATTCGATCATTTTCGTCCCCAGGTCATAAATTGTCTCCATCTCTGTAGTCTTCAGGGTTAGCTTTCCAACCTTTGCACCCTGTGAGAAAGAAAATACACGTGATTATGCTTCTGGCCAATCTCCAAGAATTATGTCGGAACTGGGGAATGGGAAATAGGACAAGAAAGGAATGAGATGCAGTGGCAATGTTACTGGATGAGTAACCCACAGGCCCAGGCTAATGGTCTGGGAACACTATTACAGCTGGTAGAATTAGTGGGCGGCACGGTGGCACAGTGGTTAGCACTGCTGCCTCGCAGCGCCAGAGACCCGGGTTCAATTCCCGACTCAGGCGACTGCCTGTGTGGAGTTTGCACGTTCTCCCCGTGTCTGCGTGGGTTTCCTCCGGGGGCTCCGGTTTCCTCCCACAGTCCAAAGATGTGCAAGTCAGGTGAATTGGCCATGCTAAATTGCCCGTAGTGTTAGGTAAAGGGGTAAATGTAGGGGTATGGGTGGGTTACGCTTCGGCGGGTCGGTGTGGACTTGTTGGGCCGAAGGGCCTGTTTCCACACTGTAAGTAATCTAATTCAAATTAAATTAATAAATCTGAAATTGAAAGGCTAGTCTCAGTTATTTATCATGCCATCATTAACTGCTGTGAAAACCTATCCAATTCATTCATGCCTTTCAGGAAAGAATTCTAACACCCATACCTAATCTGGATTACATGTAACTCTAGGCCCACAGCAATGTGGATAACTCCTAATCACCCTCTGAAATCTTTTAGAGAGCTAATCAGGTCAAGGAAAATTAGAAAGGGACAAGACATGCAGGCTTTGCCTATGACACTCGTATCCCATGAAAGAATGAAGGAAAAATATAGTTTTAAGCCTATTGAATCATAAAATTTCCCCAACTTTGATTCATCAGTCTGAAATTACCGTGCCAGTGGCTGGTCTGTCAATCTGAATTTCCACAACTTCCCCTTCTATTATTTCAGTCTCCTCTCTGTTTCGGGGGGAAAAAAAGTTGATTAAAATAAATCCATATTAAATTAGTACAAGATTTTCATGGACCAACTGTACACAATTGCAGCTGCACCCTTCTACTGCTTCACAAGCTTCATCATATAGCTACAGCACTTGCAAATTCTAACTGTCCCACATCAAAATCTGGTATCCATCTGTTTATATCACAGTATCTTCCTCCAGCATTAACGGGCATTCAAAAGTATGGGTGAGGACTCAAAAACAACACAAGGAGGGACTTATTTTGAAGTCGAGGGAAGATTTCCCTGTTGTTGCCGAGTGAGTGAGTGAGTGAGTGAGTGAGTGAGTGAGTGAGTGAGAGAGAGAGAGAGAGAGAGAGAGAGAGAGAGAGACTGGCTGACTGACTGAACAGAAGGCACATAAACATGGGCACAGAGAGGAACATAAGCACTGTCCAATACTGTAACATATGCTTCTCCCAGTAAGCAAAGATACACCGTGTAGTTTGTTAAAGAATGGACAAAGGGAGAAAAGCCAACCTCTCTCTCTCTCTCTCTCCAGCAATATTGTATTTGCACAATGAATAAACATCAATTTCATTCACAGTCAGATGTGTGAGAACATTACTGAGGCCAAATCTCGCAGGCTCCTGATTGGTAATTAAGCCTCTCACCTTCATAATTTGATACACAAAGATGTCACTTTTGGTTCTGACCATTACTTAACTCATTTTTGAAACTGCCTACCTTACTGCCCAACAAATATTCTGATTCATAAGGATCTGCCAACAACTCATGTCACACAAGTGTAGATACATTGTAGAACAATATTGATCTTTTTCCAGAGAAACATAGTACTGATCATCAATGAGCAAAAGTAAAAGGATGAGCAGTTTGAGTTTTACTGTATGGAAGTAGTCTTGATTTCAATACAGTTGGGGAACAGAACAATAGTGTAGGACAACACATCTACAGCTCAGGGAACAAGAGAGGATTGGTTCAGAGGAACAATGACCTTAGTAACATTGATATAGCAGAAACACAGCAACGATTGGCTAGTATAACACTCTCTTAAACAAACAAGGCAGGCTACACTTACTTGATCCGGACCCCAATGGACCTGCGAAAAGCCTGAGTTAGGGCTTCTGTCTTGCTCATCTCCAGAGAGAAAATTTCACTGCCAGCAATAGCTGTGAATGGAGTGTCCTGTCCTAGAGCTTGAGCCATCCCTGAAGAATACAATAAGATATTTGCAATTATAACAAGGGCAGAAAGTACAGAGCAGCCTTTTTTAGACAGGTCAACATTTCAGACAGATGTTACCGAAAAATGCAAGACACCAAATGGAAAGATTAATCCTAAGCATTATTTCAAGCTAAACAATAACTGCGGGATATGGTCAGAAAATGGGTAAAAAGTTGAGGAAACACTTCTTTACGAAGACTGATAAAAGAATGATCAAGGTAAGGTGGGTGCAAGATCAGCCATTGCTCAAGAAGTAATTACAAATCTCCACAAGCATTCAAGCAAGACTCCTGCAAACTTGAATCCAATGGACTGGACACTGTCTGAATAACCAAGAGGTATCACCCCAACGTGTCTTAATTTTTTCCCGATTCTCATTCCAGAGGAGGATAAATAAAATACTTTGAAAACACTGCAGTATGGCAGTAGTGACATTAGTAACTGGAAGGAATTTAGAACTGTTCAGAATGATTAGGACTTGTCCATCAAGTCACAAGTTCAAATATTTTAATAGAAGCAAAGTGACAGCAGAGAACAACAAGCAGATCTTGCATTCGCAATCTCACTACCTTGCGAGATACCCTGTGACCTTGTGTCCAAAGGTCAAGATGTGTAGGAGCCAGTGTTGGACTGGGGTGGACTAAGTTAAAAATCACACAATACCAGGTTATAGTCCAACAGGTTTATTTCGGATCACTGCTCTTTCATCAGGAGCTGTGGAACGGGATCATAAGACACAGAATTTATAGCAAAAGATTAGCTTTCATGCAACTGAAATGATATATTAGATTAGATTCCTTACAGTGCGGAAACAGGCCCTTCGGCCCAACCAGTCCACACTGACCCTTCGAAGAGTAACCCACCCACACCAATTTCCCTCTGACTAATGCACCTAACACTATGGGCAATGTAGCATAGCCAATTCACCTGGCCTGCACATCTTTGAACTGTGGGAGGAAACCGAAGCACCCGGAGGAAACCCACGCAGACATGGGAAGAATGTGCTAAACTACACACAGACAGTCACCCAAGGCTGGAAACGAACCTGGGACCCTGGTGCTGTGGCCCCACTGAGCCACCGTGCACCTAGACAAACCTAGATTGCTGTCTTATGATCCTGTTCCACAGCTACATAATGAAGTAGCAATGCTCCAAAAGCTAGTGCTTCCATTTACATCTGTTGGACTATAACCTCGTGTTGTGTGATTTTTAACTCAGTCCATGAAAACTGATGGCAGAAACTCATACACCCAAGTAAACTTCATCCTCAAATCAACAGACAGCTGGCAATTTGATTCAGATGAGGTGGTACCTCATGTTTATACAAGAGCTGACTGGACCAATTGTATTTATTTCTATTACATTTTAACAGAAAGTATCAAGTGGGAATTGTTTGGAGATGTTGCTGAGATATCATCAGGTACATTACAAAGTCAAGTATTTCTGAACAACTTCAAAAGCAAATTAAGTACTTGATTTCAGCACCATGCCAGTAAATCATCTTACCCATTGCAATGGCAGTCTTTCCTGTTCCGGGCTGGCCAGCAATGAGGACTGCTCTCCCAGCGATTTTTCCCTCCTTAATCATCTCAAGAATGACTCCAGCAGCACGTCGGGCACTGAGCTGGCCCACCATCCCCTGAGAGACCTGAAGCAAGAGAACCAGGAGCAGCTCCAGTCAGGATACATCCACAGCTCACAAAATAGGCAAGCCTGGTGCCCTGGGTCACAGGTAACTGCATGCTTGGCAGTGGTGTGAGATGGGGAGGGGCCTGCGAGATGGAAAGTGAAAATATCTGCAGAGCAATGCAGGCACTTTGTCGCTCCCTCTGGGAAATATCTGTATACTCAGGATAACAAGCCTGCAAATCCACAGACCTGTCTGTTCACTGATCAGGGTCTCAAACATCCTTCCCCAGCATCTACCAACTCACTGGTGCTTCTCATTTTTGATTAATCAATGCAGGCCTGCAGTTGTGCTCTCAAACCTTTGAACGCAGTATCCCTTTAAACATAGAATTCCCAGCCCAAATGTCCTGTTACAGCATTTGCTACTTATGGGAGTGTAGCACTACCACTAGAGGAAATATTGATGCAACTACTGAAATAACAGGCTATGTCAGTAATAACCCAATGAACAGACTAAATAGAAGGGAGATGAGCCTTCAGCCTCTCTCACATCCAGTTTGGTGAGGGAACTCCAATTTGATGGGTTTTTTTTAAAGCAGTGCTGACGGGCACACATTACCGACTCACATCCTTCATTTCCTTTCATGCTCTTTTCAAATATCTCTTCTATGCTCACACAGATGAGGGAATAATCCTGAGGAATGGAATACATAAATATTAAGAACCTCAGGCTTTTCTTCAGTATTATTTCCCAGTCATGATCAGTAGGGTTCACGGCACTGCAATGTTTACCACACTCTGCCCTACGTGTGACATTTTCCTTATGTGTGATCAGTTGCCAGACCTAATGCCAACATCCACTACAAACTGGTCAAGGTGGACAAACTAATTTCACAAGTCACTTGATCAGAAAACTTAACACTTCCTTCCAATATCACCTGCTTAAACGCAGCAAACTGACAAGGATAAATGGCTTAGAGAATAAATGGCCAGTCTTGGAGTCAAGTTCTGGATTCAATGCTAACCAGTGACCTCTACCGGAAAATTAATTCACACAAGTATTAGGCTTGATAATGGAGTGGCAGAGAGTCAAATATTAAGTTAAAAATCACACACCACCAGATTATAATCCAATAGATTTATTTGAAAGTTCAAGCTTTCGGAGCAGTGCTCCTTCGACAGGTAGTTACATAATGAAGGAACAGTGATCCGAAAGCTTGTACTTTCAAATAAACCTGTTGGACTATAACTTGGTGTTGTCATTTTTAACTTTGTCCATCCAGGTCCAACCTCAGCACCTCTACACCATGGGAGTCAAACAGGCTGCTTCAAGGACAGCCATTTGGAAGAGGTACAGGAAACACTGTCAGCACAGATGGAAATGTACCTAACTTACACCAATAGGAAAGAAACTTGCAGAGAAGTTGTGTTTGTGTTCTAGTATGAGGACCCAGCTTCAGATCAAGCTACTGCAAGGAACTATGTAATTCCCTTCAACTTCAAATCCACTGCCTTAGTGCCTTTGCACAGTACCTGTCGGGGTTCCAGCGCATCATCAAGTCCCAAGCCACGGATATGCGAATGGGCACCTATAGAAAGTTGAAAGATGCTATATTATTACAAATTATTGAATTTTACTCAATTTAATTTTACATTCAACAACTTGATTTTTTAAATAAAGTTTTGATGTTGATTGTGACTATGAAACACAGGTGTATGCACAGCAGACGACACGTCTAAAGTTAGTTGAATTTGAAATAGACCAGGCGATGCTCTCCCAGTATCTCAGTGGTAAAAGCACTACCTGATGGACATAAGATGGGCCCAGTTTAGAATTTTCAGATGATTCTCAGTGGTTGATGGTGGCTCAGTGTTCAGCACTGCTGCCTCACAGAAACCAGTGAACTCTAGGGTCACTGTCTGTGTGGAGTTTGCACGTTCTCCCCAGTGTCTGCATGGGTTTCCTCTGGGTGATCCGGCTTCCTCCCACAATCCAAAGATGTGCAGGTTAGATTGACTGGCCAGGGGAAATGCAGGGTTACAGGGATAGGGTAGGGTGCTGGGTCTGACTGGGGTGCTCCTCGGAGGATAGGTGTGACCTCAATGAGCTGAATGGCCTGCTTCCACACTATAAGGATTGTATGATTCCTGTTAGAGTACAAACTAAGTCTTAAAATTGGCTCCAAAAAGTCACAGTAAAAATTAGGTGTGCCCTTTGGTCTCCATGACTCTGACTACCCAGCACTCGGGCACATAGCTCACTAACATCTACTCGATTAGGTCAGTGTCTTGCAACTGGGGATCCCACCCTAAAAGGGCCCTATGCAATTTTCTGGTCCCTCGCTCAGCATTTCTTTCACTCAAGCACAGGATTTCGATTTCCACACTTCTCAGGGAGGATAAGAATCAACAGTAAATGGGACACATCCTATACAGTCTGAAAACATTCATCCTCCACTGCTTTGCAACTTCCATTGTGCATACAAAAGGGTGCAGCTGCTAATTGATACAAGACCCCATTAATGGCACCAGCTCAACAAATAAAATCCAAACCATCCGAAGAGTGAAGTGCATGTAATTAAAATAATAATTTAAATAATTTTGAATTTCCATTCATTTGATAGTATTTTACTTTGTTTCCCTCCTAGCTTTATAAAGCTGGGACAGAAAGAAGCTTGGGTTCCCAATGGAGTTTCCAATATGTAATGGAGTTACTTAACTCAAAAAAAACATTGAAAAGCAGTGGGTAGGAGGCTCAGTAGGGCCTATGTGGGTGACCACTGGAAAGATGTCTACACTCCAGCAGTGCAGGAAAGAAACTAAACAGTGGATAAATTTTAAAAACAAGCATACCGATTCTCTCTATCCTGGTGACATCTCTAACTTCAGGAACCTTTGTTGCTGTGGTCTGAAAGTCAATATGCACATATTGAAAAAGGGACGAGTTTTAATTATAGCATAAAATTTGACAAGCAGGTCACACAGTAACTTAAAGGCACAACACAACTGAAATCAATAAACATCTTTTCCTCAAATGATGGTTTGTAATACATTAATACTACTCTCTTACCAATGTTATCTACGTTATACAATTCAGTATCAACTGTTTGAATCTCTTATCTCAACTAATGTCAGACTGTGGGTTGATACATGGAATGGCAACTACAACACTTGTACGGTTTTGCCAGAATCTTGACCACTCTGAAAGAAGTGCAAATGGCACCCTCTTGTCTCTGCAACCCTAGTGGTTCCTTGTTTAAATCCTGCTTTTACAAGACTGAAGTTCAGAGTGGGAGCTGTAGGCCAGACAAAAGGTCACATTTCAGCAACGGAACAACTTGATGTTTTGATTCAGATCTCTCGAGCCACAATCAGAAGCAACTGCTTCGTGCAGTTGATGGCCCCCAGTCTCCTAGACAGAAAATCATGGGCTCAATCCTCACTCCAGGGCCTGAGCACTCAGTCTACACTGACATTTCAGGTAACTCCCCTAAAGTTAGACATGGCAGGAGTGGGGGGTCAATATTCAAAACGGTGAGGAAAGTAGAGTCGCAGGTAGATAGGATAGTGAAGATGACGTTTGGTATGCTTTTCTTTATTGGTCAGAGTACAGATCATGTTACGGCTGTAAAGGACATTAGTGAGGCCACTTTTGGAATATTGTGTGCAATTCTGGTCTCCCTCCTATCAGAAAGATGTTGTTAAATTTGAAAGGGTACAGAAAAGATTTACAAGGATGTTGCCAGGGTTGGGGGATTTGAGCTATAGGGAGAGGCTGAACAGGCTGGGGCTGTTTTCCCTGAAGCGTCGGAGCTGAGGGGTGACTTTATCGATTTATAAATTCATGAGGGGCATGACAAGTCCATAGACAAGGTCTTTTCCCTGGGGTGGGAGAATCCAGAACTAGAGGGCATAGGTTTAGGGTGAGAGGAGAAAGATATAAAAGTGACCTAAGAGGCAATTTTTTTCATTCAGAGGGTGGTATGTGTATGGAATGAGTTGCCAAAAGAAGTGGTGGAGGCTGGTACAATTGCAACATTTAAAAGGCATTTGGATGGGTATATGAATAGGAAGGGTTTGGAGGGATATGGGCCAGGTGTTGGCAGGTGGGACTAGGTTGGTTTGGGATATCATGTCAGCATGAATGAGTTGAACCGAAGGGTCTATTTCTGTGCTGTACATCTCTGACTATGAGGTGCTATCAGAGAGGGGGCTACTCAAACAGGTGGGGGAGCGGCCGGGGGCTATTCAAACAAGTTGGGGGGCAGGCAGGGGGCTATTGAAACAGATGGGGGGCAGGCAGGGGGCTATTCAAACAAGTTGGGGGGCAGGGGGCTATTCAAACAGATGGGGGGCAGGCAGGGGGCTATTCAAACAGATGGGGGGGCAGGCAGGGGGCTATTCAAACAGATGGGGGGCAGGCAGGGGGCTATTCAAACAGATGGGGGGCAGGCAGGGGGCTATTCAAACAGATGGGGGGCAGGCAGGGGGCTATTCAAACAGATGGGGGGCAGGCAGGGGGCTATTCAAACAGATGGGGGGCAGGCAGGGGGCTATTCAAACAGATGGGGGGCAGGCAGGGGGCTATTCAAACAGATGGGGGGCAGGCAGGGGGCTATTCAAACAGATGGGGATATTCAAACAAATGGGGGACAGGCAGGGGGCTATTCAAACAGATGGGGATATTCAAACAGATGGGGGGCAGGCAGGGGGTTATTCAAACAGATGGGGGGCAGGCAGGGGGCTATTCAAACAAGTTGGGGGGCAGGGGGCTATTCAAACAGATGGGGGGCAGGGGGCTATTTAAACAGATGGGGGGCAGGCAGGGGGCTATTCAAACAGATGGGGGGCAGGCAGGGGGCTATTCAATCAGATGGGGATATTCAAACAGATGGGGGGGCAGGGGGCTACTCAAACAGATGGGGGGCAGGCAGGGGGCTATTCAATCAGATGGGGCTATTCAAACAGATGGGGGGCAGGCAGGGGGCTATTCAAACAGATGGGGCTATTCAAACAGATGGGGGGCAGGCAGGGGGCTACTCAAACAGATGGGGGGCAGGCAGGGGGCTATTCAAACAGATGGGGCTATTCAAACAGATGGGGGGGGGCAGGGGGCTATTCAAACAGATGGGGCTATTCAAACAGATGGGGGGGGGCAGGGGGCTATTCAAACAGATGGGGGGCAGGCAGGGGGCTATTCAAACAGATGGGGGGCAGGGGGCTATTCAAACAGATGGGGCTATTCAAACAGATGGGGGGGGCAGGGGGCTATTCAAACAGATGGGGGGGGGCAGGGGGCTATTCAAACAGATGGGGGGCAGGGGGCTATTCAAACAGATGGGGCTATTCAAACAGATGGGGGGGGGCAGGGGGCTATTCAAACAGATGGGGCTATTCAAACAGATGGGGGGGCAGGGGGCTATTCAAACAGATGGGGGGCAGGCAGGGGGCTATTCAAACAGATGGGGGGCAGGCAGGGGGCTATTCAAACAGATGGGGGGCAGGGGGCTATTCAAACAGATGGGGGGCAGGCAGGGGGCTATTCAAACAGATGGGGGGCAGGCAGGGGGCTATTCAAACAGATGGGGGGCAGGGGGCTATTCAAACAGATGGGGGGCAGGCAGGGGGCTATTCAAACAGATGGGGGGGCAGGGGGCTACTCAAACAGATGGGGGGCAGGCAGGGGGCTATTCAATCAGATGGGGCTATTCAAACAGATGGGGGGCAGGCAGGGGGCTATTCAAACAGATGGGGGGCAGGCAGGGGGCTATTCAAACAGATGGGGGGCAGGCAGGGGGCTATTCAAACAGATGGGGGGCAGGCAGGGGGCTATTCAAACAGATGGGGGGCAGGCAGGGGGCTATTCAAACAGATGGGGATATTCAAACAAATGGGGGACAGGCAGGGGGCTATTCAAACAGATGGGGATATTCAAACAGATGGGGGGCAGGCAGGGGGTTATTCAAACAGATGGGGGGCAGGCAGGGGGCTATTCAAACAAGTTGGGGGGCAGGGGGCTATTCAAACAGATGGGGGGCAGGGGGCTATTTAAACAGATGGGGGGCAGGCAGGGGGCTATTCAAACAGATGGGGGGCAGGCAGGGGGCTATTCAATCAGATGGGGATATTCAAACAGATGGGGGGGCAGGGGGCTACTCAAACAGATGGGGGGCAGGCAGGGGGCTATTCAATCAGATGGGGCTATTCAAACAGATGGGGGGGGGCAGGGGGCTATTCAAACAGATGGGGCTATTCAAACAGATGGGGGGGGGCAGGGGGCTATTCAAACAGATGGGGGGCAGGCAGGGGGCTATTCAAACAGATGGGGGGCAGGCAGGGGGCTATTCAAACAGATGGGGGGCAGGCAGGGGGCTATTCAAACAGATGGGGGGCAGGCAGGGGGCTATTCAAACAGATGGGGGGGGCAGGGGGCTATTCAAACAGATGGGGGGCAGGGGGCTATTCAAACAGATGGGGCTATTCAAACAGATGGGGGGGGGCAGGGGGCTATTCAAACAGATGGGGGGCAGGGGGCTATTCAAACAGATGGGGGGGCAGGGGGCTATTCAAACAGATGGGGGGCAGGCAGGGGGCTATTCAAACAGATGGGGTGGGGGGGGGGCGGTTGGGGGAGTTTCGGGGTAAAAGGGGGTGGGACGGGGACCGGGATCTCGAACCTTCTGCGGCCGCGCGGCTCCTTCCCTCGCCCGGTCCCGGCTGAATGATAATGACGTTCCCCTCTCTCCCCCACCCCCGGGGGGGTCTCTGTCTCTGTCTCTGTCTCTGTCTCCCCCTCCCCCGTCGGTGTCTGTATCTTCCCCCCTCCCTCCTCACCGTTGCCATGCTGCTACCGCCACCGGTCTCCAACCGCCGACAGCACTTCCGGTTGCACCACCCGCCCGCCTCCGACCAGGAAACAAAAGCAGAGAAACTCAGTTCCGGGCCATTCCCCACCTACCCACAGCCTAAACGTCATCACAATCAACAACAAATTGTATATACCATACTCTAGCGCCTGTAACGCAACGAAACCTCCCAAAATTGTCTCTCAGGATGATTGTAGAACAATGTATGACTCTGAATCACGTTAGAGCAGATGAATAAAAGCTTGATCATGGATCTCAAGATCTATAAGGAGGAGATTAAAACATGGAAAGGGAGAGGGAATGACTTCCAGAGTTTTGGAGTCCACTGGCAGCTGAATACTTAGCTCCCAGTGTAGGGCCAATTGTTGTTGGGAATTCAACGAGGCAAGAAATAAAAGGGGGGTGTCTTGATTGGAGGTTTGTGGGGTTGAAGTGGATTACTGAAATAAGTTCTCTTGATTTCCAAAATATTTGATGGCTGGGATTTCATAGAATGACTACAGTGTAAAAAGAGTCCATTCAGTTCATTGAGTCTGCACCAATCCTCTGAAGAGCATCCCACTCATCCAATCCCTATAACTGTGCATTTCCCATGCCTAACCCATCTAATCTTTATATCTTTGGACTGCGTGAAGAAACCAGAGCACCTATCAGAAACAGGGAGAACATGCAAATGCCGCACAGTCACCTAAAGATGGAATCAAACCCAGGTCCCTGGTGCTGTGAAGCAGCAGCACGAACCACTAAGCCACCATGAGATTTATTACACTTCAGTAGTTTGGGATATCAGTAATTTCTAAGCGAGGCACTAAGAGAGGGGTTTAGGAAAAGAGAAGATAGAGTTTACAGGAGATAATGGCTGATCTCTGTAGCTCAAATTTCTATAATAACATAAATATAAGTGACCCATTTGGCCCTTCAAGTTGACTCCACCATTCAATAAAACATCTGAAACCCATGATTCCCTTAAGGCCTAAAGATGTATTAACCTCAGTCTTGGAATCAATATTAATGTTGATATATAACATAATTTTGATAAGGTATGCTGAACAGTTGGTTGTTCTGAAGCAGGATCCCTGACATGAGCCAGTTGTGTTGACTGCTGTGATTTTGTGTTGTGAGCTCAATTGTAAGGTAATTCCATGTGAAGGGGATGCAGAAGAGAGAAGTATTTGTGTTTGGGCTGAATTTACAGAGTCAATAAGGGTACCAGGCACCAGATAAAAATGCCAAAGTTTTAAATCAAGATCTGAGGATGACATTAAAATCAACGTGAAACCTTAATGCTTTTTCTGTCTGCCGCCTGAACTGCTGAGTATTTTCTAGCCTTTTCTGATTTTGACATTAGATTTCCAGCATGTGATATAAAAGGAGTGTTACACCATCTGAAGTGCTGTCTTTTAGATAAGATATCAATTTGAGCTAGTAAACGACCCTCAGTACTGCTTCAAAGATGAGTATGAAGATTTCCCATCAATGGGTCAATGTTCATTCCTCATGATCTACAACTGTTTTCCTAAGTAACAACATTGACTACACTTTACAAACCATCCTTTGGCTATGTAATGCTTTGAGTCTTGCTCTGAGCATTGGAAAGTCCTCTATAAACATATTTATTATTTCTTTCTTGCTATCATTCTATTTTTGTCATAGAGCCATTACAGCTTCCAAGGAGACCATTAGGCCCATTGCTCTCTGGATAGCAATCCAGCAAGTCACATGCCCCAGCTCTATTCCTGTAGCCAGGCAAATTTATTTCTCTCAAGTGCCCATCTAATTTACTCCTTAAATTATCTCTGTTTCCAAAACCCTGATAAGCAGTGAATTCCAAGTCAATGCCACTCATAGTTCTTCCTTATATTCCCCCTGCATCTCTTGCCCACAATGTTAAAATATGCAACTTCTGATCTTTCAACCATCAGCTAAAGAAGAACAGCTTTTGTTCCATATTTGTCAATCCTTCCATAATAGCAGCAGGATTACCTTTTTCATATTCTAGTTCAGTGGGACAGAGAGTGTCTCTTGATCAGGATTTCTCGTGATGGATTCTCTGAATGTCCCCTTCTTCCCACCAGCCATCTCTGTGTGGCTGTATTCTCTACCTTGGGAACCCAGTCTTATCTAAAACCATAAAAGAACTGCATATGCTGGAAATCTGAAACATGAACAAAATTTGCTGGAGAAACTCAGCAGCTCTCTGGAGAGAAAAACACATTTCGGGTCCAGTGTAACCTGAAGAAGTTCAATGTCAGTGGAACTGTACTGCAGGAAAGGGCCAGTAAGTTGGGGAAAGGGAATGAGGAATAAAATGGCCCTTGAACTAATGGCTTGCTAGGCTATTATGACAACCATTTTGCAGTGGATCTGGAAGCCAGATCAGGTAAGGCCGGCAGTGACCAGGGACCCAATGCTGTGGCCTAGTGTGGACTGTAGTGGTAGCAAGCGGTCAGACCACGTGGAGAACCCCCCTGTTCTGGTCTGCTGCTGTAAAGGGCCTTTGGAGAGAGACTGTGATGTTTGTCTTTTTAACTTTGCTTATTGCTTTTCTGACCTATGGTTATACTGTATATAGCTGTAATGTAATTATGGTTATACTGTGTATAGCTGTAATGAAATTTTTCTTTCTTCACTTCTCTATTCTGCAATTAAGGATTGTACCTATGGAACCTTTGTATCTAAGATGGTGCGGTCAGTAGCGACGTATAAACCTTTCACTATACTCATGTGAGTACATGTGACAATAAAGCTAATTCAATTCGATTCATGTAAGGATGGTAAATGAACCAGATGGGTTTTTTTTAAAGAATCATAGCCACCAGTTCCACAATTAGCTTTGTATTTCAGAGTTTAAATCCCATGTTGTGGATTTGAACCCATGCCACCAAAGTATCAATCCAGCCCTGTGATATTCTAGTGCAGTGATACACCATCTTCTCCATTAGTGTGTACGGTATATCTCACTCTTTAAAGTTAAATGAATCAGCAAGCTGCCTCATTGGAAAAATGTGACATTGTGGATTTCATTATCCCCTTTGTTCCTGTGGTATAAACGGTTTGTGATGATTGGAAGTTTGGCATTCTTGCATTCCTTCCTAAACTGTGCAAAGTGAGAAGTTTCTGTCTTTTCACAATATTCAAGCCTACCACCGTCATCTCATTATATCCACATTCCCTTAAATATTGTAGACCTGGGAACCTTGAATCTTTTCAAGGTTATGAAGTAAAGATTCATTCCAGGTCAAACAGGAGATTAGTAACGTTCCGCTATGTGATCAGGTCAAATCTGGCTCTGAAAGAGTTAATGCTGTTGAAACCGAGGGTATTACACAATACATTAGTCACACTGCACAAACAAGCCTCCCGCAGCGTCTCCAGGCGTTGTGTTGCCATGGTGATTGTTGTGCTTCGGTGTTGGGTTTTGATACAGGGAGAGGAGAGTTAGGGCAGGTCTGATCCTCTCCGGCCTCTTACTCCCTACAGTTCCTCAGCAAGGCTGGAGATCCATAGTTTTATATGTCTTTGAGAGGCAAATTCCTGAGGATCTCTTTGTAGGGAGGGGGAGGTGGTCAGTGAAGGTGAGGCCTTAAGTCTCATCTTTCTCAGCTTTCTCATCAAGGAAGATTCAAGCAGAAGGGTAGTGTCTCCCTAAGGCTAGATAGGGTAGAATCACAGAATCCCTGCAGTGTGGAAACTGGCCATCTGGCCCATCAGGTCCACACTGACCCTCTGAAGAACATCCTTCCAGATCCACCCTCCTATTCCATCCCTGTATTTCCCATGGCTGACCCACTTGGCCTGCATGTCCCTGGACACTATGGGGCAATTTAACATGGCCAATCACCTAATATTTAGACTGTACTAGGAAATCAGACCAGTCAGAGGAAACCCACGCAGACATGGGGAGAACATACAAACTCCACATGCGCACAGTCATCTGAGGGTGAAATTGGACCTGGGGTCCTGGTGCTGTGAGGCAGCAGTGCTAACCACTGAGCCACCCTACAGTAATAGCACAAACGTTTCCGGCTACAGGTTTCTGAATGGGACTACAGGGTTTGCGGAGTTCTGAACAAGGGTCAGCAGACTCGAAAAATTAACACTGTTATCTCTCTCCATGGCAGCTGCCAGACCTGCGGCCTTTCTCAAGCAATTTCTCAGTTTTGTTTCAGATCTCCAGCAGCCGTGGTTTCTTGTCTTATTCTGGGATTGGCGGGGAGAATGGCATTATTTGGCGTGAGCCACATCTCAAGTCTTCCCTCGAGGCGCACCTCCAGCGACCTGAGCACAAAAACGTGCTGAAACGCTGGCACCAGTAGCGAGGGAGCATTGCACTGTCAGTGGGGAGCGGGGGGGGGCTAACCTTTGGATGAAGAGGCCAAATGAAGACCCCCCCTCCCACCACAGCCTGCCCTCTCAAGCAGACATCAAAGATTTTTGATTTGATTCGATTTATTAATGTCACGTGTACCGAGGTACAGTGAAAAGTTTGGTTTTGTGGGCAGATCATACAATGCAAAGATCATAGGGTGATAGATCAGAGCGAGAAATATCAAATTGCAGCTGCAGAGACGGTGCACAAAAAGCAAGATCAACATGAGATTTGAAATTTGAGAGGTCCGTTCGGCGGTCTAATAACAGCAAGGAAGAAGCTGTTCTTGAACCTCTGCCACCTCTTCAAAGGAAGGTCTCACTCGTGCTCAGGTTCAATATTTATCCAGGGCGGAGGTGGGTACTGCAGATGCTGGAGATTAGAGTCAAGATTAGAGTGGTGCTGGAAAAGCACAGCAGATCAGGCAGCATCCGAGGAGCAGGAAAATCGACGTTTCAGGCAAAAGCCCTTCATCAGGAATCATGAGGATCATTCCTGATGAAGGGCTTTTGCTTGAAACATCGATTTTCCTGATCCTCGGATGCTGCCTGACCTGCTGTGCTTTTTCAGCACCACTCTAATCTTGACTTCAATATTTATCCATCTGCCAAGCATCACAGAAACAAATTACTTGGGTCAGTACCTCTTTGTTTGTGTGATCTTGTGGACAGATCAGCTGCTGCTGTATCGCAGCAATGTTTCCACTTCAAATCGTCATCACCAGGTCAAAAATGTTTTTCTAACTCAACCCAAGGTGATGGAAGGCACCGATGCAAAAGCCAAATCTTTTTTCTTTTCATGTTTTTAGAAACAAAACGTTTGAACTGTGATTTATATATCATTTAAAATCCTATCTCTCATTAAATTTGAAAGTAAATTACAAGCCGGCAGATGGAAATGAGCTGCGTTCAATGTAAAAGTGATGAGATATCTGACATTACTATTGCCATGACTCTAGGCCTCTGGGATTTCGATTCAAATTGGACTGGGGCAAAAATGTTGGACTGAGAATTGCATCTGTCTGAAGGGACTGTGCATGAAATGAATTAGTACAATGTCAACAACTTCAGCAGCAAGTCTCTTGTGACTTTGCCATCTTTTCCGCCGACCGTGACTATCTTTAATCCCGGGACTGACCAAAGGAAAAAAGAGAAGGAAAGTTTAAAGTTTGAGTGTCCCAATTCCCTGGTTGCCACTTGCCACTGATTCATTTGTTCCACTACTTTTTCTCTTGTGTGTTGTTGTTCTTGCATCCATCTATCCTCCATCACGGGTCACCAGGGAGACACTGAGTTCCAGGTGATGTCACCCTTGCTTGGAGTATGAGGGAGAGGCTTAGCTGAGATATCTGTGGAGGTGGAAGGCATTCACTGTTGGAGTATAAGCCTCCAAATATTACATTGGGGAGCAGGCTTCCTGGACACAGTGATTCCTTAACCCCACAGGGGTTAGTCACGGCTGCATTGATGAAAGTTCACGCTTTCTCGGGTCGAAACAGAAAGAAACATTGGAGAAGCTGATTCCCTTAGAGTGTTTGGGAGGAGATTCGATCGAGGCGTGCAAGATTGCTGTAAGCTAGATGAAGAAAAGCTTGTTCTCACCACAAGGACTGGAGACACAGGTTTGAAACTTTGAGTGTGCGTGTGAGAGGCAGAGGGCAATAGGGTGGAGACGAGTGGAAGATTTGTTCTACACAGGAGTGCTATTGACCCTGGAACCCATGAGGCTGGTGGAAGCTGAGGTGATAAAAATGAGAGGGATGTACAGGGAAGGGAATTGATAGGATTGGGGAGTCCGGGAGGGGGAAATGGATTTGAGCTGATTGTTCGACGGAGAGCTGGGAAAGGCCTCTTCTGCTGGAGTTATTACTCTGATGGGTTAGGTAGGCTTTTTGCAGTGATAAACAGAGTTAACCCATTGGGTTGATGACCTTCCATCAAAACCCATGTGCGCGAGAATTATTTTGGAATGGCAGCAGAATTGGGGAGCTTTAGTTCCACGGAGGGACTGAAGAAACTGGGCTTGTTGCCCT
This sequence comes from Chiloscyllium plagiosum, assembly GCF_037043375.1. NCBI lineage: Eukaryota > Metazoa > Chordata > Chondrichthyes > Orectolobiformes > Hemiscylliidae > Chiloscyllium > Chiloscyllium plagiosum. The sequence continues at coordinate 8,644,750 of NW_028270171.1, forward strand.
TAGGGGCAGAAGTGGGGAAAAGGAGATTTAACAGAGGTGTTCAAAATTTTGAGAGGCTTCGGTCGGGCAAGTGAGGGGAAACTGTTTCCATTAACAGGAGAGTCATTAACCAGGTTTCACAAATACAAGGTCATTGGCAAAAAATGGAAGATGAGGAGAAAGTTATTTACAACTTGGTGAGGGAAACAGATGCTGGAAAATCGGAGTCGATAAAGTGTGGCGCTGGAAAAAGCAAAGCAAGTCAAAGCAGCAGTGTCGACGTTTGGATGGGACCCTTCATCAGGACTCCTGATACCCGAAACATCGACTCTCCTGCTCCTCTGATGCTGTTTGGTCAGCTATGCCTTTTCCAGCTCCACATTTTATCAAAGTTTATTTACATTCAGGAAGGCTGTCTCTAAGGGGTAGTGGAAGCAGATTCACCAGGGACTTTCAAATGACTTGAATAAGTATTTGGAAAGCAGATAAATGCAAGACTATGAGAAAGGAGCTGAGGATTGGGGCTCTATCAAAGAGCTATCACAGGCGCAGTGGGCTGAATGGCCTTAAATGTTTCATGTTGGTATAGGGGAGTGATTAACAGTGAAGTAGTGGAAATGCTACTGAACTGAGCTATTAATCCTGAGATCAACTAGGAGAAAGTGAGGACTGCAGATGCTGGAGACCAGAGTTGAAAAGTGTGGTGCTGGAAAAACACAGCAGGCCAGGCAGCATCCGAGGAGCAGGAGAATCGACATTTTGGGCATAAGTCCTTCTTCAGGAATGAGGCTGGTGTGCCAAGTGAGCTGAGATAAAAGGTAAGGGGGAATTTGGGGGAGGGGCGCTGGGAATACGATGGGTGGAAGGAGGTGAGGGTGAGGGTGATAGGCTGGAGAGGGGGTGGGGGCGGAGAGGTCGGGAAGAAGATTGCAGGTCAAGAGGGCAGTGCTGAATCCGGGGGTTGGGACTGAGATAAGGTGGGGGGAGGGGAAATGAGGAAGCTGGAGAAATCTACATTCATCCATGTGGTTGGAGGGTTCCTAGGTGGAAGATGAGGCGCTCTTCCTCCAGGCGTCGTGTGGCCAGGGTCTGGCGTTGGAGGAGGTCAAAGATCTGCATTTTCTTGGCGGAGTGGGAGGGAGAGTTAAAGTGTTCAGCCATGGGGCGATTATCTCTCCGGCCTATCGCCCTCACCCTCACCTCCTTCCACCCATCGTATTCCCAGCACCCCTCCCCCAAATTCCCTCCCCCCTACCTTTTATCTCAGCCTGCTTGGCACACCAACCTCATTCCTGATGAAGGGCTTATGCCCGAAACATCGATTTTCCTACTCCTCGAATGCTGCCTGGCCTGCTGTGTTTTTCCAGCACCACACTTTTCAACCATTAATCCTGAGAGTCAGGCTAATGCTTTGGTAACATGGATTCGAATCTAGAATTTCAGTGTGGAAGCAGGCCGTTCGGCCCATAAAGTCCACACCAACCTACCCTAATCCTGGACACCATGGGGCAATTTAGCATGGCCAATCCACCTAATCTGCACAACTTTGGACTGTGGGAGGAAACCAAAGCACCCAGATGGCACTGGGAGAATGTGCAAACTCCACACAGATGGTTTTCCGAGGCTGGGATCGAACCTGAGTCCCTGGTGCTGTGAGGCTGTAGTACTAACCACTGAGCCATCATGCTGCCCCAGCATCACACATAGGTATCTCATAGAATTTGCATTCAATTAATAAATTTGAAATATAAAGCTTGTCAGTACCATAAATTGCTCTAAAAATAAAACTCTGGTTCCCTTCTGTAACAGTTGGGGCTGGAGTATATGATTTCCTCACAAATGAATATGTTAATTTTAATTTGATCAGTTTATTTTGATGTTTTGATTTAGGTGACAGTGCCCCTTAGCTGCTGACACTGACTTGCTTTGATTTGTTCATTCCGTGATCGTGAAAAGGGAAATAGAGAGAAACTCTGTCCCTTTAGCTCAATCACCAGGGCCACAATTTTAGGGTAAGGAGCAGGAGATTTCGAGGGGATTTGAGAAAAAAATGTTTTGACTCGTATCTAGAACTCTCGGATGAAAAGGGTAGTAGAGTCAAGAATCTTCAAGACATTTAAGAACTATTAGGGATGAATTGCCATAGCGTTGGAAATTAGGATTAGAATAGATGGCACAGATACAATGGACCGAAGGGCCACTTTCTGTGCTGCAAAAGCGCTATGACTCTAAGAATATTTTTAGTGCAAATATTATTTGTCAGTAGCTAGATCTAGAAGACTATGTTGATCTCAGCATTCTCCGTGATATGCTGTTATATCCTGATTAAATCCAGTCGGGGTTTGGGGGAATGGGATGAGATCTCACTCCTGATCCCAATGCCATCTGGAAAGCCAGTTGTCAATTCTTTTTTAGTTATAGAGTACAGCACAGAAGCAGACCCTTCAGTCCAACTCATCCATGCTGACCAGGTATCCTAATTTAATAAAGGCCCCTTTGCCAGCACTTGGCTCAAAACCCTCTAAACCCTTCCTATTCATATACCCATCCAGATGCCTTTTAAATGTTGTAATTGTACCAGCCTCCAACACTTCCTCTGGCAGCTCATTCCATACACGCACCACCCTTTGCGAGAAAAAGTTGCCCCTTAGTCCCTTTTAAATCTTTCCCTTCTTACCCAAAACCTATACCCTCTAGTCTGGACCCAATTTCCCCCCACCCCAGGGAAAGACTTTGTCTATTTATCCTATCCATGCCCCTCATGATTTTATAAACCTCTATAAAGTCACCCCTCAGCCTCTGACGCTCCAGGGAAAACAACCCCAGCCTTTTTAGCCTCTCCCTATAGCTCAAACCCTCCAACCCTGGCAACATCCTTGTAAATCTTTTCAAATTTTCTTAAATTATTCATTCATGAGATGAGGGCGTCACTAGCTAGAGCAGCATTTATTGCCCATTCCTAAATAACCAGAGGGCATTTAAGAGTCAACCATATTGCTGTGGGTCTGGAGTCATATGTAGGTCAGACCAGGTAGGGATGGCAGTTTCCTCCCCTGAAGGGCATTAGTGAACCAGATGGGTTTTTCCAACAATCAACATCATTAGATTCTTAATTTCAGATTTTTACTGAATTCAAATTCCACCATCTGCCATGGCAGGATTTGAACTTGTCCCTCCAGAACTTTAGCTGAAGTCTCTGCATTAACAGTCCTGTGATAATTCCACTAGGCCATTGCCTCCCCAATTCTGAATAGAATAAAGCAGAAATGTATTTCTCCTTGCTCCACATTTTGTCAATCCTTCCCAGATAGCAGCAGGGTGACCTTTACCACATTCTAGTTCAGTGGAACTGATGGACAATGTCTCTCGATCAGGATTTCTCGAGATGAATTCTCTTAAAGTTCCCCTCCGTCCCACCAGCCATCACTGTGTTACCGTATTCTCGACATTGAGAAACAGTGCTGAGAGAGTGTCGCACTGTCGGAGCTGCCGACGTTTGGGTTGCGCCTTTAAAGCTGGGGTCCTGGCTGTCCCAACAACTTCTACTAGTCAGAAGAAGAGTCCTTCCTCTGCTGTCCTTGGGCCATTACCTAAACCCCAATGCTGTTACCCCAAAATGGGCTGAATGGTCTCAAATAGGGAGAGATTGGCAAAGCAGGCTGGTAATCCAGAGGCCCAGGCTAATATTCTTGGGAGAAGTGGGTACTGCAGATGCTGGAGATCAGAGTCAAGTTTAGAGTGGTGCTGGAAAAGCACAGCAGGTCAGGCAGCATCCGAGGAGCAGAAGAATCAACATTTTGGGCAAAAGCCGTTCATCCTGATGAAGGGCGTTTGCCCGAAACGTTGATTTTCCTGCTCCTTGGATGCTGCCTGACCTGCTGTGTTTTTCCAGCACTGCTCTAATCTTGACTCTAATATTCTGGGGACACTAACCAATCAGGGAGCTTGCTGTACACAAATTGGCCGCTGTGATTCCTACTGTCCAAACTTCAAAAGCATGCTGTGGGCTATGGGGGGTTGGATATGGCACGGTGGCTTAGTGGTTAATACTGCTACCTCACAGCGCCAGGGACCTGGGTTTGATTCCCGTCTTGGGCAACTGTCTGTGTGGAGTTTGCACATTCTCCGCGTGGGTTTCCTCTGGGTGCTCTGGTTTCCTCCCACAGTCCAAAGATGTGCAGGTCAGGTGAATTGGCCATGCTAAATTGCCCGTAGTGTTCAGGGATGTGTAGGTTAGGGGCATTAGTCTGGTGAAATGTAGAGTGATAGGGGAATGTGTCTTGGTGGGTTACTCTTTGGAGGGTCAGTGTGAACTTGGGCTAAAGAGCCTGTTTCCACACTGTAGGAATTCTATGGTTCCAAAGGTTTTGGAGGTGCTGTAGAAATGCAGGATGTTCCTTTTAGTCTTTAGTCACCCATTAATGGAATCCATCAGTGTGAATGCCTCCAGGTATCCTTCCAGGAGGGATGATCACCTCATAGTTTTACTGCTGGACGGTTAATGCAGAGTCCCAGGTGATGTTCTGGGGACTTGGTTTAGATCCTGCCATGGCAGATGGTGGAATTTGAATTAAATAAAAATCTGGAATTAAGGGTCTAACAATGACCGTGAAACCATTGCCGATTGTGAGAAAAAAGCCATCTAGCTCACTCATATCTTTTATGGAGGGGAAACTGACATCCTTACCTGGTCTGGCTGATATGTGAGTGGGTGGCACTGTGGGTGGTATGGAGTGTCAGGGACCTGGGTTCAATTCTACCCTTGAGCGATTACCTGTGTGGAGTTTATATATTCTCCCCGTGTCTGCGTGGGTTTCCTCCCAAAAGATGTGCAGGTTAGGCTGGATTGGCCATGGGAAATGCAGGGTTACAGGGATCGAGTCGGGGGTGGGGGGATGCTCTTTGGTGGGCCGGTGTGGACCCGATGGGCCAAATGACCTGCTTCCACGCAGTAGGGGATTCTCTTACAACATTTAAAAGGCATCTGGGTGGGTATATGAATAGGAAGGGTTTAGAAGGATATGAGCCAAGGGCTGGCATATGGGATTAGATTGTTTTGGATATCTGGTCGGTATGGACAAGTTGGACTGAAGGGTCTGTTTCCATGCTGTACACCTCTATGACCTTTAACTGCCCTCTGGGCAATTAGAGATAGGTAATAAAGGCTGGCCTGGCCAGTGATGCTTTCATTGCGTGAGTGAGTTTAAAAAAAGGATATGATGCTAGAATTGCAATACGGAGCAATCCATTATTGTGTCTGGTCTTCCTCCATCTTAGGCCCTCAGGGTGTCAAGAAACCACAGGGTCGGGTCCAAGGGGATAGCCACAGCACCATGAGTCCCTGGGTGCACTTGGTCCCTGCAATGCTGCTGTGCAGCCTCTCCTCTGCCTCTGTGGCCCCCTCAACAGGCAACACCAGCCTCACCATGTTCTTCACTGTCAACACCACTGTCGATTCCACTCCGAGAGCTTCAAGCAGTTCCTCAGCCAACGAGAGCGCGACGTCAAACCAGACCGAGGCCTCCCCAAGGAACGCTACCATCCCTCTTGATGGCTCCTCCACCGCCGACAGCCAGATGCCACCCAGCACCGAGGGGCCACGTGACACACCCCCAGCGGTGCAAACCGAGAGCTCCGGGATTGGGACGGACACCACCGTGAAGCCGACCGGTCAGAACACTGAGCCTTGGCCTACTCCTCACGGGCCTGAGGAGACTCCGCCGTCCGCAACCCCGTCCAGGATGTCCAGTGGGTCCCCACCCACTCAGACTGGAGCACTGGCAGGAACCACCTGGGAAACCGGGCACCTCTCTTGTGAACCCTCCGCTATTCCAGGTTAAGTGCCATTTTGTTTGGGGGCCATTTTAAGTTCAATCGAACTTGCATTTTCCTAGCACCTTTTATCACCTCGGGACGGCTCAAAGTGCTTTTACAACCATGATGTATGGTCATTGCTGCGTAAGTTAGAAGGAGTGGCTGACAATTTGCGCACAGCAAGCTCCCATAAATAGCAATGTGCACATTCATTACAAGAACTGGAGCAGGTGTTGGCCATTCAGCCCCTTGAGTCTGCTTCATTATTTAATATGATCACGTCTGGTCCCATCTCAGCCTCAACCCCACTTTCCTGCCCATGCTCTATTGCCGGTCATAGAGTCAAACAACACTGAATCCGACCCAACAAGTCCATGCAGACCATGTTCCCAAACTAAACTAGTCCCACCTGCCTGCTCCTGGCCCATACCCCTTCAAACCTTTCTGATTCATGTATTTATCCAAATGTCTTCTAAATGTCATGACCGTACCTGCATCCACCACTTCCTCTGGAAGTTCAATTCACACATGAACCACTCTCTGTGTAAAAACGTTGCTTCCATGTCCTTTTTAAAACTTCCTCCTCTCACCTAAAAAATATGTCCTCCCTAGCTTTGAACTCCTCCACTCTAGGGAAGAGATGCTTGTCATTCACCTTATCTATGCCCCTCATGATTTTATAAATCTGTGTAAGGTTAGCCCTCAACCTCCTACAGTCCAGTGAAAAAAATCCCAACCTATCCAGCCTCTCCTTAAACCTCAAAACCTCCATTCCTGGCAACATCCTGGTAAATCTTTTCCAATTTAATAATATCCTTGCTATAACAGGGTGTCCAGAACTGCACACAGTTCTCCAGAAGAGGCCTCACCAACATCCTGTACAACCTCAACATGGCATCCCAACTCCTATACTCAAAACAATGAAGGAAAGCATGCTAAATGTCTTCTTAACCACCTTGTCACCCTGTGACACAAATTTCAAAGAATAATGTATCTGAACCCCTCGGTCTCTCTGTTCTACAACACTATCCAAAGCCCTACCATAACTGTAAAAGGCCTGCCCTTGTTTGTTTTACCAAAATGCAATACCTCACATTTATCCAAATTGAATTCCATCTGCCATTCCTCAGCCCATTCACCCAATTGATCAGATCTATTCACAACCTTAGGTGACCTTCTTCACTGTTCACTGTTCGCCTATTTTGGTGTCATCTGGAAGTTTTCTAACCATACCACCACCCCACCAAACACCTCGACTCCGCGCCCTCCCCCACCACCATCAGCCATCATTTCTCTAGTGAGACAGAAGCCATTTGGTTCTCTGGGACAGTGGTGACTTTGCCTTTATGAATTAACCTAGGAGGTGAGCCATAGGAAGGAGACTATCTCTCCTCATCTGATTCTTTGGCCCATAATTCCTTACAGCAGGTATATGTGTGTGTGAGTGTGTGTGTGTGTGTGTGTATGAGTTTGTGTGAGTGCATGTGTGTGTGTATCTGAGTTTGTGTGAGTGTGTGTGTGTGTGTGAGTATGAGTTTGTGTGAGTGTGTGTGAGTGTGTGTGTATATGAGTTTGTGTGAGTGCATGTGTGTGTGTATCTGAGTTTGTGTGAGTGTGTGTGTGTGTGAGTATGAGTTTGTGTGAGTGTGTGTGTGTGAGAGAGAGAGAGTTTGTGTGAGAAAGGGAGTGTATGCAGCAACCTGACCAATGGTCCCTCATTGTAAGGGATTACCCCTCACGTTGAATCCCATATTCTTGAGGATGGCACAGGGAGACTCTGCCAAATAAGCTTCAGTGATTGGAGCCAGTCTGGATTGTCCAACGGCATTGTTGTGACTCAACAAGGTAAGTGGTGGATTTGAGATGATTTTAATCCTCATCCTTTGCTTCCCACTAATCATGGCCTCAATATCACCCATCTTCCTGCTCTCTTGTGTTGAAACACAGCTCCAGGTCTCACTGGCTACCTCCTCACCCCTAACTCTCACGGTCACAATTCCCCACCCCATCCCCAACGATCACAGTCACCCTGGGAGAGGGAGCGGATCCTGATTTGATTGAACCTAATGCTGTGTCCCCTTTGGGTCACAGAGAGACTCCTGTGATGTCGAGATGGTGAGCATTGTTACACCATAAAGACTGGGTGCTGGCTGTGAAACTCGATTGGGTGGACTCTGAGATGTAACGGTCATGATAGCCTGTAAGGGGAAAGGTCTCCGGTCGCAAGGCAAGAGGTAAATCAGGGAAAGGTTTGGGTTGGTGGTGACGTGAAATTATCACTGGACTGTCATTTCAGAGAAAGGGGTTTGAATCCCACCAAGATAGATGGCAAAATCCAAAATCTAAAAATCACGGAAAGTTAATTTAACGATGAATTTTTAAAAACTTATTTCTTTTATTCACTGAGTGAATATTCAGCTAGGCTAATGTTGATTGCCCATCCCTAATTGCTCAGAGGTCAGTTAAGAGTCAACCATGTTGCTGTGGGTCTGTAGTCACGTGCAGGCCAGACCATTTAAAGGTGATAGTTTCCTTCCATAAAGGGCATTAGTCAGCCAAATGGGTTTTCCCCCAACAATTAACAATGTTTCTAATAATTAGCAATGGTTTCATGGTCATCATTAGATTCGTAACTCCAGATTTTTATTGAATTCCAATTCCATTCTCTGCCATTTGTACTTGGGGCCCCAGAACATTACCTGGGTCTCTGGATTAACAGTTCAACGACAATACCACTAGGCCACTGCCTTCCTTTGATTCATTGATATCCTTTAGGAAAGAAAATTGCCATCCTTCCTTGGTCTAGCCTCCAGATCCACAGCAATATAGCTAATTCAGCTGCTTAGTTCAAGGGCTTTTATTTATTCATTAGATGAATAATCGGCTAGGTTAGAGTTTATTGCCCAGAGGGCAGTTAAGAGTCAACCATATTGTGGAGTCACATGTAGGCCACACCAGGTAAGGATGGCAGTTTACTTCCCTAAAGGACATTAGTGAACCAGATGGGTTTTTCCTGGTAATCATGAGACTCTTAACTCCAGATTTTTTATTGAATTCAACTTCCAACATGGTGGGATTTGAACCCAGAATATTAACTAGGTCTCTGGATTAACGGTCCAGCGCTAATACCACTAGGCCATCACCTCGCCTTAACGAGCTGGAAATTATTGCCTATGAGGGTGATGGAAACTGAAACAATAAGTGATTTCTGGATGAAGTCAGATGGGCACACCAGGTTAAACAAACTTGAAAGACTATGGGGATAGAGATTGGGACTGCTCAGAATACTGTGCAGGGGAGCTTGTACTGAATTAATGGACTGAATGGCCATTCTCTGCCATAATTCCTCTGTGAGCGTAAGTCTTCGGGAGGCTGAAAGATGATCTTGAGAGATGATTGACATTGTGACTTTGGTTTTAGGACAGAACAACCCGGAAACCAAGAAGAAGGGACAGTTTGGGAAAACACTGGGGATCTTCATTGGTTTAGCGGTTGTCCTGCTTCTGGTGTTCGGGCTGGTCTACTTGATCTACAACAGGACTCAAAAGGATGACCCGTTCTCACACCAAAGGCTCTACAACAGCGACCCAGGTACGAGAGAACTGGCCAGGCTACAAAATTGGGCCTGTGCCTCCAGGCTTTTACCACATTGGGTTGCCAACTCTGGCTTTGGGGTGTGGGGGAGTAGTGTCGAGGTAGCATCACTGCCCTCGTAATCCAGGCTGCCAGACCAATGTCCTATGGTCATAGGTTCGAATCCTACCGTGGTAGGGTTATGCTGTGGGGAGAGAGGGCGGAACAAGGCATTGGTGAGCCTGGGAAGGGGAGTGGCTCCCAGCTGGCATTGCTTTGACCCCAATGTCCGGTCTGTCAATCAAGTACTGACCTCTTTGATAAAAGGACAGCCTCCACCCCAGCAATATGTCAAGCTGACCTTGGGGTACTCTGCCACCATGATGTGGGCTTTTTGCCTTCAGTGGGGATAACCAGACAAAACTTGTGTTACCTCCTGTGACACAAGAACTGGACACTGCTAATCTAGGACAACGGTTGTATATTTTTGGCAGTACAAACCTGATGGGCCAAAGGGTCTTTCCTCGGTACTGAATGATTCTAATGGGTGGTTATCGCAGCCCGTTGTTAGGTAGGGGGACATGGTGGCTCAGTGGTTAGTACTGCTGCCTTACAGTGGGTTTGATTCCAGCCTCAAATGACTGTCTGCATGGACTTTGCACAGTCTCCCCGTATCTATGTGGGTTTCCTTCAGGTGCTCCAGTTTCCTCCCACAGTCCAAAGATGTGCAGGTTGTGGTGGACTGGCCCTACTAAATTGCCCATAGTATCCGGGGATATGCAAACTAGGTGGGTTAGCCATGGGAAATGCAGGGTTATAGGGTGGGTCTGGGTGGGATGCTCTTTGGAAGGTCTGTAAGGAATGAATGCCTTGCTTCCACAATGTAGAGAATCCTCTAAAACGGATAAGTCCTTTGGTGTCTGAGCTAATACTGAGCTATTTGGTTTCAAGCTTCAACCTGCACCTATCATGCTTCAAGTGGCCCCAGTTAAGATGGTCACTGAGACTCCCTACCCCTTGGGTTGTATTTCATGAGATGATGATGCTATCATGACCATGTCTCTTAAAGGTGTACTGCATACTCTCTGTGAGAGAGAAGACTGCAACAGGATAGCAGCTATTGAGCTATCAGATTGGCCTGTAGATGGCCCTTTAAGTAGTCCTTAAGCGGCCACTTAAAAGTCTTTAATTGGTGGCTGGGCAGGAGGGTTAACCTTGGGCCTTCCCAGACAGGACTTAATTCTGGTGTAGGCGGGAAGGTTTTTCAACCAGTACCCCTGCCTAATTAAACACCTCCAAGAATAGAAGATTTTGCCTGGGGTGTGTCAGATAGAGAGTGCAGTCCAAGTTTGGAGATGGCTGAGGTATTTTTACTTATGACAGCAGTTAAGCTAATGAGGCTCCAGTCACAGTAAGGGGAGAATTGCATGTTGGAGATCTTTCACTATTTTTTTACTCATCATCTTGCTCCTAGTTCTTAGCCTTGATGTTACGGTGGAGCCCCCGGACCGGTTCTATGGGAGTCTGACCCCTGACCTCGGCCGAGAGGGTCAGGGGAATCATGTGACCTCACAGAAAACGCTGAATCAGCCAATGGGGGAGGTGAAAAATCCAGCGTCTCCACCTCAAACCCACGACGAGATTCAGCTGAAACCAATGTCCGAAAGCTCAGTGAAGATATTTCTCTGAAATGTATTTTATGTTTTTCTTTAAACTCAGCAGCAATGGTGCAAATAAATATTATGCTAACTGTTACCATGGAGAGTGGCTAGTGTAATATTTAGTCAGGTCTGAGCTGCGAATGCTGTGTGACACCCCTCCACCGCCTGTTTTCTTCAATTTGTTCCTCAACACGCAGTAAAGTGTCCTCTTGTCTCTGATGCGGAAGGTTTCTTTTCCATTCATGGGATGAGGGAGGGCATTGCTGGGTAGGCCAACATTTGTTGCCCATCCCTAATTGCCCAGAGAGCAGTCACATTGCTGTGGGTCTGGAGTCACATGTAGACCAGGTAAGGGCTGCAGTTTCCTTCCCTGACGGACATTAGTGACCCAGATGAGTTTTACCCCAACAATGGATTCACAGTCATCATCAAACTCTTAAATCCCAGATTTCCTAATTTTATTGAATTCAAATTCGACATTCTGCCCATGGTAGGATTTGAACCCGGGACCCCACGTCATTACCTGGGGTCTCTGGATTAACAGACCAGCGATAATCCCACTAGAACATTGCTTCCATGAAAGGATTGTGAGTTCAAGTCTCACTCCAGTGACCTAAGAACAAAGGTCAAGGCTGACAATGCCAGGGTGTGCTGCACTACTGCAGGAGCTGACATTTAGATGAGAAAATCAGTGGAGGTCTTCCGAGATGGACATTCAAAAAATTATTTTGCGCTATTTCAGAGGAGAACACCAAAAAAACAAATGAGGGTTTTATTTCATTGAGGGAACTTGCTTTGTTCAAATTGGTTCCCGCGCTTCCTATGTTATGACATGATTTGGAGGTTGGACTGTAAAAATCACACAACACCAGGTTATAGTCCAACAGGTTTATTTGGAAGCACGAGCTTTCGGAGCGCTGCTCCTTCATCAGGTGGTTGTGGAGATAAGATTGTAACACACAGTTTATAATAAAAGTTTACAGTGTGATGTAACTGAAATTATACATTGAACAAGACCTGGATTGTTTGTTAAGTCTCTCATGTTTTAGAATGGCCATATTGGTTTCAGTTCTTTCATATGTAAATCGCAAAATTTTTTTTTTAAAGTTGCATCCTCAAGTGAACTTTAACAATTGGTGTCATGTTGGCCCAGATAGTGCATTGAAGGTGTGAGGTGCCCTGTGTGAGACTGGCTGTGCCACAACGTTCAGACTGATTCTAATCTTTAAAAAAATTTACAGAATCTTACATGGATTCATGCAGTTTTTTCTTAGATTAGATTAGATTACTTACAGTGTGGAAACAGGCCCTTCAGCCCAACAAGTCCACACCGACCCGCCGAAGCGCAACCCACCCATACCCCTACATTTACCCCTTACCTAACTCTACGGGCAATTTAGCATGGCCAATTCACCTGACCTGCACATCTTTGGACTGTGGGAGGAAACCCACGCAGACACGGGGAGAACGTGCAAACTCCACACAGTCAATCGCCTGAGGTGGGAATTGAACCCGGGTCTCAGGCGCTGTGAGGCAGCAGTGCTAACCACCGTGCCGCCAGTTATTGAGCAGATAAAATGTAATTCTGCAAGTACAAATTCAACCCACAAATTTATATGTGTATGTGTGCATGTGATTGGGGGGGTGTGCATGTGGGTGTGTGTGGAGGGTGGGGGGAGGGGGAGGCTATGAGTGTCTGTGATAGAGTGTGTGTACGTATGAGTATGAGCGTAAAGGGGTTTAAGTCTGTGAGGGTGTGTGTGGGAGTGTGTGTGAGCGCGTGAGACAGAGTGAGTGTGTGTGTCTGTAGGAGACTCTGTGTATGTGTGTGTGTGTCTGTGTGTATCTTTAGTGAACAGAAAACATGGATTAGGTGCAGTACAGGTCTCTAGCGTCAGTCAGTAAGGTCCTGGCTGATCTGCTTACTCCACATTCCTGCCCGTGCCTGATAATCTGTCACCCATTACGATAGCGTCTGCACTTTCAAAGAACCTTGTTGGCTACAAAGCACTTTGGTGCACCCTGTGTTTGGGAAAGATGCTAATTAAATGCAAAATCAAAACCGAAAGAACGGACGGTGTAAATCAGAAACAAAAGCAGAAATTGCTGGAAAAACTCAGCAGGTCTGGCAGCATCTGTGGAGAAAAATCAGAGTTGATGTTTCGGGTCCAGTGAGGAAGAGTCACTGGACCTGAAACGTTAACTCTAATGTCTCTCCACAGGTGCTGCCAGACCTGCTGAGCTTTTCCAGCAATTTCTGCTTTTGTTGTTGTTTCTGTATGAATGCAGTCTTTCATCCCTGACTTGTAGTAACTTGCTGCAGACACAAGATGGTGCAGGACACCCATCCATCTGGTTCAAAGTGGCTGGAAACATATTGGCCCTGTAAATTGTTCCCCCAGATTCTAACCTCAAAGCTTATTTTAATTTTCAGAGGTAACAGCTGGTCAACCCTGACACCGTAAATCTTCTGCTTTTAACCAACAAAGTGGGGAATAAAATCAACAAAGAATTGATACTGGCAAATGACGGTGAATCTACTTAGAGGCTGCATCTGAGTGGGATTAGGTCTCACATCAATCTCCATTCATTGCATCCTGCATGTGCCCAGTTCAATGGTTGTACAAACAATATTTAAAAGCTTTCCCCCTCCCCTACCGTTTAGCCCACTGTTTTCATCTCCTCCCCTGGGCTTCATCTGACAGATTATTTCCAACCTGCTCCCTCCCTCCCCTGAGCTTCGAGTTACACACTTACTGACCCGTGCTTGGTTTCACCAATATGTGGTGTTAAGAAATTAAATATCACGCGAAGGATGTCCATTGAAAGCCTGGGCTGTCTGTCTTCTGCTTGTTTTCTGCCTCTTCTGCTCACAATGGGGACTGTGTAATGAACTCCTGAATCTCCAATTGTAACTTGACCTGCAACATTTTCTACCCACTGTCTCTAATGTGGGCTATTGGACTGTAGTCACAATCAATTGGACTGTGGTCA